>NC_138030.1:6359460-6472336 GCF_964106645.2 Podarcis pityusensis
CCCTGTGTCAGTTTCAGTTTATTGGTTAATTTTTCTAGTAGGGCTGTTTCCCATACTATTTGGTACCATTGGTCCATGCTTACTCCTGACAGGTCTCTCCAGTGTCTGGTTATGGTGTTTCTGGCTGCTGAGAGCAGGTGGGTTATGAGTGCTTTGTGGTGTAAATGGGCATTGTTGTCTTGGAAGATGTTTAGTAGGGCCAATTCTGGGGTGATGTCTAATACTTGCTTAGTTATTTTACATATTTCTCGTATGGCTGTTGTCCACAATAGTTGGATTTTGGGGCACTCCCACCACATGTGGAGGTATGTGCCTGTGAAGGTGCACCCTCTCCAGCATTTTGATGAGGTTCCTGGGCGTATTAGCGCTAGTTTTCTTGGTGTTAGGTACTACCTGTAGGTGAGTTTCACAGTAAATGATTCCTCAGGCTAACCTACTCCCCATCCTTTGTCTCTTGTGCTTGTGACAAGGAGAATGGAAGCTTTCATTTCAGATTTAAAACAAACATAGTTCCTCATGATGTTCAAAGTTGGGAAATTCTGGCTTGTACTATGGTAAGTGTAAGGAAGCCAGGAACAAAATATGGCTTTAGATCCTGGTTTCCTCTGAAACTATAGTTTAAACAAAGCAGAGACACAATGGTTTCATTCAGATGCAGTGCTTTTTCACCCTATGATAAACAACCATGAAGTTGTTACAATAGGTGCCACACTTTTTAACAAAAAAAGGAGAGGTGACAGTACTGTGTACCCTTGATTAAAGGTAAAGGGACCCCTGACCATTAGGTCCAGTCGTGACCGACTCTGGGGTTGCGGCGCTCATCTCACTCTATAGGCCGAGGGAGTCGGTGTTTGTCCACAGACAGCTTCCGGATCATGTGGCCAGCATGACTAAGCTGCTTCTGGTGAGCCAGAGCAGCGCACAGAAACGCCGTTTACCTTCCCGCTGACGCAGTACCTATTTATCTACTTGCACTTTGCATGCTTTTGAACGGCTAGGTTGGCAGGAGCTGGGACCGAGCAACAGGAGCTCACTTGGTTGCGGGGATTCGAACCGCCAACCTTCTAATTGGCAAGCCCAAGAGGCTCAGTGGTTTAGACCACAGCTAACTCTACAATTCTATGATCTTATGAAGTGGTGCGGTTTAGACATGTCCTATGTGATGGGGTGAGCTCCCATGGCTCGGTCCCTGCTCATGCCAACCTAGCAGTTCGAAAGCATGTCAAAGTGCAAGTAGATAAATAGGTACAGTCATACCTCGGGATGATTACGCTTCAGCTTAAATATTTTCGGGTTTGTGCTCCGCGGCGACCCGGAAGTAACAGAGCACGTTACTTCCAGGTTTCGCCGCTCGCGCATGCGCAGACACTCAAAATGTGCAGAAGCGGTGAAACGCGACTCGTGCACACGCAGATGCACTGTCACATCTTGCGTTCCATTCGGGATGCGAACAGGGCTCCGGAGTGGATCCCATTCGCATCCCGAGGTACCACTGTACTGCTCCGGCGGGAAGGAAAACGGCGTTTCCGTGTGCTGCTCTGGTTCGCCAGAAGCGGCTTAGTCATGCTGGCCACATGATCTGGAAGCTGTACGCCGGCTCCCTCGACCAGTAAAGCGAGATGAGCACCACAACCCCAGAGTCATCCGCGACTGGACCTAACGGTCAGGGGTCCATTTACCTTTACCTATGCTTTTTAATGAGCCTGGTAGAATCTACTTTTGTATTGTTAAACCTTATTCTCTGCAGATGAAGGGGGGGCACTATCTCATGGACCAGGGACCACCTGACTGCATGCTGACCCCCTGCTTTATTTTGGGTTGAAGAGAGAGCCTAGTAGTTGTTACAGGCTATATGGTTGCTGGACGGGGAGGCAGAAAATACAAAACTGACAGAGGAGGAAGCAAGGAGGTGGGAACGGATGGGGATTGGGGCCAGTGCCTGCTTCTCACGAGGTTTCACATGCATCACCAATGGAATGAGGATGTTGCGAGTCCCACATTCATGACTAAGCATGCACAGGATTGCATGTTTTGCACAGGGTTTAAATGGAAGGAATTCAGTCTCTACAGAGCACAGCAAACTCTGCAAGTCTGATGCTCAGCTATTTTGCTAACTAGGCACAGGACTGCACTGAAGGAAAGGTTTTTGAACTGAAAAGCATGTCTCTAACAAGAGATGACTAATCTCAGGTCCAGCATCCCTCCAACAGCCATCTCCCATCCCAGGCATAATGCTCTAGCAAACCTTTGCCACTCTGGTGCCCTCCAGATGTTTTGAATGACAGTTCCCTTCAGCCTCAGCAAGCAGAGCCATGCACCAGATTGGCAAAGGATGCTTTAGGCCCTGCACCACGCACATTGATTTGAAAGGCAGAGCTGCAAATTGGAGAGAGAATCCCATCTTTGCTGATCAGGACCTCTCTGACCACGGTGCAGATCTGTCAGTTAAGTTACTGGCCAGCTGTTTGTACTTCCTGAATGTTTAGCCACGATCGTTTCTTTGAAAAAGTACCCCAAACTTTTAACAATTCACGTTTTCAAAAATTGCATTTTGACCGCGCAGCCTTATACACAACTGTTGAGAGGTCCTATTGCAGCCTAAAATGCACATTTAAATGCAATATATCTTTGGAGATCTCGAAGATTAATGGAAAAAAATTGGAATGGAACAGACTTTTGGGTGAACACATGCAAAAATAACATGGAGCTGAAACAGATTTGTCCACCCCTAACTATGAGGTTTTTTGTTTTTTTGTCTTAAGTCATGGATAATAATCCATGAAGTTTATTGAACAGCAATAGTTTTTCTAAGTTGGAGCTGTCCAGAGATTTGGTCTCTGTCTGGCTTCCATCCATAATCTCCTCCCCTTATACTGCCTTGTCTTATGTGGGGTTTCAAGGCTTTCTGATATAGACCTCACCCGTTTCATCTTCCAGAATCTCTTCAATACGGCTTCTCTGTAAAGCAAAGCAAAGGAAACAGTGTGCAGATGGTCTCGGTTCGCATAGTTTATTAACAATAGTAACAGAAGCAATCCCGTGTCCATTTCAGTTGAAGCAGTCACCAGTTAAGAAATTATCTCAAGTCCACCCTGCGGATTGTGAGCTGAATTTGTAATGTAAAAGATTCTCCAAGTTTGTTTTGACGCCTTGTGAATGGCAGCACGCAAGACTTCACATCTGTACATGTATTTGTCTTGGAAGACAAATAAATTTGGTAACTGTTTTTAAGATACAGTGGTACCTTAGTTCTTAAAAGCCTTGTTTCTCAAACGCCGAAATCCTGGAGGTAGTGTTCTGGTTTTCGAATGTTTTCCGGAAGCCAAACATCCAATGCAGTTGTCGGGTATTGTTTTCGGGGCACCAGCACCAATCAGAAGCTGCACCTTGGTTTTCGAACATTTCGGAAGTCAAATGGACTTCCGTAATGGATTAAGTTTGGCGCTTTTGTTTTTGCTTTTTATTTTGCGTTTTTGTTTTAGAGGACTTTTTGGTTAATTTGTTTTTATGACTGTGTGGATAATAATTTTTGTCATCTACAATACTGTCTCATTTATTTTATAGCACAGTACATTGATTATTGCTTTCATTTTTTGGATCAATGCTCTCGTTAGATAGTAAAATTCATGTTAAGTTGCTGTTTTAGGGGTTGTTTTTAAAAGTCTGGAAAGGATTAATCCATTTTGCATTACTCTCTATGGGAAAGGGTGCCTTGGTTTTGGAATGGACTTCCGGAACGGATAAAGATTGAGAACCAAGGTACCACTGTGCTCAGTAAAGTTTGCGAAAAAGAAGGAGGAGGAGGATGAGGAGGAGAAGGAGGAAAAGGAAGAGGAGGAAGAGTAGGAGCAGGAGGAGGAAGGGGAAAAGGAGGAAGAGGAGGAGGAGGAGGAGGAGGAGGAGGAGGAAGAGGAAGAGGAGGAAGAGTAGGAGCAGGAGGAGGAAGAGGAAGAGGAGGAAGAGGAGGAGGAGGAGGAGGAGGAGGAGGAGGAGGAAGAGGAGGAGGAGGAGGAGGAGGAGGAAGAGGAAGAGGAGGATCGGGCAAATTCATGGAGGAGAAGGCTATTTATTAGCTGTGGTCTGACCCAGCTGGCTCCCTTTATGTTCTTAACTATCAATGGATCCAGCCCCAGTGAGCTAGCTGAATGCTTTTAAAGAACCACTGAAGATGATGGCCATCACTTTGTCTTCCCAGGAAACGGTCCACCATATGAATCAGGGGAGCCATCTAGGGGTGGCCGCGAGCGGTCTAGGACCCCCCCAAAAAAATTAAAGGAGGGGGCCGGGCCTCCTCGATATTCTGCGGCGACATGTGCACGCTGTCTGCGGAGGGAACTGCGCAGCCCCACATTTCTAAGCGACCTTCTTTCTTGATGGGCCCCCCTTTCAGAACCGGGAAATGGAGAGATATGTCAGTGGGAAGGAACTATTTGCCAGACAGTTAGTGTGTTCAACATACCTGGACTGTGTTCATGCAGTCTGCTAGTTTTCTAAGGTTCTTCCTGGGTGGGAGGAAGACCTCGAGCCTCACAGCACCTTTAGCATTCCTCTGGAAGGAGATCAGGAAGTTGATCTCTTGTGCCTGGAGTCGAAAGAGAATGAAATGAATGAAGAACTGAAGCTGCTTTAGACTGAACCAGTCTAAAGGTTCAGTCTAAAGCAGCTTTGGTCCAGTGCTGTCTACTCTAATGGCAGCACTCTCTCCCAATCCTGAGACCTGAGTTCCAAACAAGTTGGTACTCTTAATTCAAAGTATATGCATAAAGTATCAAATGTGGTGACAGTAATAATAATACAACAACACCACAAACTGGCTTAGAAGTATAAAACCAAACTTACTAGAATAATAGCTAGAATAGAAATAGACTTGTAACCATTCAAACAACAAACATACTAAGGTGCCATGTGCAAGACAAAGCCTGGAGATACTGTAAACATGGAGTGGATAAATGTACAACTCTATCTTAACAAGGTAAAGGTAAAGGTAAAGGTAAAGGTAAAGGTAAAGCGACCCCTGACCAATAGGTCCAGTCGTGGCCGACTCTGGGGTTGTGGCGCACATCTTGCTTTACTGGCCGAGGGAGCCAGCGTACAGCTTCCGGGTCATGTGGCCAGCATGACTAAGCCACTTCTGGCGAACCAGAGCAGTACACGGAAACGCCGTTTACCTTCCCGCTGGAGTGGTACCTATTTATCTACTTGCACTTTGACATGCTTTCGAACTGCTAGGTTGGCAGGAGCAGGGACCAAGCAAGGGGAGCTCACCCCGTCGTGGGGATGCGAACCGCCAACCTTCTGATCAGCAAGCCCTAGGCTCTGTGGTTTAACCCACAGCACCACCCGCATCCCGTCTTAACAAGTTACATGTGCAGTAAACATTATACAGACTGGATAAATGAACCGTTCAACAAGTAGTGTAAGTCCAGTCACAGAACGGCAACCCCGTGCCACCATAATGGCAAGGGTTGCACACTGGAGAATATGAAAAAGTTTTTCAAAGCTGTTTTTCAAAGATTGAACTGGATGAGATGTTCTTCAATGGGTCTTGATTTGGAAACACAAAGCCGTATGCATGGATTAATCATAGGAAGGAAAATCAAAGCCACCACCCTGGTGAGAATAATGCAAGTGGGCAAAAGGAGATCTGTTCTCTGGATATATTACAGGTTTCGCTACACGCTTCATCAGTCCGAAAAGCCAATCATACAAAACGGTTTGCTCAGGATAAAGAAAGTTTTCACAGGCACAACACCCGTCAGCACACCTGTTCTGGCTGGGGCCGATGCAAGTTGCAGTCCAGAACATCTGGAGGGCGCCTGTTGGGGAAAACTGCCCCCCATTCATGCTTGGCAACCACACGTAAGTGTAAAAAATAGTAGTAGGTTCAGGGCGGAGGGTTTTCATCAGGACCACAGTGTATGGGGAGGGCGGTTTATCCTTGCCCTCCCCTACTGTGATTCCAGCAAAATCCCACCTGCACTGCAATTAGCCTTTGGAAGCAGAGATGGCAGAGATAGAGATAGACTTATAACCATTCAAACAACATACTAAGGTGCCATGTGCAAGACAAAGCCTGGAGATACTGTAAAAATGGAGTGGATAAATGTACAACTCTATCTTAACAAGTTAAAGGTAAAGGTAAAGGGGACCCCTGACTGTTAGGTAGCAATGGGAACTTTCCCTCTAAAGCTAACTGTAGTGCTGGTGGTGGTGGCGGAATTCAGGATTGCGTTGGGAGAGGAAAGGGTGAAGTTAAACTCGCCCTTTCTTTCTTTCTTTCTTTCTTTCTTTCTTTCTTTCTTTCTTTTGCACTTAATTTATTTATTATTAATGTTGCAATACATGTATGAAATCTTTACATATTGATACATATACATTATATTCGTAAATTCACATTTTCACAATTCATTATGTACCATTATGCTAATTCAATCATTTCCAAAAAAATATTTTGCCAATCTTTCAATGTTGGTACTTCTTCTGATTTCCAATTTTTTGCAATCAATAACCTTGCGGCAGCTGTTGCATATAAAAAGATTCTCTTCATGTCTTTTGGGATGTCATTTGCAACAATTCCTAAAAGGAATTTTTCCGGCTTCTTACCTATTGTTGTTTTAAACATATTTTCAGTTCCTCATGTATATTTCCCCAAAATTTCTTAATTTTATCACATCCCCACCATACATGATATAAGGATCCCTCTGATACCTTACATCTCCAACACAGATTTGATGTTAGTTTATAAATTTTAGCCAGTTTTACAGGGGTTAAGTAATAGAATACATATTGCAATGCGATTTACATGAATATATGCCCTTTGCTGAACACTTTACCCCAGGGTGTGCAGTTTTTGACACACTCTTTCGATGGAGAAAAGCATTGCAAAATTTGGAGAAGTGCACATTCTGAAGGATGGCTGTGTTTTTTTGAGCTCCCGTTGCTACTGAAAGTGCAAATGAGCTTTGCCTTTAAATGCAAATTTCTCCTCCGCCCCTCGTCACAGCTACCTTGAACCCAAACTGATTTCATTGGGCTCCAGTGTCCCAAACACTCGCCTGTCGAGGCCTCAGCCCTGTCACGTCCATTTGCCTAAATCTAACCATCACCCCTAGGCACAGTCCCTGAAAAGCCACTGGGTTTTCTTGGGAGATGCATCTCTGTGTACATATTGCGCTGCTTGTTGCCAGGTTTTTGGGAGTCTGCAAAGGGCGGGTCGTTGTTTATTGCCAGTTAAAGACCCCCAAGAGAGAGGCTTTGTTTCACTGGCCAGAATAGCCCCAGCCTTGGAAGGACAGAAAACGCTTTGTTTTGACAGTAGCAGCAGCGGCGGCTGCGAAGTCCTGTTCCAAGCTTGCTAACTATAGCATATTTTATGGCAAGAGCTGTAAATAACAAGCCCAGAGTTACAGCAGGGGCCAAGTTATGACATCATGTTGTTTGGGATTATAGAGTGAGCGAGCGAGAGAGAGAAAATACCTTCCATGGAGGCAGTCTGGTCTAAAATAAGCAACTTTTCCAGAACTAGCTTTCTCACGGGGATTACACAGGGAAAGTTGGAGGGGCATTGATACTGCGTTGGCAGGTTATTCCAATAGGTCTCGATGGAGCTTTCCCAGGGTTTGCATTTAGGAATGGCATGCAATAACACTTCCCAAACCCTAAAAAACTAAATCTGTGCATGGACCAGGAATTCTGGGCTGTTTCTGCCACACCCCCTTGCTGTCTCTGGCTATGTCCCCATGAATGGTGCTTCCATTTCCCAACCTCTTTGCTGCTCTCAGGATGAAGTAGATGCCCCTATAGTGAGATGAAAACGAGTGTTGGAGGCTAGAGGCCACAGGGCAAGCAGGATCAGCCAAATATATTTTCTTGCTGGAAGTAGAGTGGTAAACATCCTCACCCTACTGAAGTCAGGGTGCACAGTACTCTTTAATACTACGTGCCGATTTAGCATAGTGGCTAGGGTGTTGGACTAGGACCTGGGATACTGCAGTTCAAATCCCCGCTCAGTCATGAAGCTCATTGGGTGACCTTGGGCCAGTCGCTCACACTCAATCTGTCAGGTGTGCGTGCAGGAGCCAGGCCCTGTGACCAATAGGACTTTGCAGGACTGGGGCCTTCCTAAGTTTGTTCTGAAGAAGCAAGGCGTGGCCTCACAGGTGAGGCTGATTGGTAACTCATAGCACCTGGTGGCAAGAGCTGGGAAGGGATATAAGGTCAGCATTTCCCTTCGGCTCTTTGCTACAGCAACACGCTTCCTGCCTTGCTGCGTTTGTCTTCTTGCTTCCTGATCCTTGAACCTAGGCTTCTTGACTCCTTGCTTCTTGATCTCAGACCCCTGACTTCGTGACTCCTTGCTTCTTGATCCTCGGACCCCTGACTTCGTGACCCCTTGCTTCTTGATCTCGGACCCCTGACTTCGTGACCCCTTGCTTCTTGATCTCGGACCCCTGACTTCGTGACCCCTTGCTTCTTGATCCTCGGACCCCTGACTTCGTGACTCCTTGCTTCTTGATCCTCGGACCCCTGATTTCGTGACTCCTTGCTTCTTGATCCTCGGACCCCTGACTTCGTGACTCCTTGCTTCTTGATCCTCGATCCTCGGACCCCTGACTTCGTGACTCCTTGCTTCTTGATCCTTGGACCTTTGACTTCGTGACTCCTTGCTTCCTGACCCTTGGACCCCTGACTTCTTGACTCCCGGCTCTCTGACCCTCGGACGCTTGGCTTCCTGACTCCTGGCTTCTGGACCCCCGTTCCTGCTCCCACCCCGCCATCTTGCCCGCGGTCCTGACATCCCCTGCCAGGACTTCGATTGCCCATGAACCGGACCATGACACAATCTAAGCTACCCCATAGGGCTGAGAGAATGAAGAACTATGGTTTCCTCTTGGTTAGGGGGTCTCCAGCTCTCCTCCTCATCTAGCCTGTCCCTGACATCGCTCCCCCCCTCCCCAAACCCCATACAAACTCACTCTCAGATTCTGGTACTGGAGCCTCGTGTTCCGGAGGCGGTTCCGAGCCTCGGTGGCCTTTAGGACCCCGATGAGGTTCTTCTGTTCCGCCACCTTTTCCTCTTCCGGCACCAAATTCCTGTCCTTCATGAGGACGGCAGCCAGCATCTCTTTCACCTTGGGCTGACTGGGGTCAGCGAAGGCCAAGTAGCGCGCCATCTGCGCCGGAGTCATCTTGTTCGTTTCGCTGGCGCTCGAACGCTTCTGGTGTCGCACAGTGAACTTATTTCTCTGGAGAGCTCCACCTTTGGACATCTTTGCTTATCTTGCCGACTTAGATTGGATTGATGCTTGGCAGGAGGGCTATGGAAGAGAGGAAGACCAAACAGATTGACCATGGGAATAATAATAATACACTTTTTTTATACCCCGCCCTCTCTGGCCAGAGCCGGGCTCAGGTCGGCTAACACCAGTAAAATTACACTAAAATCATAATAGGGGGAAAAAACACCAAATTAAAATACAGGTTAAAATGCCATTTAAAATGCAGCCTCATTTTAAAAGTAGCCCATAGATCAAAACCATAAGGGGAGGGAAGCATAAGGGTCAGACTGAGTCCAAACCAAAGACCAGGTGGAACAGCTCTGTCTTGCAGGCCCTGCAGAAAGATGTCAAGTCCCGCAGGGCCCTAGTCTCTTGTGACAGAGCGTTCCACCACATCGGGGCCAGTACTGAAAAGGCCCTGGCCCTAGTTGAGACCAATCTAACCACCTTGCGACCTGGGACTTCCAAAATGTTGTCATTTGTGGACCTTAAGGTCCTCCGTGGGGCAGATCAGGAGAGGCGGTCCCATAGGTACGTGGGTCCTAGGCCGCATAGGGCTTTAAAGGTCAAAACCAGCACCTTAAACCTGACCCTGTACACCACCGGGAGCCAGTGCAGTTGGTAAAGCACTGGATGAATGTGATCCCATGGCAAGGACCCTGTAAGGAGCCTCACTGTGGCATTTTGCACCCGCTGGAGTTTCTGGGTAAGCTTCAAGGGCAGCCCCGCATAGAGCGAGTTACAATAACACAAGGCTATTTAAAACGCTGAAATAACACTTCAAATGCATTATGCTTTCCAACTCTGTACATCAGGGGTGTCTAATGCCCAGTTCAGGGGCCTGACCAAGCCCCCCTCACTACTTCCCCCTGCCCACTTTTGCTTCCCAATTCTGAGTTCCCCACCGCTCAGATAACAGCAGAAAGACGGATGGCTAGGGCTGCCTGCTTTGCATTGGGCCCTGCAGCCACCAGCAGTTGATGTTTCTCATGGCGTGGAAGCAAACAGTACCCCCTGCTAACAGTTTCAGATCAAGCCGAACAGCAAAAAAAGAGGCTTGAGGGTCTGGCTGAAAAGCTGGCCATCCTAAAACCACGCCGTGCGTGTTTGTTTTCCACAACAGATATACGAAGGGAAGAGAAGAGAAAACGAAAATAGAAAGACGTGTCAAAAGAGGAAAACGCTCCCCATAGGCAGGGTCTCCTGAGCCTGCTAGCAAGAAATTACACAGGATGTTTCAGATAAGAAAGAGGAAGCGGTTTCATGGGTGATACCAGAGCCTTTTAACTAGAATTTCAGCCACAAGCTAGAAGCAGACAACTCCTCAGTGCCAAGTCAGCACCTTTGGCATTTTCTGCCTGGCTTCTGACGAACCACGTCTCATCCAGCAAGCATTTTTTGGGCTGGAAGGCGTGATGGCTCACAACCGGAACTCGCAGATGGACACAGGCTTAGATTTGCTGCAGAGGGTGTTGCTCATACAAAACCCTGTCCAAGAATGGAAACATTTTTTAAAAAAGTATTGCTGGAACATTTGGATGGGAGAAGCCAGCCATGGAGAGCCTCTTGTGCAGATCAGAGAATTAGAAGGTCCAGAATGTGATTCTGTCTGCTCCATGCAGGTTCTTGCATGGGCCAGGTAACCACCAGGCTCTGAGACCTGCGTTGCCCATCAGCTACATGACACCCGGTTGAGTCATAGAATCATAGAATCGGAATAGACCACAAGGGCCATCGAGTCCAACCCCCTGCCAAGCAGGAAACACCATCAGAGCACTCCTGACATATGGTTGTCAAGCCTCTGCTTAAAGACCTCCAAAGAAGGAGACTCCACCACACTCCTTGGCAGCAAATTCCACTGTCAAACAGCTCTTACTGTCAGGAAGTTCTTCCTAATGTTTAGGTGGAATCTTCTTTCTTGTAGTTTGGATCCATTGCTCCGTGTCCGCTTCTCTGGAGCAGCAGAAAACAACCTTTCTCCCTCCTCTATGCGACATCCTTTTATATATTTGAACATGGCTATCATATCACCCCTTAACCTCCTCTTCTCCAGGCTAAACATGCCCAGCTCCCTTAGCCGTTCCTCATAAGGCATCGTTTCCAGGCCTTTGACCATTTTGGTTGCCCTCCTCTGGACACGTTCCAGTTTGTCAGTGTCCTTCTTGAACTGTGGTGCCCAGAACTGGACACAGTACTCCAGGTGAGGTCTGACCAGAGCAGAATACAGTGGCACTATTACTTCCCTTGATCTAGATGCTATACTCCTATTGATGCAGCCCAGAATTGCATTGGCTTTTTTAGCTGCCGCGTCACACTGTTGGCTCATGTCAAGTTTGTGGTCAACCAAGACTCCTACATCCTTTTCACATGTACTGCTCTCAAGCCAGTCATTTGGGTTCCCCATGCTGATGCTCCCCACATGCCCCATGGCACATTCCTGCTGGCCGCTTGGAGGGGCACCATTGGCAAAGGCAACCTTAGCTTCCAGCGCTTACTCCCCCAAAGGAAATAAATCCTGTTATCTTGTTCTGTTAAATGCATCATCCTACTTGCCACTTATGGGACGCGGGTGGCACTGTGGGTTAAACCACAGAGCCTAGGACTTGCCGATCAGAAGGTCAGTGGATCGAATCCCCACAACAGGGTGAGCTCCCGTTGCTCGGTCCCTGCTCCTGCCCACCTAGCAGTTCAAAAGCATGCCAGTGCAAGTAGATAAATAGGTACCACTCCGGCGGGAAGGTAAACGGCGTTTCCGTGCACTGCTCTGGTTCACCAGAAGCGGCTTTGTCATGCTGGCCACATGACCCGGAAGTTGTACGCCGGCTCCCTCGGCCAGTAAAGCGAGATGAGTGCCACAACCCCAGAGTCGTCTGCGACTGGACCTAATGGTCAGGGGTACCTTTACGTTTATCACTTGGGAAGACAGGCGAACTAATGCCAGTGTACTGGAAGAAGCAAAGATCACCAGTGTCGAAGCAATGATTCTTCAACATTAAATTTGTTGGACTTGTCATCTTGTAAGGATGCCTAATTATCATCTTCCAAAGCAACTACTCTATTCCAAACTTGGCCAGTGAAGCGAGATGAGCGCTGCAACTCCAGAGTCGGCCACGACTGGACCTAATGGTCAGGGGTTCCTTTACTTTACCTGCCATTTGTCCAGTGCTTTCCTTAAGCACCACCTTGCTCATTAATCCTCACCCCAGCTCTGGAAGGCAGGACTTTACTACATTTAAGCCTGGGCAAATATTGCTATGAAACACTCACACACCCCTTTGTAATGACACTTACCTTTGGGGAAAGTCAATGGTGAGTGTGTGTGTTGTTGTTGTTTTTTTAAAAAGCCACTTCCTTGAGAACAAAACTTCTGTCTCAGAGGGTCTTTAGATACAATGCAAGACAATAGTTTCCCTGTTGGTCAAAAAGAGAAAAGTGCCAGGTCATGCTTTGCTTTCCAGAGTGCATCATGGGAAAAGTGGACAGGACAGGACAAGACAGGTTACCTGTGACCTTGATGGTGAATTTCCTAGTTGTGGTTGGTGCCAGCTTTGGCGAGGTCCAGCACTAGCCCCCAGGAGCTCCTGCCAGCCTGACCCAATGTCAGGAGCTGGAATCAAGCTCAGGTCAGCAATAAAAATACCAGGGTCTCAAAGAAACTAAAGTAGCGCAGGTCTAGTGATCCCTGCTCAGTGCCTGAGAGCCCCAGTCCTGCCACTCACCACCTGGCCTAGGGCGGGACCTGATGGGCTCTATAAAGGACTGCTGCCGCTGCTGTCGCTGGGCTGAGAGGGCTCCATTTTGTTTTGTTTTTTGTTTAAACTGCTGTTATTTTTTACCTATGTCATTTTAAACGGTGATAATAATGCTGTATTCTTAGTTTTAGATTTTGATTCATGTGGAAATTGTTTTCCATATGGTTGTGTATTTTTTGATGTGCTTTATTTATTGTTTATGACTTTTGTAATTATGCAAATCTTGTCATGCTGTAAGCCGCCTTGAGCATTGTTTTTTTAACTGTGGAAAGGCGGCATACAAATAAAAAATGATGATGATCCTAGCAACTCTTCCCAGTAGGTCTTGGTCTAGCAAGGCAGTTGTGAGTGTTAGGATATAGTTCCATTCCACCTTAAAAGGAACAGGCATGACTGTTGTGTGTCACATGCCTGTTTACTTCCAGCACAGGCTTGCTGGGAACTTCCTTTTGTATATTGCTTTTGCTATTGCTGTTTTGCTTGGACACAAAGAGAAGCAGACATGTTTTTCCATTGTCCTGCTGCTGAATAAATGCTGTAAATATGCTTACACATGTCTCTGTCTGCTACTTCTGCTGCAAAGAGTTTTTTCTCTGCTGGCTTGTGTGCTTAAGCCTCTGAAGGCTTCTGAGGCTTGAGTCGCAGTTTTGATGCTGTTCCGAGAACTGGAGTTTCGCCCGGCTGCTGGCTGGAGCTAGCTAGGGGCCTGCCAGACGCCCCCGTCTCCTGGCAGCACCCCAACAGCGAGGACTGAAGGTCCCTGTGTTCCACCACTCTCTAAGGCTCTTCCTAGAATCATAGAATCATAGAGTTGGAAGAGACCACAAGGGCCATCGAGTCCAACCCCCTGCCAAGCAGGAAACACCATAAGAGCACTCCTGACATATGGTTGTCAAGCCTCTGCTTAAAGACCTCCAAAGAAGGAGACTCCACCACACTCCTTGGCAGCAAATTCCACTGTCGAACAGCTCTTACTGTCAGGAAGTTCTTCCTAATGTTTAGGTGGAATCTTCTTTCTTGTAGTTTGGATCCATTGCTCCGTGTCCACTTCTCTGGAGCAGCTGATAAGCTCCTCCCACAGCTAATCACCTGCCTCAACAGAAACCCTGCCCCCTCTGACCTTTGCACAGGGAGAGCAGCTAATCAGCCACAAAGAAACACACACACAAGAAAACCCTTTTTGCTCCTTCTTCAGCTGCTGCCCTGCAAGCTCTGATAAGCTCCTCCCACAGCTAATCACCTGCCTCAACAGAAACCCTGCCCCCTCTGACCTTTGCACAGGGAGAGCAGCTAATCAGCCACAAAGAAACACACACACAAGAAAACCCTTTTTGCTCCTCTCATGGGCTTTCCCCAAGCAATCTCAGACTGCACCTGCACACAACTAATCTCTGCTCTGCTCTTTTCATTTCTCTGCATGTCCTAGGAGACCAGTGGGGAGGGGAGCTGGTCGTAACAGGGGATGACAATGACACCCTGGCTTCTTCAGCAGCCAGCCCCTCTGTCTCCTGGCCCCATCCCTCTCCAGCCTCTGCTTCAGCCTTGAAGTTTGAACTGCCATCTGTCACAACCTCTTCCTGCTCACGAAACCCTGTGGCCTTTTCAGCTTCCGATGCCTCCTCCCTGAAGTCTTCTCCCTCTGACCACTTGCCATCCTCTCACCACCAACCCCCTGGTTCTGAACCTTCTTCCCTTGGGGATTTCCCAGCTGGTGCCTCCCATCACTCCTCTATCTCCAGCCAGTCTATGACACCCAGCTGTGACACCTCTCAGCACCTCTCTGTCAGCCCCTTGGACATTCATTTTAGGAGCTGGTGAGTGGCAGTGCTATTTTTCAATGGGAGCAAAGCTCAGCTCCCATACTTGGTGGCTGCCAGCCTTCTTAATTTACCCAAAATTCAATGCTCCAGCCTATATAGTCCTATGAAATCTATAAAATTCAGCCTCATAGACCTTATGGATTTAAAGGTTGGGGCATTGCATTTTGCTTAAATTAAGATGGCGGGCAGCCGCCATGGATAGGAGCTGACTTTGTCTCCCATTCAGATGAAGCAATGACATTTGCCCACCATTAAAATCCCATTGGGAAGCCTTGGAGGATGAGTGGCAGTTGTAGCGTTGTGGTTATAGGGTGGGACTAGGACCTTGGAGACCAGGGTTTGAATCCATGAAACTGGCCCTGTTCCTGTATGCCACTGCCAAGCAGTGCTTGAGCCAAAATAATAAGCCAGTGAAGAGGTCCAAACCACCCACACAACATACACTCAGTTAAACTCCATTATTGCTCCATTGGTGCTGGAGGAGACTCTTGAGAGTCCCATGGACTGCAAGAATATCAAACCTCTCCATTCTGAAGGAAATCAGCCCTGAGTGCTCACTGGAAGGACAGATCCTGAAGCTGAGGCTCCAATACTTTGGCCACCTCAAGAGAAGAGAAGACTCCCTGGAAAAGACCCTGATGTTGGGAAAGATGGAGGGCACAAGGAGAAGGGGATGACAGAGGACGAGATGGTTGGACAGTGTTCTCGAAGCTACCAGCATGAGTTTGACCAAACTGTGGGAGGCAGTGGAAGACAGAAGTGCCTGGCGTGCTCCAGAAAAAGATTTTAAAACTTACAAAAGCAGAGACATCACCTTGCCAATAAAGGCCCATATAGTTAAAGCTATGGTTTTCCCAGTAGTGATGTACGGAAGTGAGAGCTGGACCATAAAGAAGGCTGATTGCCGAAGAATTGATGCTTTTGAATTATGGTGCTGGAGGAGACTCTTGAGAGTCCCATGGACTGCAAGAAGATCAAACCTCTCCATTCTGAAGGAAATCAGCCCTGAGTGCTCACTGGAAGGACAGATCCTGAAGCTGAGGCTCCAATACTTTGGCCACCTCATGAGAAGAGAAGACTCCCTGGAAAAGACCCTGGTGTTGGGAAAGATGGAGGGCACAAGGAGAAGGGGACGACAGAGGATGAGATGGTTGGACAGTGATCTCGAAGCTACCAGCATGAGTTTGACCAAACTGTGGGAGGCAGTGGAAGACAGGAGTGCCTGGTGTGCTCTGGTCCATGGGGTCATGAAGAGTTGGACACAACTAAATGACTAAACAACAACAAATTGCCCCAACACCCCCATGTTCTTTGCATCCCAACATTCTCTCTCTCATATATATAGTATTAAATTTTGTTTTGCAATTTAAAATACTCAGTTAAACATCCTTAAGATATCAATGACTTCCCTTCTTCTCTATCCATGGTTCATTTTGCATACCATAAATCACTGCATATTTTACATAAACTAAACCATTCTGTATTCCATTATTGCATCCATCAAAACTTATTTACGCTGTTGAATTTATCTTAATGCTGCCAACGTTTCCAAGTGTACACAATTTCCCCCCATATATTCAGTAAACGTTTCCCAATCTTCTCTAAATGTATGTTCTTTTTGTTCTCTTATTCTATATGTTAATTGACATATTCTATATGTTAATTGTGCAGTCTGCAATCTGTGCATATTCTGTCAGCTTAAGTTGCCATTCTTCTTTGGTTGGGACCTCACTCGTTTTCCATTTTTGGGCTAACAAAACACGGGCCGCAGTAGTGGCATACATAAATAACCTGTTTTGACACCTGGGGATTTCCGTCTGAATTATCCCCAACCAAAAGGATGGGCAAATCTGTCCCATTTTGCTTTCTCTCAGTTTTTCCACTCTTAAGATCTGTTCTCCCCATGTGTGATTTTTTTTAAAAAAAGTCCCTTGAAAAGTTCCTTGAAAATTCACCAGAGTTTTCTCCTGCTACACGTTACACAATTCTACCCAATATTCACATTTCTGCAAAGCAATCTTCCCTAATATGTTATATTTTCCCACTAATATATGCATTTTTAGGCACACTTTACCCTGGACAGTATATATGCACACATCATTTGGTTAGGGAACCGCCTTGCAAAATTCAGAGGAATACGGACTTTGAAGGAAAGCTGTGTCTTAGTTTGCATAGTTTTGGCAAGTGAGAATGTAGGCTGATTTGCCTTTGAAATGAAAACGGTCAAACTTCTTCCCATGCAGAGGCAAATACATCCACGAGGGAAAGGACAGGAGTGGGGTGGTGATATAGGGGTGAAACACAAGGTCCCAGGCTCCCCCTTACCCTAAAAACCCCACTTTTCGGTTTCTCCCACTCTGTGACCCTTCTCTCACCTGCCAAGTCAACATCCTCTCCTGCAGCTCTTAGGGCCTTGTACTGGTCTGTCCTTTTGGTCCAAGCCTCCAGTGTACAAACGTCTCCATGGTAACCTAGTTGCCAGGCAACTCAGACAATGGCAAGGAGGCTCCCAGTCTGCCCAGCTTTCACACACATGCACTGACCAGCAAGCCGGCTGCTTGCCGCCTGCTGAACTGAAACTTAGAGAGGGAAATGGTGAGTTAAAGAAAATGTTTAAAAACACTTTTGTTAAAAAAAACCCAGAAGCTTTTTTATCGGGTATAGTGGGTAAAGAGATACCAAGACAAGAAAAAAAGATATTGCTCTTATATGCAACAACTGTGGCAAGAATTTTGTTAGCCCAGAGATGGAAACAACAGATGAACAGATGAAGTTGATGGACTTTGCAGAACTGATGAAACTGACGGGAAGAACCCGGAACCAGTGAGACCAAGCATTCCAAAAAGACTGGGATCAAGTCATATTATATTTGAAAGATAACTGTAAGCAATTAACATCACTAGCAGGGTTATCTGAAGATTTGTAAGATGAAATTGCTACCTATTCAGGCTGAGTCATTTAATGTTTTAGGTAATGATGTAACAAGGATAGGAAATGAAGTGAAATGTAAAGATGCAAAGTTTAATTTTGTAAACTATTAGACGGGAGGGAGGGAAGTTAGGCTCAGTTGAGCCAAAGAGATAAAATAAGAGGATAGGATGTTACGTAATGCGATTACCGGTATATGTAAAACCAATAAAAATCATTAAAAATAATAGAGGGGAAAATGGGGGAGGGGTGGGGTGGGGAATACCTAGAGGTTGTGACTAGAGGCTGGGCCTTCTAGGAGCAACTGCATTAAAAAAAATAATCATTGGTTTCTATCTAATTGGTTTCTATCTAATGGCTGCATCTTTCTGTCTCAAGAGACCATGAAGTGTCCCTCTGAGGGTGAAGTCAAACGGTTGCGTTAGCAGGACTGAGGTGACGTCCCTGAGGCACATGCGTGGGCAGTGGGAGGTCCTGGGCTGTCTCGATGTTGGGATACTGCTGGGGAGACGGGGGCATTTGGCAGCCCCCCCAAGCTGGCTCCAGCCACCGGTCAGTAGCCAGACGAACACCAGTCTCCCTTGGAGCAGCATCAATCAGCGACACGAGCCTCAGATACGTTTAGAAGCTGTGCACGCTCTTATCAGCAGAGTGAATAAATCCTCACAACGGAAGTGGCGGACAGAGACATGTGCAAGCATGATTTACAGCATTTATTCAGCATAGTTCAGGAACAAAGGAAAAACATGTCTGCTTCCCTTCGTCTCCAGCAAAACAGCAAAAAGCAAAAGCAATATACAAACGGAAGTTCCCAGCAGACTGTGCTGGAAATGTAAACAGGCATGTGACACACAACAGTCATGCCTGTTCCCTTTTAAGGTGGAACTATATCCTAACAAAGACCCTCCTCTTCACCTTGCTAAAGGAAAGCAGAGCAAGATGTTTGGCACCAGCCTGGCTGCAGAAGTTGCTGGAAGGAGGCGTATAAGGCGCCATCCAACCATCTTAGGGACTCCATTCCCGATTTGTGTAGCATTTACTCCTTAACCTTTTCTTCTCCCAAAGATGTCCTGCAAGGTAGCGGAGATTTAGGACCAGAGTTTTCCTTCTCCTCAATGGCGTCCCTTCCCAGGTTGATGATCCTCAACTGTCCCTCACTTCCTTCTACAGCACAGGCAGAAGCAATCATCTTCTCTTTATTTTTGTAAATTAACTTTCTTTTTCTCATAACCAATATCCAATATCAATAACATTCATTTCCCCCCTCCCTATTGACTTCCCTCAGCTTCCATTTCTGGTTTATTACGTCAAACGTTACATTCTGCTGTTCAGAAGCCAGAAGCCATCTTCTTGACCGTTGGACCCACTATTGTTCTCAGTCTGCTGGAGCCTGTCTTCACAAGCAGCGCAAGTCCCCAACTCACAGAGGGTTTGAGATCCATCAGCTACCCTCACCTGGTTTAGCTGGCCAGTCGAAATTGTTCCTGGCAGTGGCATGTGGTCAGTGGACATGGGGAACTAGGCTAGTCCCTTACATGTTCCCCTGGTGCCTCCTTCCTGTGGGATGTGAAACACAAGAGCAGTCAAGTACAACATTCCTAGAGTGAACATGTTTACACATGGGGAGGAATGTTTGTCCAGCCAGCAGGTGAACTTCCTGTTTCCTTCTGGGCTGGGACAGACTTCCTCTGCATGTGGCTAGAGATGGGCGTGGCCTCACCTGTGCAGGTAACGACAAAAGCACAGGGCAGGGCAGCCATCTCTCTCCCTTTGACCACATGCATCGAAGAAGCAACATCTGCTTAGCCAAAGATGCTTCCAGCCAAGAGAGGACAAAGGGACTGTCTCTTTATGGGATAGTTTCCTGGTGTATGTTACTTTTCTAAGCTAAGTCTGCCTTCTGGGATCCGATTGTGAACAGAATGTGAGTAAACCCTTTTTTATACTTTTATATAAGACTGTGTCATGTATTATGGCTTAGGGAAGGTGGCACAATACCCAACTTTGCGACATCGCCCCACACCACCCTCGCAAGTTGGCTCCTCTCCCCTAATTCTTCTCCCACAAAAAAATTATCCACATGCTACTGGTTCCTGGGGTGTGGCTGCTGTCTCATGCTTTTTTTAAAAAATAACATTTTATTAATTTTCCAAAAATAACAATAACAAAAAAGAAAATAACACCACAAACCAATTTTTGAACCATAATTCTTTTTTTCTTCTCTTCTTTTTAAATTTTTTGAAAAGTTTTTATTGTTACAATAATTCAGCATTAATACACACATATTGTGAATATACAAACATACAAACATACATTTCATACAATCCTTTAAAATGTTCAGACGTACCTACAGTCAATCCCACAGATAATTCCTTTTCCCATCACCATCCACCACCCCTCACCCCACCTTAGTGTTAGACTTCCAGTCTACTCAATTGCAATTTCTTTCCACGTCTATTACTTTCTATCACACACCTTTAACCTAATGTCATGCTTCTTTTTCTATTACACATTGTTATCCATCTTATTTAGCATTCCAGTATTTAAAACATAACTTGTTTATTCTAATAGGAGTTCTGATTTTTCAATATGGTTTTGCAAGTATCCTTTAAACACCTTCCAGTCCCTGTCTATCTTCTCTTTTGAGATCCTTCCAATTTCTCCCATTGTTTTGGATATATTGTAGTACTCCAATAATTTGGCAAGCCACTCTATTTTTGTCGGTATAATGCCACTTTTCCAATTTTTTGCAATCAATAGCCTTGTGGCTACTGTTGCGTATAAGTATAAAGTCTTGTTTTCTTCCTTTCAACAAGAAGACAATTTTTGAACCATAATTTTTTGGTTGACTTCCCTCCACTCCCCCTCTTGGTTCCATTACTTAATACTTGTTCATGCATGTCCATAAAACTTTATATTCTTAACAATCCAATTTTTAAACCTTCTTCATCTTATTACAAATGAGTTTTAAAAGTTATACTAATGTGGAAGTCTATACACAAAGCTTGAAGAATATGCAGTAAACCTTTACTTCTTCTTTAAAGTTCAAAGCCCCCTTTCTTTCTCGGGTTTCAAATTGGCCAATTTGTCCTGCATAGTTCAATAATTTATTTTCCCAATCTTCTTCTTCTTTGGTGGAGGTTTCGTCCTTCAGTAGGAGCTAGCTGGTCTTGGACTTTTGATCCACTCTCAAAGACAGGAACAAAGTCTTTTGTCTGTAAGTCCATCAAGTCCTGTACCTCTCAATATCATGACTTTAATTTTTTTAAACAACAATCCTTTTCCACATTCTCTTCAGGTCTTTATATGTTTTCCCCCAGGCCTTTTTAATAATTTTACATTCCCACCAGACGTAATACAGTCATACCTCGAGTTACAGATGCTTCAGGTTGCGTTTTTTCAGGTTACGGACCCGCCGAAACCCGGAAGTACCGGAATGGGTTACTTCCGGGTTTTGGGGGTCGCACATGCACAGAAGCGCTAAATAGCGCTTTGCGCATGCACAGAAATGCTAAATCACACTTTGCGCATGCGCAGAAGCGCCGAATTGCAACCTGCGCATGCACAGATGCGCCGCTGCGAGCTGCGAACGCTGCGGGTTGTGAACGTGCATCCCGCACGGATCACGTTCGCAACCCGAGCATCCACTGTAACCTCTTATGCTTTTAGCCCTCCCTTCTGGCCGTTGTCTCATGCCGGCAGCTTCTAGGAGCCACAGGTGAGAGCTGAGTGCAAGGTAGGGACCAAAGGCAGGCAAATGACCCCAGAAGGAGCATGACGTGTCTCCCATCAGAGGTAATACCCCCTCCCCTAACAACCCATGAATCCCGGTTTTTGTCGACACAACACAAAAATTGCAATGCGCAATTGCAATTGCCAAATGGGGATGTCCAAGCAACTAATGATGAATATAAAAGCATGTCGCAACACCAACAATAAGTAAAGTTTCAACCACTCTATCAAATCAAAATATATATGCAAAAGCAGCAATAAAGCAAAGAAGCTGGATTTTTTTTTTTTTTAAAAAAGAATCTAAAAGACGAAGCGGAAGGGAAAACTTGCTAAAGTTTTTAAATGGCAATGGATCAGTGGCAGAGAAGGAGATAATTTGATCTCACAGGGACGGGGTGGGGGAGTGGGAGGTTTCTGCATATTGGGGGTCACTAAAGAGGAAGGCCAGACTAGGAGAGCAGAAGATGTTGCAAATCAGAGCAAGAGAGGAAGCTGGGGAACCTGGCAGCATCGCCGCTGTGATTTTTAGCTATTTCTCAGGGTCATTGTTAAAGTGTGCTGAGACCTGCAACTCACGACTTCGAACCATTAGTATGTTTGTAAAAAACCCCAAACTGTTCTATACTGGTTCTTTGTTCCTTTTCCATTCTTTCCCCCACGTCCTTTAAATGCTCTCCTAAGAGGTGAATAATACTGGAGATCAGCTAAGAGCATTTTCATAATAGGAATGATGAAGCTTTGGGGAAAAAAAGGGGGAATGAAAAACTGTTTTCAGAGGATATGAGAGAGGCCTGTAAAGACCGAATATACCCACAACCTTCCATTTCTGCTCCTGGCTCCATTCTAGTATTATACGAAGGGGAAAAACATCTACAACAACAACAACAACAACAAAAACAACAACAACAACAACTTATTATTTATACCCTGCCCATCTGGCTGGGTTTCCCCAGCCACTCTGGGTGGCTTCCAACCAAGTATTAAAATACAGTAGTCTGTTAAACATTAAAAGCTTCCCTAAACAGGGCTGCCTTCATATGTCTTCTAAAAGTCTGGTAGTTGCTCTTCTCTTTGCCATCTGGTGGAAGGGCGTTCCACAGGGCGGGTGCCACTACCGAGAAGGCCCTCTGCCTGGTTCCCTGTAACTTGGCTTCTCAGAATGAGGGAACCACCAGAAGGCCCTCGGTGCTGGACCTCAGTGTCCAGGCAGAACGATGGGGGTGGAGACGCTCCTTCAGGTATACTGGGCCGAGGCCGTTTAGGGCTTTAAAGGTCAGCACCAACACTTTGAATTGTGCTCAGAAACGCCCTGGGAGCCAATGTAGGTCTTTCAAGACCTGTGTTATGTGGTCTTGGCGGCTGCTCCCAGTCACCAGTCTAGCTGCCGCATTCTGGATTAGTTGTAATTTCTGGGTCACCTTCAAAGGTAGCCCCACGTAGAGCGCATTGCAGTATTCCAAGCGGGAGATAACCAGAGCATGCACCATTCTGGCGAGACAGTCTGCAGGCAGGTAGGATCTCAGCCTGTGTACCAAATGGAGCTGGTAAACAGCTGCCCTGGACACAGAATTGACCTGCGCCTCCGCCATCTAGCACTTTTCTCCAGACCATGCATCATTTTGTAAACATAAAGGAAGGAAGGGACACCTTTCTCTAGAGGGCCAGTGAGAGGAATGACTGAATCCAAAGGGGGCAGCCGTGAGAACCTTATCCATCTCCAACCAGGAAGAATGGTGTTTGACAGTGGAACAATAGTGGAAGGTAGTGGACTCTCTCCTTCCTTGGAAGTTTTTAAGCAGAGGTTGGATGGACATCTCCCGGGGATTCTTTAGCTGCAATTCCTGCTTTTCAGGGGGTTGGACAAGATGACCTTTGGGTTCCTTTCCAACTCTGCAATTCTGAGACTCTATGATCCCTCATGGGACTCTGACCCTCAGCCTTGTCCTTATCAGGTCCACCCTCAAGGCAGCCGAGCTACCTGGCTAAATTTGCAAACCAAACTGATGCAATGTGCACTTTGAGGGGAGTGGGGCATGCATCCACCGGGAACACTTTTGGCTACTGCTGCCATCCCATTAGCAGGATTTAATATAAAACACTTAAGTTCTTTCAGTCATTTGTGTCACAGCAGCAGAGTTCAGTTCCCCCAGGGGAAGCTGAGGGGCGAGAACACAAACACTATGACAGAAAGGCCGCCTTTGTTGTGGGTCAGGTGGAGAGAGATGGCTATCGCTTGTTGAGCTTGCCTGCTAATGAGGATTAGCAGAACAGAAGCAGATTCTTGCAGAATGGCCTTTGATGGACAAATGTTTTCTTCTTCAATGTGCTTTAACGAGAGGGGAGGGAGGGGAATTGGGCCTCTCCTTGTGCTTTTAGCATCCAACTGAGCTGCAGAAATCAGGAGCAGAAGCTTGTCAGTTTGGGGTTGATTGTAACACAAGAACACCAGAAGTTCCTTCTGGATCTGACCAGTGACCCATCTAATCCAGCACCCTGCTCTCGCAGTGGCCAACCAGTGCAGGATATAATCCACTGGGAGCAGTCAAATACAACGTTCCTTGTTTTCCTAGAGTGGACATGCAAGGGAATGTTTGGTCCAGCCAGTTGAAACTTCCTGTCCCTCCTGTCCGGAACTGTCAGGAGCTCGTCCTACACTCAAGTAGGACCCTGGCAGAGACACATGCCCAACTGGCATGTTCTCTCCCTCCTGGTCGATTGTTCGGGAGCTTCATAAGCTTTCTTCAGCCCGAACATCACAGCGACCGATGCCAACAAACATTGGCACACTTAGGGATCCGCAGAGTCTTGCGTAACAGACCTCAGCAACTCAGCATTTTGGCTAATCTACTTTATTTACAACACACACGGAGCACTGCAACATGGCTCCCTCCCTCTCTAGCATCAGACAGCAAAGAGAAAGGGTGTGTGTAAAGGGGGATTCACTCTGCTAAGTAAAGGTACTTGCTAGCGCAAGTTAGGAAGGGTATTAATAAACAATATATCCTCTCCTGCCACCCTGAACATTCCCGCAACCAGATGCCTGTGGAGGATCAGCAAGCAGGATTTGAGCACAAGAACACTCTCGATTCCAGCAATTTGCATCCAGAAGCATTTATTCCTCTGATCGTGAAAGCAGAGCACAGCCATCATGGCTAGTAGCTGTCAATAGCCCTCTCCTCCACGAATTTGGCTAATCCTCTTTTAACCATCCTATCTGAATGCACCCTCAGTCTCATTCAAATCAGCTCGATTTCCTGGATTTGAAATTTACTGCAATGCGTTAGACAAGATGAGTCAAGCCCCAGCTACAGTTTTCATATTGGATTTCAACACACAGAGTCTGTTGTTCAACCTTGAAAGTCAGTTTAACAGCTTGAGCTGATTTATCTCAAATATTGACACTGATGAGTGCCTTTAATTCATGGTTTTTAGCAGCAGCGGGATTCAAGTCAAACGAGGCTGGCTGATTAGCAATTCCCCGATGAACTTAGCAGACTTTGGAGGATCTGCAGATGAGACGTAAAGTTAATACCTGAAGCCTCATCTTAAGAAGAATCCAAAGATGCTTCTACTCATCCTTTGCCATTCAGTGACACTGTTACTGTTGCTCTCAGGCAAAAAGCCAGCTCCAAACATTCTGTCACACTCCTGTGTGACCAAGAAGTAGCACAATGCAGGTATACAGGGAGGCTGTGCAGATGGGAGCAAGCTGGATTCTCAATGGCTGTGACCATCTGGAACTAAGGGCAGGTTCATTCCCCAGGACACTGGGATTCTTGAGTGCACACTCTCACTTTCTGCTACATAATCGCTCCATCAGGGGTAAGCATCTAGGGGGCACTGCTGTTGTGAAGGTGATCCATGCCTTCTGTCAGGTAGGAGGTGGACCAGTCCATATGAAGGGGATCCTGCAAAGGGTTTATTTTGTTACAAAAGCTGGGTGCCAACCGCACTCTCTGCCAAGACCCAGGGGGTTCCAGGTACTCACCCAGGAAATCACATGGAGAATCGAGACATGGCGGAGGCTGCTGTAGCTTTAAGAAATACGGTTTATTCACCTGTTGACACCTTCAGTCTGCATGGAGGAAGTCAAGATCTTACCACTTGGTCATTTCAAAAGGGGCTTATACCCCACAATAGGCCAGCCATGGAGTCCAAGGCATCTCTCCCAGCAAGCCTTCAGCCAACCAGCCCAAGATGGAGCCCAGTCTTTCTTCTTCCTTCTTCTTCCCAGAACGCCTTGCTTAAAACTCTTTTCCTGTCACTTCAAACATACACCCGATCACTTTAGCAACTTCTGTCTACCAAGCCAAAGGAGTCCTCTCAGATAGGGTTGCCATATTTCAAAAAGGGTAAAAAAAAGAGAAAAAAAGATGTTTTTGAGCTATTTTTCAGGGAAATCGGCAAAATGACACTGCTGATATGGGTTGCCATATGTCCGGACTTTTGCCAATTTGACGACACTGCTTCTGACGGCATTATTCTGGGTATGTCCGGGAAATTCCGGACGTATGGCAACCCTACTCTCAGATGGCCCATCAACCCCTTTTGTCATGTTAACAGATTTGCTGGTTTGCACAAGACAGCCCAGGGATTCCTTGTCTGGCACAGTTCTGCAGCTTGTACTTTCATCCCCATTCCCATTAATCCAAATCCTACCATTTATTTATTTCTAGGATTTTTTTGGGCGAGAGGTGGATCCCCCTTAAATCTAGAACAATACGTATCTCCATCTACAGAATGCATAAATAATAAAAAACATAGCTGCACTGGGAAGGGATGCTAAATCATTGTTTAGTGCAGCCTTCTCCAAGTAGACCCATCTTCTCCTTGCTACTGTCTCCACAGCTGATCCACCTCTGCCAGTATGGTGTAATGGTTAGAGCGGTAGTCTCGTAATCTGGTGAACCAGGTTCGCTTCCCCGCTCCTCCACATGCAGCTGCTGGGTGACCTTGGGCCAGTCACACTTCTTAAAGTCTCTCAGCCCCACTCACCTCACAGAGTGTTTGTTGTGGGGGAGGAAGGGAAAGGAGATTGTGAGCCGCTTTGAGACTCCTTAAAGGGAGTGAAAGGCGGGATATCAAATCCAAACACTTCTTCTTCTTCTTCTTCAAGCCAATTTGGACCCCTTTGGAGGGGACAAGACAAAGGGAGAATGCATCTTCTTCACCTCTCTCTCTCTCTCTCTCTCTCGTCACTGCTTCCATACTCAGATTTTGCAGACATGAGAGCTAGGGCTCTGGGAGTCGGGGCAAGGGAGCTTGGCAGATGCCCCAAAATGCTAAACTCTGATGCCAGCCTTGCCCTTTGCCAAGGAGACAGATCTTGCTGTTAAAGACCCAAAAAGGTTTGGCTGGCTGCCTTTTGAAATGGAATGCTGGAGCTTTGGCCTGATCCACCAAAGCGAGGTTTACGTTCTCAGAAGAGGAGAAGAAAAATAAACAAGCAACTCCACATCGGGTCCAAACATTTCCCAGTCAAGAGCCAACTTCTTGCACGCTTTGCCAGTGGGAAACCAAAGTTATTTCTAATTATAGCTGACCGACCAGCTTCACATTTTGCAAACTATCTGTTTGGGAACTGAGAGGCTCCAGGGGATGATCTCAAATGTAGGATTCACCAGCCAGCAACCCCCAGGTCCTGCACATTTGCAGGAGCACCCGAGTAGCTATAAATCTGTCCAGAATTTGCAGCAGTTGCAAATTTAGGACGGGGTGGGGAAATCTTTCGGCTCCAGATCCTTTTCTGTCCCCATCTGTGGGCTGACACTGGCAGGTAGGTGGGAGAAGACACCTGCTAAATCACATGGTGACATTGAGGCATGATTGACAGGTTCCACCCACCGATTAAAATCCCTTACACAGAGGTTCCGAAGTGCCCAACAGCTGGTTTGCAAGCCCTTTGCAGGCAACCCAGTGTTGTTTCCCTCTCATGTCAGCAGGGGTGTAGCAAGGGGGGTGCGGTAGGTGCGGACCACCCCGGGTGTCCCCACTGAGGGGGGTGACAAAATGGCGGGCGGCACTCACCGCTGGGCCTGCAGCGTGCCTGAGCCACGCGTCTTGGGCACCCGCAGCTCCACGCTGTCCGCTTGCTGCCTCCCCCTAGCTGTAAGGCGGCTGTGCGCCCTGCCCCTCCCCTCCCTAAGGGCACTTTGCATCCCGTCCCTATGGGTGCCACACACCCCGTCCCGCCCCTCCCTAAGGGCAATGTGCGTCATGTCTCAAACTCCTGGTAGAGGACAAGGATCTAGAGATCATGCTAGGTAAGGTAAAGGTAAAGGGACCCCTGACCATTAGGTTCAGTCGTGGCCGACTCTGGGGTTGCGGCGCTCATCTCGCTTTACTGGCTGAGGGAGCCGGCGTACAGCTTCTGGGTCATGTGGCCAGCATGACTAAGCCACTTCTGGCGAACCAGAGCAGCGCACGGAAATGCCGTTTACCTTCCCGCTGGAGCTGTACCTATTTATCTACTTGCACTTTGACGTGCTTTCGAACTGCTAGGTTGGCAGGAGCAGGGACCGAGCAACAGGAGCTCACCCTGTCGCAGGGATTCAAACTGCCGACCTTCTGATTGGCAAGTCCTAGGCTCTGTGGTTTAACCCACAGCGCCACCCGCTAAGGTGCGGCTAAGCTAAGATCACGCTAAGGGTGGCCAAATTCTGTGCAACTGCCATAACACTTAGGGAACAAGCTGTACTACCAAAATGATTAAGGTTTTAAATGACAATTTTAGGTTATATTTTAGTGATCAAGATTTAATACATATTTTTAACTGCTGCTGTATCTGAATTGTCTCCATTATACCCAATTGCAATTCAATGTATTCCTTTTGTGTTTTATGATTTTCCTGATATTGTAAGTGAGCCGGAACTGGTCTGTGACCATAATAATAAATTCGTTCATTCAGTATGCGTCCCCTCCCTCTGGGTGTTGTGTGCCCTGCCCCCTATGGGCACCGCCCCAGGTGCCCAAGAGGCTTCCTCCATTGCTGCATATCAGCTGATGGGTATTGCAGCCAAAGCCTGCTGTTTGCACACCTCAGCTGTGCAAGGGTTTCCCCAAAGCAGCAGGCTTTGGATTTAGCAAAGCTTTCTCCCCCTTGCCAGTGCACAGTTGTGAGCACACTTTGAAGTTCCCCGATTGTGCCTTGTCAGCTGAGTTGCTACCAGTACCCACAGCCAATTTCACAGAAAAGAGAGACTTGGTTTGACAGGGAGGCAATAGATTAAAAATGTGCTTCTTTGCCTCGCTGGTCCTTTAGGAGAAAGAGTTCTTTATAACTGCACTCAGCCTGCCTCCTAGTGGTGATGTTTTCGATCCAGGGCTACCCAAACATTTCAGTGGTTTTGTGTCATTGGAGTGACGGTCCTTCAGTGATTCAGGCCCCTGCAGGCCGTTCCCTTCTCGCTATCTGTATAAAAAACGCCTTGTATCATAATCTGCTTATCCTTCCCAGGCCAGTCCAAACCCCTTCTGAGGCGGAAGACAAATTGGGGTCTTCACCCTGCTCATTCCATGTTCAAAAGCTGTCCCAAGTTAGCTTACAGATAAATATAGTAAAGGTAAAGGGACCCCTGACCATTAGGTCCAGTCGTGGCCGACTCTGGGATTGCGGCGCTCATCTCACTTTATTGGCCGAGGGAGCCGGTGTACAGCTTCCGGGTCATGTGGCCAGCATGACTAAGCCGCTTCTGGCAAACCAGAGCAGCGCACGGAAACGCCGTTTACCTTCCTGTCGGAGCGGTACCTATTTATCTGCTTGCACTTTGAGGTGCTTTTGAACTGCTAGGCTGGCAGGAGCTGGGACCACGCAACGGGAGCTCACCCCGTTGCGGGGATTCGAACCGCCGACCTTCTGATCGGCAAGTCCTAGGCTCTGTGGTTTAACCCACAGCGCCACCCGCGTCCCTATATATAAAAATAAGAACAGATTAATATAAGAACAGCTAAAAACACAGAATTTTTTTTAAAGCAATTAAAGATCGATAGAATAAATAAATATATATAACCGACTAAAATCTATTATTAATTTATCTATTTGCTCCAACACTCAGCCACTCTTTCAGAAACAAAGCACGGAGAACCAGGGCTGCTTCTGATATCCAGTGTCTTCTTTCTGCTTTAAATTACAAGTTTGCAGTTATGAAAATTATAGAGGGAGAAGAGACGGTTTATTTACTCATTTGCAGCTTTCTCAAACACCAGCTCATTCTCATTCTGCTCATTGCGTTTGGTTTTGGTTGGGTTTCTGTTTGCTAAAAAACAAGTTCTTTCTAGTCTGAACGTTCATGTTTTCATTTGAGAATTACATGCCTTTCCTCAGCTAGGAGAGTGGAGGGCCCAGGATTTATATGCAGAAAAGCAATGCCCAAACATCTCGTCACATTTCAGTGTGACCGAAAGCAGGGCGTGGATATGCAGATGAAGGGGTGGAGCTAAACAAGGACCAGCAAACTTGATTCTCAGTGGCCCGAGGTCCAGGCAGAGAGCTCTGAAGGGCCACACTCATTCTCATGTTGCGGGCAAGTACTGATGTAGAGTCCAATGATCTCATATAAGGGAGCTTCTTGTGTTGTGGTGCAAAAGAGAGAAACCTACTTCTGCAAGAAATTCTAGGCGTCGACATGCCCCAGTTACTCATGGAGAAGTAAATGACAACAGAGAACCAAAGCTGTGAGCAGGGGCGGAGGAAGGGGGACGGTGGGGGTGGTTTGCCCTGGGTGTCATCACCAAGGGGAGTGACATTCGGCAATCCGCCTGCCCTGTCAGGAGTTCAGCCTACACTCGAGTAGGACCCTGGCAGAGACATATCCCCGACTGACATGTTCTCTCCCTCCTGGTAGATCATCCAGGAGCTTCATAAGCTTTTTTCAGCCCGAATATCACAGTGACCGATGCCAACCGACACCGGCACACTTAGGGATCTGCAGAGTTTGTGCACCTTGCGTGACAGACCTCAGCAACTCAGCATTTTGGCTAATCTACTTTATTTACAGGGATGCGGGTGGCGCTGTGGGTTAAACCACAGAGCCTAGGACTTGCTAATCAGAAGGTTGGCGGTTCGAATCCCCGCGATGGGGTGAGCTCCCGTTGCTCGGTCCTAGCTCCTGCCAACCTAGCAGTTCGAAAGCAAGTCAAAGTGCTAGTAGATAAATAGGAACTGCTCTGGCGGGAAGATAAACGGCATTTCCGTGTGCTGCTCTGGTTCACCAGAAGCGGCTTAGTCATGCTGGCCACATGACCCAGAAGCTGTCTGCGGACAAACGCCGGCTATTTCGGCCCATAGAGCGAGATGAGCACTGCAACCCCAGAGTCGGTCACGACTGGACCTAATGGTCAGGGGTACCTTTACCTTTACCTTACTTTATTTACATATAAACACACACGGAGCACTGCAACATGGCTCCCTCTCTCTCTTGCATCAGACAGCAAAGAGAAAAATAAGGACAATAGTCCCACTTCATGGAACACAGTAACACAAACTTCCTGTCTCCGTCACTTCCCACTCAGTTGAGTCAAAACATACACCGTCATGTGACAGACAACAATCCCATGACTGCAATCATGGAGCAGGAATTCTAACATGCCTGCGACTCCCAAGCCTACCCTGAGCCATTGAGGGAAGGGGCGGAGCTGCGCTGCCTTGCTGGCAGCTTTCCCCGCTTCCTCCTTCATTTTGACAGTTCGTAGAGGCTTGGGAGTCGCAGGCGGGCTATGCGCCATTGCCCCCCACTCCAGGGATGCTTCCTGGGGTGGGGGGAAGCCTCCCCCGAGCTGTCAAAAGGAAGAGGGAAGGGTGGAAGGCTGCTGGCAAAACAGCTTGGCTCCCTCCCTGCCCAGGAAGCAGCCCGCCATGGGCATCTCGCCTACTGGGAAGCTCGCCACGGCACCCCCCTGGGATGCTCGCCCTCCCCAGGATGCTCGCACCGCCCCCATGGCCACACTCCCGGGTGCACAGCATGTGCATCGCTTCAGGTGCCCGGAGCAGCTAGCTCCGCCTCTGGCTGTGAGTTCCAGTTCCATTACAGATGGAATGTCAGAACTCACTGGAAGAGAGCATGCCAGAAGGTGGGCATTGAGAAGGAACTGGGAGAACCAGGAGGAAATGTACTCATTATCCTGAACTTTACTCAGGCTAATTAGCTGTCATTAAACAGTGAATTAGCATCAGGAACAGCTGCTTCTGTTTAGCAAGGAGATCAGCCAGAACCAAGTCAGGAGCGTCGGCAGCAAAGGGGACTCCAAATTGTTAGCGTTTTCTCCAGGGTTGCAGCTGTTTAGTACGATCCCGTGTCACTTCCTGCTGGGGGTGCTGAAAATAGCACGCCGAGGCTCCGGATGGGCTTGTGGGTCTGGATATCTTAGGGGGTTGTCTCTGTGTGCTGAGCTCTGCACCTCTGTCATTCCTGATCAACCCATACATCAGTTTTAGGGAGGACAGGGTCAGAAATCCTTGGTTCCTTCCAGTGCGCAGGGTCTGCCATTGCCATTCATGATGCCTCTGACTGCACAACGAGGCAGCCAGCCAGCCAGCAGGCTGCTAAATTAATGCTCCGAGTCATGCTTCATCTCATTTCCTTCTGACACCCCTCCTGTGTCAAATCACTGCCTGGAGCCTGTCCCTAATGGAGCAGGCCGCAGTAGCTGGGGGTGAAATGGAAAAACGCCACAGGACGACTGCATCCCTTGTGCAGAAGCCAAAGCCTTGTAATTGTCTGTCATTAGCATCGCCATGCAACGCAAAGACCTAAGCAGGTTATATATATGTATGAAATTTGATGCCCCAAGAATGGAGGATGCAAGAGCGAAGAGAAGGAAGGAATTGTTGGACTGGTACCGGCTCAGAATATCTTTTTTAAAGATCAAAGTATGAGATGTAGCAGAAATGAAATACCGTATTTTTTGCTCTACAAGACTCACTTTTTCCTTCCCAAAAATAAGGGGAAATGTGTGTGCGTCTTATAGAGCGAATGCAGGCTGCGCAGCTATCACAGAATCCAGAACAGCAAGAGGGATTGCTGCTTTCACTGCGCAGCGATCCCTCTTGCTGTTCTGGCTTCTGAGATTCAGAATATTTTTTTTCTTGTTTTCCTCCTCCAAAAACTAGGTGCGTCTTGTGGTCTGGTGCATCTTATAGAGCGAAAAATACGGTAAATATGAAGAATGGTTAGGGAATTCCCAGGTGGTCAGGCTTTGTTCAGTAATACAGTGGGACCTTGGTTCCTGAACTTAATCTGTTCCGGGAGTCTGTTCGATTCTCGAAACAGTTCGGGAACCAAGGCGCGGCTTCTGATTGGCTGCTTCCTGCAGAAGCAGCTGCAGAAGCAGCGCTGGGTGTTCGGCTTCCAAAGAATGTTCGAAAAATGGAACAATGGCTTCCAGTTTTCGTTTGTTCAGGAGCTGGAATGTTTGGCTCCCAAGGCGTTTGGGAGCAAAGGTTCCACTGTACTGGGCAGAGGATAAAATTTGGGGTCTCTTAAAAAGCAGAGACATCACCTTGCCAACAAAGGTCCGTATAGTTAAAGCTATGGTTTTCCCAGTAGTGATGTATGGAAGTGAGAGCTGGACCATAAAGAATGCTGATCACTGAAGAATTGATGCTTTTGAATTATGGTGCTGGAGGAGACTCTTGAGAGTCCCATGGACTGCAAGAAGATCAAACACATCCATTCTTAAGGAAATCAGCCCTGAGTGCTCACTGGAAGGACAGACCCTGAAGCTGAGGCTCCAATACTTTGGCCACCTCATGAGAAGAGAAGACTCCCTGGAAAAGACCCTGATGTTGGGAAAGATGGAGGGCACAAGGAGAAGGGGACGACAGAGGACGAGATGGTTGGATGGTGTTCTCGAAGCTATGAACATAAATTTGACCAAACTGCGGGAGGCAGTGGAAGACAGAAGTGCCTGGCCTGCTCTGGTCCATGGGGTCACGAAGAGTTGGACACGACTAAACGACTAAACAACAACAACAACATTGAGACCTATATGTTTGTGAGGGACAATGTTTGGGAAGGTTTACTTTAGCAGAGTTAAACAATCCCCTTTATAAGTTTATGCAGCGATCAGCTTGTTGCTGACTCGTCTGAGTTCTACTAATAAAGATGTCTTCCTGGTTAAAAATCCCTTCGAACCCCTCTTAAAGAATACATACACGAATCTGATTCATGTTAATATAAAACTATTTTACTCTCGGATTCATTCAGGCTTACAGAACTGTACCTGAAGGCAGGCTTAGGTTACACAACAAGCAAATAAACTATACCAGAGGGAAGTTGGTTCTGAGGTGACTGCAACTGAGCAGTTATCTTTCTAAATTACCAGCAACCAACAAACTGGTTGTCACAGCAACTGGTTAGAACATGGAGGCCGTTAGTCCTCTGTGGGAATGTTGCACTTGACTGCACCTTTACATCCCACACAGTGAACTAAGACCCTGTATTCCAAATTACAGTTTTGAGGATCCCTTGGAAGAACCCAATGCTGGCAGAGCTTCTAGGGCAGATTTGCCTACAAGGCATCTTTCGCCAAACTAACTTCAGAGCCACATAATGCAAAGTATGACTCATTTCCCGGTTCCATCTTCTCCCTCCTCAGAAACCCTCTCCAAATTCTCCCCATAGCTCATCCTTCTTAAATGCTTGCCTTGGGGCCATGTTATAGCCAGATTAGTTTGTTTTCATTGATGGTCATTTTATGGCAATGGCCTTTTATGAGTCATTCAAGAAATAATTACCGGAGTAATTAGCTGCCTTTAAAAGGACTGCTGACTGTTAATGATGTTAGGCTGGTTTTCTAAGCGACGCCCCCTTTTTCTTCCAGTCTGCTTAAGGCTCCTTGCCTGTACAGTGGTACTTTGGTTTAAGAACAGCTTAGTTTATGAAGAACTTGGATTAAGAACGCTGCAAACCTGGAAGTAGGTGTATTGGTTTGTGAATTTTGCCTTGGAAGCAGAACATGTTCCACTTCCTGTTGAGTGTGTACCATGTGTAAATTGAGTCCCCGCTGCTATGGGAAAGCACACCTTGGTTTAAGAACGCTTTGGTTTAAGAACAGACTTCCGGAATGGATTAAGTTTGTAAAACAAGGTACCACTGTATTTGGAAGAAACTTTTTAAAGGAAGTAATTCAGCCCAGAGCAAAGGCTTAGACTAGGAGCGGAGAACCTCTGGTCCATGGGCCAAATTTGGCTCAGCAGGCATCTGCTGTTTGTTCCGCCAGGCCACACCCTCTCATCCCACACCTGGCATCATATTTGATCTCAGGTGTGAGGCAGGGAGAGATGCGACTGTAGACGCAAAATGTAGCATTTCCCAGAAGGGAAAGAAAGTGCAACAGTTCACCCAGTCCCTTTTCAAAACACAGAAATGCAGGATAAAGGAGAAAGCAGTACAGTGGTACCTCGGGTTAAGCACTTAATTTGTTCCGGAGGTCTGTTCTTAACCTGAAACTGTTCTCAACCTGAAGCACCACTTTAGTTAATGGGGACTCCTGCTGCCACTGCGCTGCCACCGTGCGATTTCTGTTCTCATCCTGAAGCAAAGTTCTTAACCCAAGGTACTATTTCTGGGTTAGCGGAGTCTGTAACCTGAAGCGTATGTAACCCGAGGTACCACTGTAGTAGAAAACAACAATTTTGCCAGGGATGCTTAATCCTACATCGTGTTAATGAGAGTAAAGCCACCCACTTAGCTCTTGGATAATAAAGTACAGTGTGATTCCTAGAAATTGAGATTCCTGGGTATAGATTAAAATGAAAGACCTTTAGCCAAGGGTGGTTTTAATTTTCAAAGTACAGAAAGGTTCTTAGAAATCAAGATTTCTAGGTGCAGATTATTCTTCTGGGAATAATAGCAACTCCTGCTACCCACTCCCTGCCAGGCCAGGCAATTCGTTCTTAATAGTATTTAATTTTCTTGCCTTGTGATTGCTGTGTGAGTTAAATGGAAGCATCCAATACATTTGTCAAGAAGCTTCAGAGAAGATGGCAAGAGTAATGGAGGGATCAACCCAGCTACTCCTGTCCTAGAATTCTTCCATCAACCTCCCACAGAGGGTATTTGCTGTGACAGCCCGTAAGTTGTGGAACCCTGGATTTAGGTTTGACGAGGCTTTAAGCTACTGAAGGTAAAGGCTGTTCTCCAACTGGAGTGCTCACAGGCCAGTGTTTCCTAGTTGTTGGTGTCTATAGTACATTTTTTTTAGATTTGCCTTAAGAGAGTCTGTAAACCACCAGCATTACACTTTCCATTTTTAAGTTTGGAATAGAGTAGTTGCTTTGAAAGATGATAATTAGGCATCCGCACAAGATCCTGCACAACAAAGTTGATGTTGAAGGATAATTGCTTTGACACAGGTGATCTTTGCTTCTTCCAGTACACTGGCATTAGTTCGCCTGTCTTCCCAAGTGATAAAGGAAAAGGTACCCTATGAGCTCATTGCAGCTGCAGACATCTAGCTTGTTGCTATCATGTGATCTGGCTGACTGTGGGAAACAGCGTTCCAGTCAGTTCACAGAGCAGTTCACCGGAATTTGCTCAGAGTGTAATATGATACCTTCCTCTTGTCATTGTACAGGAAGTATCTTTCACTTGTTTGCCGATGTTTGAAGAGAGCAGTCATGATTTCTGTAATGCTGAAGAGTCAGAAATAAAGCCATGTAAATAGACGTTTCTGACTATCTCTTTCCTATGCCGGGGGAGCAGGAAAGAGTGGGTGTGCTCTTCCCACGCTGGGGAGGGTCGCCTATTGAGACCTAGCCTGCGTTTGCTGGGGAATGCAGCCAGGGAGGTCATCGGAGATCAAGCCGGGTGCCTGGGAGAGACGCCAGCTTCTCCCGATAGAGGCTTGAATTCCAACATCTGGTAGCACGAGAGCCGATGGTTCTGCTAAATGAAAGTAGCTAAGAGGTCGTTGGATCGGATTCATCCTCTGCAAGGAGATAAAGAAGATATGGTAGCGAGCGGATGGAAGCTACAAGGACGGCTGAGCACCGGAGCAGACGTCTTTGCTGATAAGCAACATGCAACGAAACCCCTCAAGGTATGATGATTTTGTGGCTGAAAGAGTGAAAGCGAATTGAAGCATTCTTCGGTTCACAGAGAAGCTGCTTTTGGATAAAAACAGCACTGAGAAAGAGCCGCATTTTTCATATTCTTGGGGACTGATAAGGTCTGCTGCTCAAGCCTGCCAAGTCCAGTTGGTAAGCAATGAGACGTGAGTACTTTGAGCTAATTTTCTGAGTTGGTTAGCCTCAAAAGCATAAAAAGAAAAGTAAAGGAAAAAACAAGCCATCGCGAGACCGAGGCTTGGACTGTGAAAGGGACTTTCCAAGCTGCTAAGCTGCAAAGAGCTGTTGGAAATTCCAGCGTTTGTTTGTTATCGCACAGGCTCTTGGAAAAGGGACTTTCCAAGCAAGCTGGGCTGGCTGCCAGCTGCACGCAAAGCAGTAAACAGCCCAAGAGACTTTTGGAGTTTTTCAGCTCGTGACTGAGAGCTGAGGCTTGGATTTCAAAATGGATACCAAGAAGGGGGGAGGCTTACCTTACCCACCTCCACTGACTAATGACAATTATTCCTCATGGTCTGTAAAGATGAAGGCCCTGCTCCAGAATCAGGATTTTTGGGGTGATTGATAATCCCATCCCTGCTGCGCCTACGCCAGCATGGAATTCACAGAATGTGAGAGCCAGGACGGCCATTATTCTGTGTGTCTCAGATGAGCAACTTGTTCATATCGGAGATGAAGAACGCACACGGGAGATTTGGCTAATATTGCAGAGAATCCACCAAAGAGATGCTGGTGGTACAGCATTGCTGCATTTTGAAAAGTTGACAAATATGAGGCTAGAGCCTGATGGAGATGTGCAAGCGCATTTGACAGAGATGAAATTCTTACGCCAGCAGATGGCGCAATGCAATTTCCCTCTACAGGAATAGATATTCTGCTTTATGATTATTAACAGCCTAAGTCGGACTTACAAAACCGTTGCAAGTCAACTGGGTTCTCTACCTGCCGCAGATCTTACGGTGGAGAGAATTTGTTCCGTGGTTCTGAATGAGAGAGACCGCCTTGCTGCAATAGATGTCGCTGACAGGAGGAGCGAAGCTCGGAGATCTAGCGCCCCCACTTCTATTGCTAGTGAAGAACAGGCTGTAGCATTGAACGTTGTTCATTGTTACAATTGTGGACAGACTGGGCATTTTCAGCGCAACTGTAAGAAGCCACGTCAGCAGAAAGGAGCTAAGGGGAGCTCTGCAAAGCCTGAGGCGTCAGGCAAAAGTCGTACCAAGTCCCAGGTGAAACCTGCAAAGGCATTGCTGTCAACAAAAGCTGCATTTTCAGCGGAAAACGCTTTTGTTCTTGACACTGGAGCAACGCAACACGTGACATCGCGCCAAGAACTGTTTTCTACGTTTGAGAAGCAAAGCTTCACTGTGAAACAGGCCAACGGTCAGGAGATCCAGGCAACCGGATTTGGAACTGTTTACCTGGAGAGTCTGAACTTGACAATTAACAATGTGTATTTGGTTCCTGATTTGAAGTGCAATCTGCTGAGTGTTTCGCAGATCACAAAGAAAGGACTGGTCTTGTCCTATGATAAGGAAAGCTGCAAAATCTTCAAAGATGGAGAGCTATATCTTTCTGCCAGAGAGAAAGATGGACTATATCTGTTGACATTTGAGGAATCTGATTACAATATGTCTATTGCATGTGATTCTAACATGATTTCTTTTGCAGGTGTGTCGAAAAACATCCAGAAGGCGACGAAAATTACCAGTGCTTTTCAGCGAATGTATGCTGATGTAATTGGTCCTCTAGCACCATCTAGAGGCAATGAAAAATACTATCTTGTGTGTGTGGATCATTTCTCGCATTATGTGTGGATATACATTTTGCAGAATCCCAAGGAAGCCTTAACAAGGTTTCAGGAGTTTTGTGATAAGGTTAAGAGTGTTCATGGTGCTAACATTGATTATCTTTTCACAGATGAAAAGCCAGTTTTTCTTTTACAGGATTTTCAGGATTTCCTGGAAAAGCAAGAGATACAACATAAAGTTGCTGTTTCTGCAGGTGCATGGAACAAAAGTGTTTGTGTAAAAGTGAACAAAGAATTGCAAAATGGCATGAAGGCGCAATTGCTGAGTTCACATTTGCCACATGAGTTTTGGGCTGAATCTTTATCGTGTTATTGTTACACTTGGTTGAGAAAGGTTTCAAAAGATATGGAATGTTCACCTTTTGAAAGGCTATTCCACAGAAAACCTTCTGTAGCCCATTTTAAGGTTTTTGGGTCTCATGTGAAGACTGAAGCTCCAGGTGGAGTAAAGAATGCCAGAGGCATTTTTGTGGGTTATGAAAAGGGTCTCTACAGAGTAATTTTGTCTGAATCTGGTCAGGTGATTCTCACAAAATTCCTAGAAAGTGCTCCTGAACAGGAAAGAGTAATCATTCACACATTTCCCACTGATGATAATTCAGATGATGATTCTGATTTTTATGATTTTTCTGATTATAGTGGTACTGAGAGTGACAGAGATAGCTCAAAGAGCTCTGTTGACACAGTCATTGAGAGGAAATATCACACAATGGTTAGACCTTCACAGGTTAAAGATGAACCACTGTTTACCATTGGAACTGGTTCTCCAAAGTGTCCTGAGAATGAACCAGTAAACAAAGAGGATCAGCGCCTCATATGCAGGTCTGAGAGGATTACAAAGGGCATACCACCCAAGAGGTATTCCAAAGAGTTTGCTAACTCAGCTGTTGCATGTGTTACTATTGTTGACAACTCAAGACAGGTTAAAGGTGGTTCTTGTGCACCCTTTAGGACTGGCTCAAGATAAGCGTCCACATTTTCTGCCAAAATTCTCATTACACGCTGCTTTGCTTCACTTTGAACTGCAGCCTTCTCCCCCTGTGCTTGTACAGCAACAGGCTGTGGGGTCTGGACTAAGCCCCATAATTGCTCTCCCACCAGCAAGAATTCCATTGCAAATGACCATTCTAGCCAGTTTTGGCTATTCAGTTTCTGAGAGAACAGAGCCATCTTTAATCCCAAGCTGCAGCTTCAGCTACAAGCTGGAAAATCCAAGAGTCTATTGGGCTGTTTACAAGCTGCTTGCACTTGGCAGTCAGCCCAGCTGCCTGGAATTTTCCCTTCCCGAGAATCTGTAAACAATAAGCCTTCGCTGCAATTCCAACAGCAATCAGCAAGCTGCGCTCTTCTTGGAAAGTCCCCTTTCCAACAGTTTGTTTACAACAAGCGTCGCTGAAAAACCCAGCCTTGCTTTCGTTTTTGAAGCTTCTTTTCTCTCTTTGCTCTTTAAGCTAACTGGCTCATAAATTTAGCTCAAAAAGTACTCACGTCTTGTCGCTTAGCAACGGAACTTCTTATCAGCTCTGGAATGCGAAGTATGCGGCTGCTCTCCACTCTGTTTTATCCAAAACAGGAGCTTTTTTCTCAGGGAACCGAAGACTTTTCAATTCGCATTCACCATCCAGCCATAAATCAGCATCGCAGAGGTACGTGGATCGTTGCTTATCAGGAAAAAAAGTCTCCCACCTGGTGCTCAGCCGTCTTGTTGTTGCAACCATCGGGCTCTGCTACCACTTGTCGGTTTGCAAGCCCCCTCCACAGAGGCTGGCCCCTCTCACTGTCCTCGGAGCTTGCATACCGGTAACCTCCTCTGGTTGACTTCCCAGACAGACCAGGGAGATTTTGATAGGCGACATTTTCCCAAGCGTGGGTAAAATGCACAACCCCTCCCTCCTGCTTCTGCAGGCATAGGGCGGCCCGATCCTCTGGTGACTTGCCTCTCCTGGCCTGGAGGCAAGCACTCCTCCTGCGGAAACTTAGTTCCCTCCGCCTCTCTGCCCTGAGCCTCTGCAGCTCAGGAGAGGCTGGAGGGTTACCGGACCCAGAGGCAACCTCAGCCTCCCCTGACGCAGCTGAGAGTGGAGCACCTGCAGGCAATGGGTCCTCCTCCACCTCAGGAGCCAGAGCAGACTCAGCTGATGCCTGTACCTGAGGACCCAGCACAGGTGAGGACTCTTCAGGCTCATGCCCCAGCCCCGGCTCAGCTGGTTCTGGAGGTGGGGAATCCTGTGCAGGCTGGGATCCCTCAGGTTCAGCATCTGACTCCGAATCCTAGGCCATCACAGGGGATAAGACTGAAACTGGTTCCCCCCAAATCTTTCTTAGCCAAGCAGTACCTGCCTTTTCAACCCCCCTCCCAACTCATTGACAAGCCTTTTTCTCCACCCCAGTTTTTTTATTATTATGATATTGAAGCTTGGTTTCTAGACCTGTTTTCCTCTTGTAGCTTGAATCATAGAGTTGAAAGGGACCCCGAGGGCCATTTAGTCCATGTTAGGATATTGATGTTCTGTCCCACCTAAACAGATGTGTGGAGCTGCTGTATATGTCACATGCCTGTTTACATTCCAGCACAGCTTGCCGGGAACTTCCGTTTGTGTATAGCTTTTGCTTTATGCTGCTTCTTGCTCTTGGACATGAAGGAGAGCAGACATGTTTTCTTTGTCCTGATCTATGTTGAATAAACTGCTTGTAAATATGCTTTGCATATGCCTCTGTCCGCCCTTCCATCGTGAAGAGTTTGTTATCTCTGCTGGCTTGCGTGCTCAGCTTCTGAAAGGCTCCTGAAGCTCTGAGTCTCAGTTTTGATGCAGAACTGAGGACTGGAGTTCGACAGGCAACTTGCTGGTGGGCTGGAGCCAGCTGGGGGCCTGCCAATTGCCCCCGTTCCCTTGGGTGCAACGCAACAGTCCACCCCCTGAATCTCAATTAAAGCATAAATTGCAAAGTTCTCAAATGAGAGAAGTGAGAGAGCCAGGGTGGTGAAAGTGTCCACCAGGACCTGAGAGACCAGGGTTCAAATCCCCACTCAGCCATGAAGCTCGCTGGGTGGCCTTAGGCCTCTCAGACTAACCTACCCCGCAAGGTTGTTGTTGCTGGGATTACACGAGGAGGGGTGAACATGCTGCCCTTCCTACTTCAAGCCCCTCTGGGTTCTAGGAAACAGAGGAACAGGAAAAGGTGGGGAGCTACTGACTCCTCTGTTGCGGAACAGACTGTTCTTGTTCCACCACATCTTGAGGGTCTTCCTCTGTCTTGGACCTCCCTGACTCTTCCTCTTTCCCTTTCCTTGGTTCCTGCCTCCAGGTGGCAGCAAACCCCATAAATCACTGATCCCCTCTTCTAAGCCACTCCTCTGACCCCCTGCCTTTGCCAAACACTCTTCAGAGCCCCGGGCTGGCAAGATGCAGAAGAGTATTGGGAAGCACCAGCTGAGGGACCTCAAGAGAAGAAGAAGGTTCAGAGCCAGGGGATTGGTGGTAGGATGATGATGAGCGGTCAGAGGGAGAAGAGGGAGCAGACTGGGAGGAGGAGGTGTCGGAAGCTGAAGAGGTAACAGGGCTTAGTGAGCAGGGAGCATCTGTGTCAGAGAGAAGTTCAGAATCAGAAACAGAAGCGGAAGCAGGGCTCGAAAAATGGGAAAACCTCTGGAAACATAATATTAGATTCACGGCATGCTATACGATTAATTCCCACCCCCAATGACGATGTACCGGTGGTATATGACACCAGAAAACAGGCTAAAATATATTTTAAAATCAGTAATAAATGCTGCGAGTGTAATCAAAAAGAGGGGAATTTTTCCCTATGTGGTGGACGTGTCCCAGATTAAAAATATTCTGCGACATGATTTATGAAGAAATTAAAAAAACAATTAGACACACGTTTTTTAAAAAAAACCAGAATTATTTTTATTAGGAATTTTCAGAACGGACATCCCAAAGGATAACAAGAGTCTTTCTATACGCGATCACAGCCACCAGGATCGTGATAGAGAAACACTGGAAATGTAATACAATACCAACAAAGGAAGAATGGCTCTTAAAATTAAGTGAATACCTAGAATTGGCTAAATTTACAGACTCAATAAGAAATCACTCAAAGGAGAGAATAGGATGTTTTTATAAATTATATGAAAAAGGAGGTTCCCAGATCATCACTTGGCTTAGTGTAGATTAAAATCCCACTGGCAATCAGAATGTTTCTCCACAGACTTACCAACTAAATACAGATATTTAGAAAAAGGAATTATTAAGTACGTTCAAGGGTAGCGGGAAGTCATGTTACGAATTGAGGAGTCAAGCCAGAAGTTGCAAAAAGATGGCTTGTACTCCCTACATAGAAATGTATTTGAAAATGTTTGTTTTTGAGGCTTCCCCCCTTTTCTTTCTTTGTATGCTCTTTCTTTTTTCTATTTCTTTGCATATTTGATATGTGTATGTATATACAATACACACACACACACACACACAACAAAAAAATCACAACAAAACAAAAACCAGAAGCAGGAGGAGGGAAGCCAAGAAGCTGGCTGGAGATGAGGCATGGATGTGCCCCCCTCCTGCTGGGGCAAGCTGCCCTTGCCCCTGGACTTTCAGGACCAGGAGAGGTATGAAGTGGGAGTAGCAAAGACAGGCTTGTCAACATAGTCTCAGATTGTTTGGGAAGACCCTGGGAGAGGAGGAGACTTTGGCAGCTGTGGGAAGATGGAGAACTTCAGTCTCCACAACTGTCTTACAGGAACAAGACCTACCGAGAGGAGTTGCTGCTGTCATTAGGCCTGGCATTCTATTATTATTATTATTATTATTATTATTATTATTATTATTATTAAAAAAATATATTTTTATTGAAAAAAATTTAACAACCAGATTATCAATCAATATATCCAATTACATTCCCCCCTCCCCCTCCCCCAAGGACTTCCCTCAGCTCCTCTCTCCAGTTTCTTTGCAAATATTATCCTCTGCATATTGTAAAATTGTACATATCATTGCCTTATCTATCATATATTCAACAAATAAATTTGTGGATGTTTATTCAAAACCTGCCAAGGAGTCCAAGTCATTTTGTTGTCTTTTTAAGTAATTTGTAAAGAGTTCCCATTCTTCCTCGAAGTCATGATTGTCCTTGTTACACAGTTTATATGTCAGCTTGGCCAATTCCGCATAGCTCATCAGTTTTTCTTGCCACTGTTCTTTCGCTGGGATTTCCTCGTTCTTCCATCTTGGTACTAACAAGGCTTGGCATTCCTAAGCAGACCTTGTTTTGCTGAGTGAACTTTGCTTGTTCCATGTGATTTATTGCTGGCTTTCTTCTGCCACCTGCCACAGCCTCTGACGCTCTTGGGGACTCCATCCAGTGATACATTACTGAAAAATGTCTGAGTGTGACCTTCCGCAATGAACCTCCAAAGGGAATTTCTACTCACACTTGCTGAGCTCATTATCTCATTTGCCATCGTAGCCCTGGGGATGCTGAGAGATGCAGGTTTGAGATCCAGGAAGGAGCTGAGGCAACCAGCAGGAAGACCCCAGTGCTGCAGCTGGAATGTTGGCATCAGAAACCTCTGAAATTATGGGTCCCTGGGGTTCTGGGCTTCCTTGGAGAGTATCCTGCTCCCAGTCCTTGGAGATCTCATGGTTTGGAGACAGCTGGAACATGATAAAGCCAGGCGTTGTACCCACTGCTCCACCACTGATCTATAGCACCTGGTGCAATGCTGATGCAATAACAGCAGCAACATCAACAGTGACCACCAACAATGACAATGCTCTGAATTAAGTGCCACAGAAACTGTTAATTCTAATTGACTACAGGATTGGAAATTTCATCACAGCCTATATTCTGTTACAACTCCTGGGAAGGATAGGACCAGGCTGTGGTATTGAATTGATTCATTATTCATTAATGACAGCGGGAATGTTGGTAGCTTAGCATTGGAAAAATAAAAAGCAGACACGCTTATAATAATTGCATGAGAAATCAAGAGCTAGCCCTTAATTAGCTATGTCAGACTGACTGTTTGGGTGAAGAAAATGACAACAATTTTAATTACTCCAATAAAATCTGCCGGAAGGAATTGAACCAAGTTGGTGAATTTTTTTTTTTAAGTTTATGAATTATTGAATACATTGTAAAATTGGTTATAAGATACTATGACCGGCTTGGAATGGATTTATCTCGTTGTGTTTTAATCGTGTCCCAAGTCTCCTTGAAAATCGAGATTGAGAGGTAAAGTATATAGACTTCAGCTTGCCAGTACTTCAGAACTACATATTTTCAATTAATATCCATTTCCAAGTTCATTATTACAGAGCAATTTAAATAGCAAATAATGGAATCGTGTAACATAAATCAGAGCAACAGGATGCAAACCATGAGCCCATTTAAATCAAAATCAATTTGAATTATGCATCATCTTGTGCAGCAAATATCTTTTTGATAACATTTTGACCGCGTTTCTTGGTATTTGCATTTTTTTTTTTTAAGAGAGAGAGCCAAGAACAGGAATTAAAACAGAAAGATAAATAAGAGGGATCTCCTTGGCATCTTACATCAGCTTTGAGCAGATTGATTCCTGTTTGTTTACCATGTTTACTCTGCACGCCCAAAGGCATCTGCAGAAAGTCAGAACAGCAGGAAGGATGGTTTGCACACCAAGCACCACTATCCCCCACCTCCTGGTGGAGAAAGATGTTTCTCTTTGATGCTCTGTTGCAACCAAGGAGGCAGCTGTCCAGGTGCTGAACAGGAACATTGGCAGGAGCAATTCTCTAGCCACCGCAGGTGAGAGGATGACACAGAGGCAGCTGCTCAGGGACCTAAGAGAAAAGTAATGGGCAAGGGGAACAGAGACGTTGTTTCAGCAGGAAACAGGAGCACCCCGATTGAGCATCTACCTGTACACATCATGTATTCAATGGATTAGGAACTAGCTGTCTATGAAAGCTGTGATATATTGATGAAAGTTGTGATATATTGATTACGGTGCCAACAAGGCTCATTGTTACATTTGTAGCAAGGGGCTAATGAATCTGTCTGTCTGGGAAGACAGACGAACTAATGCTTGTGTACTGGAATAATAATAATAATAATAATAATAATAATAATAATAATAATAATTTATTATTTATACCCCACCCATCCGGCTGGGCTTCCCCAGCCACTCTGGGCGGCTTCCAACAAAATATTATTATTATTTCATCAGTTTTTTCTAGGGTGGTACAGTGTCAGACTTTGGGATCTCAAATGGCAGCGATGCTCTGTGCAATACCAAAATTTGGCTCTCTCCCCCCCCCGGCTCTCGTACTCCATTCTAAATAATAGTTGCAGCATCCCCTGCTCCCCACCCCCCCGAGGCTCCACACCCAGTGTAACGGAAGTCGTCAAGCTCACCTAAATCTGTCTCTGGGTGGAGGAGCAGAGAAAAGATAAAAAGAAAAGCTTCCACTGCTGATGGACTTCCACAGGATTCTGCCCCCCCCCCCGGGCAGTGGCAAATTAAAATATGTACTGAAAGGGGAAATCAGGCTAGTTTCTTTCCCCTGACCCCCAAATGAGAGTAAAACTGTTTGTACATTTCGCCTCTTGTCTTTGTCCATGGAGTTTTCTTGGCAGGGATACTGGAGTGGCTTGCTGGTTCCTGCTCCACACAAACCTAGACAGCATCTTAAAAAGCAGATACATCACCTTGCCGACAAAGGTCCGTATAGCTAAAGCTATGGTTTTCCCAGTAGTGCTGTATGAAAGTGAGAACTGGACCATAAAGAAGGCTGATCGCCAAAGAATTGATGCTTTTGAATTATGGTGCTGGAAGAGACTCTTGAGAGTCCCATGGACTGCAAGAAGATCAAACTGATCCATTCTGAAGGAAATCAGCCCTGAGTGCTCCCTGGAAGGACAGATCCTGAAGCTGAGGCTCCAATACTTTGGCCACCTCATGAGAACAGAAGACTCCCTGATGTTGGGAAAGATGGAGGGCACAAGGAGAAGGGGACGACAGAGGACGAGATGGTTGGACTGTGTTCTCGAAGCAACCAGCATGAGTTTGACCAAACTGCGAGAGGCAGTGGAAGACAGGAGTGCCTGGCGTGCTCTGGTCCATGGGGTCACGAAGAGTCGGACAGCAACAACATTTCGCCTCATACCTCTGATTTTACAAAGGCTCTCTTTTAAAAATGAAAACTGTGAATGAAAATGAAAATGAAAAAATGAAAACTGGGTTATGTTTCATCGGGGTGGGGGACTGACCCCCTTGCCCTTGCCTGTGGAGATCCGCGAGTGAATCTCAATTGGGTGTTGCAAAATTTCTCCTCCTCCTGGAGGTGTTTTTCAGTGAAGTGGGACCGCTCTCCCCTTACGCATGCACACACTCTTCACAGAGTACAGAATTCTGAGAGAGACCCTTTGTGCACTGATTTAAACACAATGACGGAATGGCAGGACAAACACAACAAAAGGAGAGGAAAATGGCTAAATGCACCTGCCTGGCTGTTGCTGGGAAGCCAGCCAAATCTCTCGCTTTGTTTGGAAGTGGTATTATGAAACCAGTCCAGCAACATGCCTTCAAAGAACTAGACACTGCATGAATACCCCTCAAAAAAGATGCTCCATTGGCCCCTGAAAATCAGATGAGGCAAAATACAGAAAGGTGATGACTAGCACAGCTGGAATGACTTTGCTTGTTCCACATGTTTTGTTTGATTTATACAGAGTTTTGCTTGTTTTGTTTTTGTTTTGTTGTTTGTTTAGGGAAGCTTTTAATGTGTGATGCATTACTGTATTTTAACATTTTGTTGGAAGCCGCCCAGAGTGGCTGGGGAAGCCCAGCCAGATGGGCGGGGTGTAAATAATAAATTATTATTATTATTATTTTACTCTATGACTTTATTGTTGCAACCCTCCCTTAGCTGGCAGGCAGGTAATGCATGCTGAATGCATATTGGCAGGATGGAAGGGCCAGTCAGAAGAGATAAGGATGGAAGGCCCATAAAGGATGGCACTGAATCAGTGCACCCAAGCACTCCTTTGCGCATAGGAGCATAGGAACAAGCAGTCAGCGATGGTTTCTCGGAAGGAATGCATCTGAGTAACGGCACGTTCTTTCATTCCTTCGGCTGTCTGCTACTCAAGACTGACATAGCACCTCTTACCTTTGATGCATTCCTCCTGCCTTTCGGAATGAATTATGAATCGGCAGAAGGGGAGGCTGATGAAAAGAATTCCCGAAAGGTTTTAAGTCTCAGGGTTGGCTGTGAATAATTGCCTGCTTTAGGAACAGCACCAAGGCCAAGATATATGAAGCAGAAGTAGATTTGGAAAATTAAAACACACAAAAAAAATATCCTGTGAATTGCACAAGCTCAGTAATGGGAGAGATGAGGGCCAATAAACTGAAGCTACTAGCCATGATAAGGGATGTGGGTGGCGCTGTGGGTTAAACCACAGAGCCTAGGACTTGCCAATTGGAAGGTCGGCGGTTCGAATCCCCGCGACGGGGTGAGCTCCTGTTGCTCGGTCCCTGCTCCTGCCCACCTAGCAGTTCGAAAGCACGCCAAAGTGCAAGTAGATAAATAGGTACCACTCCAGCGGGAAGGTAAACGGCATTTCCGTGCGCTGCTCTGGTTCATCAGAAGTGGCTTAGTCATTCTGGCCACATGACCTGGAAGCTGTACGCTGGCTCCCTCGGCCAATAAAGCGAGATGAGCACCGCAACCCCAGAGTCGGTCTCAACTGGACCTAATGGTCAGGGCTCCCTTTACCTTTATTACTAGCCATGATGGCTTGACTCTGCCTCCAGGACTTGGGAGATGAAAAACGTGTGTATTCTGCTAAGAATAACAGTTTGAAGCTAGTAGTAGATTTAAACACAACGTATAAGTATGATAGTTTTAAAGTAATGGTAAGTTTGGATACAACGTTTAAGTGCAGAAATAATGTCGTTTCAAATATACAATGATATAGTACAAAGGTACATGAAATACCAGTGCACAACAATTGTTTTATACAAGTCTCAATAGCAGTCAAAACGAGTCCACATTATATAAAATTAGAATAAAGAATAAAGAATGAAGGATCAAATGGGGCCAAAAAGGAGTATCCGGAGTGTGAATCAGATGTACGGTTCAGTGGTGGTAACCAGGACAGGGCCCTGTTTCGGAGTACACGCCTTCTTCAGCTGGTAATATCAAAAAATCTCGGTTTTTTGACGACTATAAATCTGTTGGGAGTCTGTATCATTTAGTTCTTTTATGTTTCTATTTCGACATGCGTCTTAGATAATTGCATCCAAGTTTTCTTGCGTTTCTCTGTGCGTTTGTAAAATTACGCACAGAGAAACGCAAGAAAACTTGGATGCAATTATCTAAGACGCATGTCGAAATAGAAACATAAAAGAACTAAATGATACAGACTCCCAACAGATTTATAGTCGTCAAAAAAACCGAGATTTTTTGATATTACCAGCTGAAGAAGGCGTGTACTCCGAAACAGGACCCTGTCCTGGTTACCACCACTGAACCGTACATCTGATTCACACTCCGGATACTCCTTTTTGGCCCCATTTGATCCTTCATTCTTTATTCTTTATTCTAATTTTATATAATGTGGACTCGTTTTGACTGCTATTGAGACTTGTATAAAACAATTGTTGTGCACTGGTATTTCATGTACCTTTGTACTATATCATTGTATATTTGAAACGGCATTATTTCTGCACTTAAACGTTGTATCCAAACTTACCATTACTTTAAAACTATCATACTTATACGTTGTGTTTAAATCTACTACTAGCTTCAAACTGTTATTCTTAGCAGAATACACACGTTTTTCATTTCAACTCTTGAGTAGGAATTATTCCTTATATTGAAACTTTTGGCCAGAGTTCTTGATATATCCTTTTCAGTGTAGTTTCAACAAGAACTCCAATTTCTTTATCCAGGACTTGGGAGACAGAGATGTTTCTGAATCCCAGTTGTTGGAAACCTTGGCAAGGGAGAGGGTTCTTGTACTTGTGTCCCACTTGTAGATTTCCCACAGGCTGGCCACTGCGAGAACAGAATGCTGGCCTAGACAGGACATTTGGCATGATCCAGCAAAGCTCTTCTTATGTTCTTATGTCCACTGCTCTGCAAATCCCCACCAGCTGTGGGCGGGAGTTCGGATTGTGGCTCTGTATATTTATAATGTTTTGCCCGCCTGCCAACTGAAGGTCCCAGGGCGGGTTGCAACAATCTAGTCATACAGTATAAAAACAAGGAAAACTCTGTATATATTGAACAAAACAGGTGGGACAAACAAGGTCATTCTAGCTACGCTAGGCATCAAGTTGCTGGACTGCAGCTCCCATCATCCTTGACAATTCGCTAAGACGGCTGGGGATGATGGGAGTTGTTGTCCATGAACGTCTGGAGATGCATAACTGAAGTGCACCCTTGTAGTGAATGAGACCATTGGCCTATTTAGTTCAACACTGGCTGTCCGCACTGGCTGTCATCGATTTTCCAGGGTCTCCAGCCCTACCTGGGGACACCAGAAATTGAACCCAAGGCCTTCAGAATGAAATGCAGATGCTCCACCACTGAGCTCTGGTCCTTCCCCAATTATTTTGTTGACTTGCCAATTATAGTTGTGTAATCAGGGTGAATTATCATTACTGGATCATATCAGTTTCCTGCTGCTTCCTTTTAAAAGCCGCTCCTTCCCATTTCTTATTACTCTTTTTCCAGGACTTCTTTCTTCCTGCAGTGAAGTTGGATGTGTGTGTGTGTGTGTCTGTGTGTCTGTAGCCTCCCTCCCTCCCTCTGTGCATTCAAAAGGACGATTACAAAAATTACTGCCACATAAGTGTTTACGTCTCAGTTCTCAGCACTTCAGAGAACTTAAGTTTCTCCTAAAGTGTTCTCGGAAAATGATATGCTACGTCCCACTTCCTGAACTCGTGGCCCTCTCCTCCCCCGCAGTAAACCAATCAACCTCCGGCTTAAAAGACAGCACCAACTTCTGCTTTGCTAGCCTGAAACAACGTGTTCCTGGCTCCTGATGATGTGGGTGGGGGCTTGATACTTGCTTACGTGGATTCTCACCTGAAAGGCAGTCCAAAGCATACAGAATTCAGCATGTCAAACCCAGCTCTCAAACACCGCTGTGATAAAGTCATCATTTATAAAGCAGCGTCCAGTATATCTGAAGGAGCGTCTCCACCCCCATCGGTCTACCCAGACACTGAGGTCCAGAGCCAAGGGCCTTCTGGCGGTTCCCTCACTGCGAGAAGCCAAGTTACAGGGAACCAGGCACAGGGCCTTCTCGGTAGTGGCACCCACCCTGTGGAATGCCCTCCCACCAGATGCCTTCTAAAAGTCTGGTAGTTGTTTTTCTCTTTGACATCTTTTCTCCTCCTCCTCCTCCTCCTCCTCCTCCTCCTCCTCCTCCTCCTCCTCTTCCTCGTCTTATTCCTCTTCTTCTTCCTCCTCTTCCTCTTCCTCTTCTGCCTCTAACTCTGGAGGCAGCCATCATAGCTAGTAGCTTCATTTTATAGGATCACACTGTAAAAAGGCTTAAGCCTAAGTAGTCCTCCTTAACTAATTTCTCGATTCAGTTTTCATCCTCTGAGATGGAGCCCTACATTTTGCTGCAATTGATGCACCCATCTTTGCTAACATAAAGGAGGAACGAACATTCTGCTTTTTCAGAATTTAAAGGGTCCCTTCTATCTCAAGATGGTTGGAAATTCAGATCTCTGAGCCCAGTCCTGGATCCTTGAGTTGCGGAATGCCACCTCTGAAATATTGAAATGGGCAGCCTTTGGATAATTAAAAGGCAGCAGGTTGCTGAAAAGCCGATTAACCTTCTGGCTGTCGAACGTCTCTGCTCAAACCTCTGGCCTGCTATGGAAACAGCAATACTGAAGCATCTCACCCTTTCATAATTCAATAATGGCTAAAAGCTCTCTATTCCCTGTCCAGGCAGATGAAAAATTGATGCAGACCAGATAGCAAAGTAGTTTACCAGGAACACAACCCATAAATCGGTTGATGGATAGTTTTGGGAGTAAACCAGTTTCGCAACTGTTTTCCATAGCCTTTTCTGAGTTGATGGCCTGACTCAATTTACACTTCAGGTGGGCACCTGGCAAAATGTTCCTCCAACTGCTCCTCACTTAGTTTCCAGATGACTTGGCAACCAAGATTGTGATGAATTAAGTGGGGCAGAAACTTTGGAGCAGAGAAGCACCTAGTGGTCAGCGAGAGATATCCCGACTAGCTATGTTAGATCAAAATCATGACTACCGTATTTTAAATACTTGTGGCTGGTTAATAGGGGATTGGCTCTCCTCCTCAACATATTTTGTGAGGTTTTACTCAACCCTAAAGGTAAAGGAACCCCTGACCATTAGGTCCAGTCGTGACCGACTCTGGGGTTGCAGCGCTCATCTCGCTTTATTGGCCGAGGGAGCCGGCGTACTGCTTCTGGGTCATATGGCCAGCATGACTAAGCCACTTCTGGCGAACCAGAGCAGCGCACAGAAACGCCGTTTACTTTCCCACCAGAGTGGTACCTATTTATCTACTTGCACTTTGATGTGCTTCCGAACTGCTAGGTTGGCAGGAGCAGGGACTGAGCAACGGGAGCTCACCCCGTTGCCGGGATTCATAGAATCATAGAGTTGGAAGAGACCACAAGGGCCATCGAGTCCACCCCCTGCCAAGCAGGAAACACCATCAGAGCACTCCTCACATATGGTTGTCAAGCCTCTGCTTAAAGACCTCCAAAGAAGGAGACTCCACCACACTCCTTGGCAGCAAATTCCACTGTTGAACAGCTCTTACTGTCAGGAAGTTCTTCCTAATGTTTAGGTGGAATTAGGTGGATTCGAACCACTGACCTTCTGATCAGCAAGTCCTAGGCTCAGTGGTTTAAGCCACAGCGCCACCCGTGTCCCTTACTCAACCCTAGCATACAAAAATGGAAAGACACTCCATCTTTTTAGTACGTACACACCTACAACTGTAACCATGGTATCTAGAAACTTAAAATAACAATAAAAGCAAAGATCCCCAGGATTCTGGTGAGCTATACACAACCATTCCTTGCTGGTGAAAGATTTCAAGTAGGGTCTCAAATTCTCTGTGTTGAATATTTTTTGTAAGCCATGCTAATTTATGTGACATTATTGAGTTGAGTTGCATGAAGTATTTTAATAGAATCATAGACTTGTAGACTTGGAAGGGACCCTGAGGATCATCTAGTCCAGGGGTCTGCAACCTTTAAGACAAAAAGAGCCACCTGGACCCGTTTCCGAAGGAAAAAAACAACTGGGAGCCGCAAAACTCGTCATTATAAAAATAACTTTTTTGTCACTTTTTTATTATTTCTTTGTTTGACCCCTCAGAATTACTCCTCCTCATAGAAATAAATGTTAAATTAACAAGTTACCTTTTTTTGTGTGTGTGTGTTCTTCACTCCCCTTCAAAACAGTGACCAGCGTACATGCCCCTTACAATATAGCGGGCGGGCGGGAAGGTGACGTCGGGACGGTGCGTGACTAACGCACGCACCGGCCCCATGCGACGTCACAGCCAGTACAGCGCCCGCCACAGTGGGGAGTGTCAGGGCGCACATTGCGTCTCCTCCCCTCGCTAGTATCCGCCCCGGAGCCGCGGCAAAGGTGTAAAAGAGCCACATGCGGCTCCGGAGCTGCGGGTTGCAGACCCCTGGTCTAGTCCAACCCCCTGCAATGCAGGACTTATGCAGCTGTCCCATACAGGGACTGAACAAATGTTCTCCTTGTTCTCTTATTCTACATGTTAAGTCTGCAAGCTGTGCATATTCTGTCAACTTAAGCTGCCATTCTTCTTTGGTTAGGACCTCGCTCGTTTTCCATTTTGGGGCTAACGAAACAATCAGCACCATGTTCTAACCAACTGAGCTACCCTGTTTTGATTGCTTAATGCTTATTTTTCCCATTTAGAATCCAAAATTCTTTGCTCCTTTTTTCTTGTTGTTTCCGTCCTGGATTAGGGAGAAGAACCTGGGGCTCACAGAATGTTAAGGAGCTCAATGGACACTGAAAATGAGTCATTGAGACCTATGGGAATTGGCCCTGAAGCTTAACAAGAACAGATCTTTATCCTCCTGCTAGAACTCATGGAGAGAACTAGAACTCCTTAACATGGTCTCGCAGGTAATCTGGAACCATGTTGTTAAGGGCTTGGTATACTAATAACAACAACTTGAACTTGGCTTGGTAGCATAATGTCATTTTGTATAATGTATTTAATTTGGTTTTTATATATTGCATTTAATTTTGCTTGATTACCTTTACAAGCTTTTTTAAACAAAAAGCAGCATATCGTTAAAACAAATAAATTTATGCATAAATAAATAATATAAAAAGGTAAAGGTACCCCTGCCCGTACGGGCCAGTCTTGTCAGACTCTAGGGTTGTGCGCTCATCTCACTTAAGAGGCCGGGAGCCAGCGCTGTCCGAAGACACTTCCGGGTCACGTGGCGAGCCAGCACCAGCACAGCACACGGAAACGCCGTTTACCTTCCCGCTATAAAGCGGTACCTATTTATCTACTTGCACTTTTTAGGGGTGCTTTCGAACTGCTAGGTGGGCAGGAGCTGGGACCGAAAGACGGGAGCTCACCCCGCCACGGGGATTCGAACCGCCGACCATACGATCGGCAAGTCCTTAGCACTGAGGTTTTACCCACAGCGCCACCCAGCGTTTTAAAAAAAATGTCTGTTTTGGTACCACAGTCTTTTGTAGTAAGTCATTTTGTGGATTATATTCCCTCTGCTGTAGTCACTTTCTCACTCCTCTCATGGCGGCAACTGAGCTTCATATTTCCAGTAACTCACTACCGATATAGTTGGTTTTGATACTTAGTATATTCCCTAGCTTTTCATACCAGGAAAAATAAACAGGGATGCAGCTACTGCTCTGAAAGATCAGATAATAAGGGGGTCCGTTTTTGTCTGACCTCTCTGAGCAGTAATTGCATCCTTGTTTATTTTCCTAGTATGAAAGGTCTTGTAATCAGCCTTAGTAAAGACTGAAACTAAGTATTAAAAGCAGCTTTAATGAGGACCCTTTTGTTTGGGGGTCCACATTAAAAGCTGTGCAAATTCAAACAAGCAAATGAATGAGAACAGGATTATCTTAATAACCACAAAATACTTTGCCAGCCATCGCATAAGAAAACCCTCCAGCAAATCGTGGGACATTATTACAGTGGAACCAACGATTCATGTTTTGCTAGATAATTTGCTAGAGAAACTCTGTGAGATCATTTCCTTTGTCTGCCTTGGCAGGAAGCTGTAACGCTGCCAACTTCCTGCCTGGGCTGCCTCTTCTTGCTCTATCATGCTCCAAGCTGATAATCTGATTTATGCACTAGCATAAGTCACAAATGGAGCAAAGCTGGCCAAACATTAGGGTTGCCATATGTCTGGGAAAACCTGGACATGTCCTCTTTTGGGGAGTCAACATTCCCATCCAGGTGGATTTTTACATTTTAAAGGAAATGTCTGGGTTTTTTTGGGTCCGGTTTTTTTTGAGCGGCTCAGGCTTGGGCTTGGGCTGCTCTGCTGCCAGCCCGAGCTGGGGAAAGAAGCACATAGGCGTGGCAGCGATGGCCCCGTGCGCCTCCTTCCCCAGCTTGGGCTGGCAGCGGCTTGGGCTGTCCTCCTTTATTGCTCTTCAAGATATGGCAACCCTAGAAAATGTGTGCCAAGGGTCAGGTTCCAAAATCACACCTTACTATCGTTGGCATCTGTCTGGTCTCAAGACACAACTGAAATACTTTATTGTCACTTGTACAACTTGTATACAGTGAGATTACACAAGCACCCTCCACTCAGCTTTCTTAGTCTTAATTCCCCTCGTTTACTGACGCACACCCAACAAACCCACAAGTCAGTTTCCCTGTTGTTATCTTTTCATTCAGCAGCCTAACAGCCCATGGATAGAAGCTGTTCTTTACCCTGTTGGTGCGACTAATCATGCTTCTATATTTTCTGCCCGAGGGCAGGAGATCAAGAAAGTGCCAGCGAGGGTGTGACTCATCCCTGAGGATTTTCCTCACTCTCCTGAGGCAACGTTCTTCTGCTATTTCATCCAGCGGATTCACGGGACAGCCCATAATATCTTGTGCTGTATTCACCACCCTCTGTAGGCACTTCCTATCAGTTGATGTCAAACCAGCGTCCCACACCGTGATGCACTATGAAAGGAAGGGATAATGATTTTTGGAGTGGAAAAATAAGAGAGGAAGGATCATTTTATTGCTGTTAATATATTTCCATGACTACACAATGGAGTGCACCTCCAGGGGTGAAGTCAAGCCGTCGGAGAATCACAGCGCCTGCTGTGGCTGCAGAGACCCGTAACTTATAGCTGCTACCTGCTGTGTTGATTTTGCTGCGTTTGTAGCACTGAAGTGACCTCCCTGGGGTGGGAGCCTGGGCAGTGTGTCTGGAAGAAGAAGAAGAAGAAGAAGAAGAAGAAGAAGAAGAAGAAGAAGAAGAAGAAGAAGAAGAGGAGTTTGGATTTGATATCCCGCTTTATCACTACCCTAAGGAGTCTCAAAGCGGCTAACATTCTCCTTTCCTTCCCCCCCCTCACAACAAACACTCTGTGAGGTGAGTGGGGCTGAGAGACTTCAGAGAAGTGTGACTAGCCCAAGGTCACCCAGCAGCTGCATGTGGAGGAGCAGAGAAGCGAACCCGGTTCACCAGATTACGAGTCCACCGCTCTTAACCACTACACCACACTGGCTCTCTGGAGGTCCTGGGCTGCCTAGACGGCAAGACTCCTCTCTCGGCCTCACTGATGTGGTCCAAAGTAAAGCACAGCAATACATCGGGCAGCTTACTGTACTGTGGACATTGATTTAGGGGCAGAAGATGAGCCTACATGATCAGGCCAATGGCCCATCTAGTCCAGAATCCTGTTACCACAGAGGCCAACCAGGTGTCCATGAGAAACCAGCAAGCGGAACCCAAGCACGAGAGCATTTTTGCTTCCTGTGGTTCTTAGCAACTGGAATTCAGAATCATTGCGGCCTCCTTCAGTGAAGTCAAAGCAAGCCATCTATGATAGCCTTGCCCTCCTTTAGTGGGAGGAACTGTTTGCAGGCTGCGAGCTCTTTCCACGACAGTTTTTCAGGCTGCGAGCTCTTTTGTGGCTCAGAGCCGGTCACCCAGAGCAGCGGCGATGAGGCAGTTTGTGGCTTCATTCCAAAGACTGCCGCAGACGTCGAGTGCAACTGAAGCTGGAAATAAACGAGTCTCGGCTGCTTGCCTTGAAGATGCAGGAGCGTGACAGAAGGCCCATTATGAAGGCCTCTTCACCCAAACCTGTTACTTCATTACCAGCCAATTAGCCTGGCTGCCGGTGACCCTCTTGAAGCCCACACAGTTCAGATGTGTCATAATGAATGTCAAGATGAGAATGGAGGACTTGAACGTGACTCTATAGGTACTGTCCAAATAGAATCAAAGAATTGAAGAGCTGGTTTTCGTTGGCTGCGAGAGAATTCTTTTCTTTTTTGAGGGCATGGTTGGTTGCCTTCAGTCGACGGCAGTGAGTTTTGTTTTCCTTGTGTGAAGGGGAAGGAGGTTGTCGGGTCAAATTAGCCATATTGATTTGTATAATAATAATAATAATAATAATAATAATAATAATAATAATAAAAGTAATATTAATTTTTATTTATGCCCTGCCCTCCCTGGCCAAAGCAGGGCTCAGGGTGGCTAACACCAATAAAATCACAGCAAAAACATAATAGGGGAAAAAACACAATTTAAAATACAGGTTAAAATGCAATTTAAAATACAGCCTCATTTTAAAAGTAGCCCATAGAACAAAACCGTAAGGGGAGGGAAATATGAGGGTCAGACTAAGTCCAAACCAAAGGCCAGGCGGAACAGCTCTGTCTTGCAGGCCCTGCGGAAAGATGTCAAGTCCCGCAGGGCCCTAGTCTCTTGTGCAGAGCGTTCCACCAAGTTGGGGCCAGTACTGAAAAGACCCTGGCCCTAGTTGAGAGCAATCTAACCACCTTGCGACCTGGGACCTCCAAAGTGTTGTCATTTGTGGACCTTAAGGTCCTCCACAAGGCATACCAGGAGAGGTGGTCCCGTAGGTACATGGGTCCTAGGCCAGAGTCAGGGTTTTTTTGTTGCTGTTTTCTTGTTGGGCTGTGGACACCGTGGTGAAGCCTTCCTGTTTTGTTTGCCCCCGTGCTAGTTTCAGTGGTACTAGGGGTCCATGCTCCCTCCCTCCTCTAGTTAGGATATTCCTAGACGCTGAAAGTAGGTGGCTTACAAGTTCTTTGTAGTGGAATGAGGGGAAAGAGGGCATTCACTGCAGAGCTCACGTAGTGAGAGAACATCAGAGAAGTACAAGAAGTGACAAAGAAATTCCTTTGTTTTAGGAAGTATTAGACGAGAGAGCTGCCCCTTTCTTTCCAAGGCAGAAAAAATACCGGAGCTTGAGAACAACCATTAAAAGATTAAAATTACCTCTTGCTGGTTGCTCCCATCTTGGAGGAATAGGAATAATTTTGCAATAATGTCGAGAAAGAGAAAGGAAGAGAAACCTGACTCATTTTTAAGAATTCATAACTCTTTGATGGGGAGGCCGGCCTGGGTGTAAAAAGGATGAGGATAGCTGGCTTAAACCCAATCGTATCTGCCAGCAAAACCCCCAACCTGAAAATAAATGGGGAAGGGATAATGATTTTTGGAGTGGAAAATGAGAGAGGAAGGATAGTTTTATTGCTGTTAATATATTTCCATGACTACACATCTCTTCTCTAAAGCAATCTTATGTAAGCACTTTTCAGAGATGGTTACCAAGGAGCGTATATTACCTGAAGCAACTTCCCAATTGTCTTTTTGGCACCTGCTAAAGATGTTTCTTTATCAACAAGCTTCCTAAAATCTATAATATCTTGGATTGGAATTGATTTTATGCTATTGTTGCTTGAAACTGTTTTTTATATTTATACTTGTGTGCGTGTGGGTTTGTGTGTGTGTTTTTTTTTAAAAAACATGAACTCACAGAGTTGGAAGGGATCCCCCTAGGTCATCTAGTCCAACCCCCTGCAATGCAGGAATCTCAACTCAAGCATCCATGAAAGATAGCCATCCAATCTCTGCTTTATATATATGTAGGTGAGATATATATATATATATATATATATATATATATATGAAGTGATTCATAAATGAAATAAGTGATACAGTTGGGAATCTATTCTGCATTGAGCTCTGGCTGGCTGGTGGAGTTTGGGTGAATTTTGGTTGAAATGCTTCCTCTCCAAATGAGTCAGTGACACACCAATTTATTTTTTAAATATTTGCCAAAGTACTAGTGACAACAAGGGCAGTGATGACTAAATGGTATGCAGCTCAGGACCCCTATATCTCAAGGGCTGCCTCTCCCCATGTGAACCAACCCGGATTCTGCATTGCAGGGGGTTGGACTATATAATTCTTGGGCCCCTTCCAACTCTATGATTCTTCAAGTACCCCTGTGATGTTAACATGAGAGTGCTGGAGGTGAAATACAGTGGTGCCTCGCAAGACGAAATTAATCCGTTCTGCGAGTCTCTTCGTCTTGCGGTTTTTTCGTCTTGCGAAGCATGGCTATTAGCGGCTTAGCGGCTTAGCGGCTATTAACGGCTTAGTGGCTTTAAGAAAAAGGAAACAAACTCGCAAGAACTCGCAAGACGTTTCGTCTTGCGAAGCAAGCCCATAGGGAAATTTGTCTTGCGGAACGACTCAAAAAACGCAAAACCCTTTCGTCTAGCGAGTTTTTCGTCTTGCGAGGCATTCGTCTTGCGGGGCACCACTGTAGTTAAACAGGTTACCCAATCAGAACCCAGGGGGGTGGAGTCAGAGCGACTATAAAACCAGTTCTGGGAGGGGTGAAGGGGGGAGTTGGGTGGTTGGTTGGAGTGGGAGTGAATTGGGATAGAGTCTATGGGTAGGTTGGGTTAGTGTAGCGAAATAAGCTGAGTCAGGAACAGTTAGGAGCTAGAAAGACGAGTAAATATCTGAGAGGTGGTCTAGTGAGTGAGAGCAGGTAGCGGAGGTTATAGGTCTGGATAGGCAACCCACGATTGTAATGGACCGATACCGTTTATGAAACCACACACTTGTTAAACTGCAATAAATAAACAGAAGTTTATGTTCCAATTTAACCCTGACTGGACTCAGTGTTGTACCAGGTAGGGCCTGGGTGGCGGCAGCGAGAAATAAAGTGGTGGCACAGGGATCAATAGACGGTGAAATGTCTGGGGACCCTGTATGAATGCCACAACCCCCTCGGACACGACTAAACGACTAAACAACAACTAATATGCAGTTGAATATTGAATCAGAAGGACCATGGAAGGGATGGGGAGAAGACAGGAGATTCAGAGTAATCTCGATATTTGGAGTATGTATGTTTTTTGTTGTTGCATGTTTATTTTTTTGGGAAAATAATAAAAAGATTATAATATTTAAAAATGACAGTGACGCATGTCAAGATTTCTTAGTCGGATCACCGAGTTAATCAAATTGAAGGAATGCAAATCCTCTTCCTCTCTTACCCTTGTTTTGCTTTCCTCCTACAGCTTAAGGTCACTGAGTCCTTAGATCCTTTTAAATTCACAATAGTTTTGTTTTACTCAATGCTATATTTGAATTGCAAGAGACACAGAGAGAGAGAGATGGAGAGAAAGCAAGAGATCATGCAGAGTGGCAATTCTGGTACAAGCGAGGAACCACCACCTTTAGACCTGAGGATTCCAGAAGTTAAGAAGCAGACACTGATTTTTTGGTTGTGTGTGTGTCAGATGGTAAATCGAATGCTCAGCTACAGCTGCTAATCTCTGCTCCATCTTTATATACCTCTGTGGTAGGAAACCTCAGGACAGGGGCAGGTTGTGGCCCTCCACCCCTCTCTATCTGGCCCACAGGTCTCTCCTGAGGCCACACCCCTTTCCCAGCCACACCCTCGACTAGCCCTGCATCGCATCATTTCCTTCCCCAAGGCTGCAATGTGTCCTGACTGAGAAATCTGACTCTTGCCTGAATGGAGGGGCATGTGAAACTAGCAGTACACGTGAAAAGGATCTAGGGGACTTGGTGGACCACAAGCTTAACGAGAGTCAACAGTGTGATGCAGCAGCAAAAAAAAAAAAAAAGCTTATGTTGTTCTAGGCTGCATCAACAGAAGTCTAGAGTCCAGATCAAAGGAAGTAATAGTACCACTCTGTTCTGCCCTGGTCACTGCAGTTTGAGATGGAGATGTGCAGAGGATGTGCGTAGAGGAGGGTGACCAACACGATCAAGGCTCTGGAAACCAAGTCTTATGAGCAATGGTTGAAGGAGCTGGTCTCCTGTTCTGGAGGGCAGGACTCAAACCAATGGTTGAAAGTTACAAGAAAGGAGATTCTGATAAACATCAGGACTGTGAGAGCTTTTCAGCAGTGGAATGGTCTCCTGCGAGAGGTTGTGGACTCTCCTTCCTTGGAGGTTTTAAAACAGAGGTTGGATGGTCATCTATCATGGATGCTTTAGCTGAGATTCCTGCATTGCAGGAGGTTGGACTAGAGCAGGCATAGGCAAACTCGGCCCTCCAGATGTTTTGGGACTACAGTTCCCATCATCCCTTACCACTGGTCCTGCTAGCTAGGGACCATGGGAGTTGTAGTCCCAAAACTTCTGGAGGGCCGAGTTTGCCTATGCTTGGACTAGAGGACCCTTGGTGTCTCTTCCAATTATATGATTCTGTGTGTGTGTGTAGACACTAGCCTAGTGCCCAAAGGTCCTGAGAGCACTGCCAGTCAGAGGAGACAACAGCAGACTAGCTGGACCCATTGTTATAGGACCTCATACTGAATCAGACCATTACTCCACCTAGATCAATGTCCTCCACACTGACTAGCAATGGCTTTAGAAGTTTTCTGACAGCGAGTATTTTCCCAGCCCTACTTAGAAGTGTTGGGGATTGAATGTGGGGCGTCTGCACTCAGAACAGATGCTGAAGCACTGAGCTACAGCCAGATCTGTATATAAGACTGTTTTCTAAGCATGGTTCAGAATACAGCCTACCTGAGACACAGCAACAACGCAGTCAGCTTCAGGGAGTGACAAACAAGTTCTTTAACAGGTTTTGCATCTCCCCATCACCTCCACGAACCCCTTTAAATCCCCAAGTAAATTTGATCAAGATATTTAGGACGGATCAGTAAATCATTTCATCTGGGTCACTGTCGACCTGACTGAAACAGGCAGCCTTCATCATCATTACTTGGCGAGTCTCTTAGCACCCAGGTCGAAGATGAGCAAGAAGGAATTAATCTTGCATCCTGTCATTCCAGCAGATCAAGAAGTCTCTTTGCAATTACGGAACTAGTGGAGCAGAGCAATGCGCACCGCATAAGAGGTCTCTGATGTTTTTATTGGGCCCTGAAGATGAGTAACTTGCCTCTCCAAATGTTGAAAACTCATTAGCTGGTGTGGACAGGGATGAGGATGTAAAAATAACTCGGCAATAAATAATTCAGCCCGTTAAGCCGAGATGGAAACTCATAAAATCACTGAGTAAAACTGGGAATGCTGACACAACAATTCCCCGACATGCACTGAATGCAGAAATTGCATCGTTCCTACCTTTTGTCTCAAAAGAGGATGGCACCTAGGACCCAAAACACTTTGATGTCTTTTTCAAAGACCCAAGGGCAAAGTGCCCCTGAGCATATGCAGAGTGGCTCTCCTTTGGGAAGGAGATGCTCATTCACCTTAGTAGGGCTACTGAAGAATCTGCTGCCCTTTATCAAATCAAATATCCTTTATTAGGCATAGCAAACCACACATTATCAAACAGACACCGCATACAAATTGTGCAAAATACAAGCTCAACATAACAAGGTTTGTCCCAGTCAGATCTTTAACTCCAGAGAAAATCAATTTGCATAAATAATACAATCCAACATTACCACATCACCAATCAATTAAGAACCACTAAATCTCTTTATAATGGCCCAGTCTTTCTACATGGACGGCATTCAAAAATTCAGCCACTATTAAAGTAATTTGATCATTCCTGTCTGAAAGCAGGTCCTGAACTGTTGGTGCTGTCCTTTATCTCTGGACCTCAGGTTACTTGCCTCGCAGAATCAGTCCCCTGCTTCCCAGAACCTGCTGTGTTTGAGCAATAATATTAGGCCAAGTAGTCCAGAGCGAATTCAGAAGGAGCTTGCAGGGCCATGATCAGGCACTATCCATACATGCACAAAGGCCCCACATGGTTCCAGACCCTCCAAGGACTCAGCTACATTAGCAAAGAAACAGCAATTTGAATGCGTTATAAACATGCAACAGCAGATGGCACCAGAGAGCATGGAGATTATTCCCCCTTATAATGATCACATTTCTGACTTATTTATAGTGTTTTTCCTCCCTGTGTGTAGATCCACCCCAAGTGTCCCTATTTTCCAGGAAATGTCCTGGATTCACAAAAGACACCCCAAGACACCCCGGGTTCTGATTTGTTCCTGGAATGTCCCCCACCCCTTTTAAGGTAAAGGCGGGTGGCGCTGTGGGTTAAACCACAGAGCCTAGGACTTGCCGATCAGAAGGTTGGCGGTTCGAATCCCCGCAACGGAGTGAGCTCCCATTGCTTGGTCCCTGCTCCTACCCACCTAGCAGTTCGAAAGCACATCAAAGTGCAAGTAGATAAATAGGTACCACTCCGGCGGGAAGGTAAACGGCGTTTCCGTGCGCTGCTCTGGTTCGCCAGAAGCGGCTTAGTCATACTCGACCCCTGACCATTAGGTACAGTCGTGGCCAACTCTGGGGTTGCGGCGCTCATCTCGCTTTACTGGTTGAGGGAGCCGGCATACAGCTTCCGGGTCATGTGGCCAGCATGACTAAGCTGCTTCTGGCGAACCAGAGCAGCACATGGAAACGCCGTTTACCTTCCCGCCGGAGCGGTACCTATTTATCTACTTGCACTTTGATGTGCTTTCGAACTGCTAGGTTGGCAGAAGCAGGGACCGAGCAACGGGAGCTCACCCCGTCGCAGGGATTCGAACCGCCAGCCTTCTGATTGGCAAGTCCTAGGCTCTGTGGTTTAATCCACAGCGCCACCTGCGTCCCCCACCCTTTTTAGGACGTCCCTATTTTCATCAGAGAAATGCTGGAGGGTATGGAGTTCTGCAACTACCGAGCCAAGGAGTTAAGTAACTCTGCATCCTTTAGAAGACACCTGATGGCAGACCTGTATATGTACCGTATTGGCCCAAATATAAGCTACACCCGAATATAAATCACACCTTTAAAATTCAAGGGGGGGGGGGAGAAAAAGACAATACCCGAATATAAGCCGCTCCCTTAAAATTCTGCAGGCACTCATACCTGTTCCGTTTTACCGTATGTCTCTTTCAGCAGCGATATCGTAAAAGCCAATTTTTGTAAGGTCGCAAATTTAAGCCACCCTTTAACTTTACATGGTCGGAATTTGGAAAAAAAGTGAGGCTTATATTCAGGCCAATACGTTAAGTTTTTTTTAATGTTTAATGTTTTATTATGTTTTTATATATGTTGGAAGCTACCCAGAGTTGCCAAGGCAACCCAGTCAGATGGGGGGGGGGGTGCAATTATTATTTTTTTGTTGGAGGGAATGTGGTTCGCATTTCAGTTTCTTCCATGCATTTTATGCTTCCAAGCAAACAGCCCACCCACCTCCCTAGTTGACACACTTTGCTCAGGCCAGAATAGAAGATTGAAGCCTAACAGAAAACAAGAACCTTGCGTTACATACATGCATGAGCCAAACTTGAGCTTTTTACCTCCAATTTTCCTTTTCAAACCTCTTTCCCTTGAACCGCTGTCTTGCTTTAACCTGTCACCAGATAACCCCTACTTGTGAACCTGGTGAAAACCAGAATTCCCAACACGATTGCTAGAGGTTCTTTAGAGAAGCAGAGAGAATTTCTTTGGGCAAGAACTGAAGTCTACCCCTTGCTCTCATTGGAGGATTCACGCTTGATGTTTGTTTCATGATTTTCTTTGGTCTTCCGTTTCTTCTTGCTTTCGGGAGAAAGCGAATCCCCAGATTTCAGGCCTTGCATTATTCAGCAGGTGCAATGCTATCGGCAAACACAGCTGCCAGCCTCTGGCAAAATGCACCCAGCAGAGAACAGGTCTGTCTTGGCAGTTTGAGTGACTGGGTCCATACCTGGAAAAAGCATCTTCTCCTGTAGGCTCAGAGCGAAGAAGGCAGGTGAGGCAGCAATTGGCAGAGCTGGGGAATATCTATCAGCACGAGGGACCTGTTTCTTATGGGAAACTTTGTGAGGCCTGCATGCCAGTGATGGACAGGGCCAGAGGCAAAATTGGAAGGTTCTGTAACCTGCGGAACTCCCCGCCACACTGTCTCCCCTTTAGCCAATGACAAGGGGGCAGTAAGTGGAAAGAGGCAGTTTATTTTGAAGTTGCAACATCAACGACTCAGTGGAATGATTTCCCGATGCCCGAGTGAGGAATACAGATTTCAATGCACAATATTGTCGGGAATCAAGCCTTTATCAGGAGAAACTGGCCACTCTCCAGGCACCCGGCTTGATCTCCTGTTGACCTCCCTGTCTGCATTTCCCAGCAGGATCCAGGCAGAGGTCGTGATAGGCGATCCTTCTCAGAGTGAGAAGAACACCCCCTCTCTTTCCTGCCCCCCCCCCAGGCAGGGGAAAGAGATAGACAGAAACATATTTACATGCCTTTATTTCTGTCTTTGCTGCGTTACAAAAATCATGACTGCTCTCTTCAAGCTTCAGCAGTCGAGAGACAAACTCCACCTGTACTTCCTGTACAGCTCATATTACACTCTGAGTTAATTCCGGTGCCCTCTGCACTGTGAATTGACTGTCCCTCTGTTTCCCACGGAACAGTCCCAACATTCCCATTATGTTTTGCTTTCAAGCTACCAGCAGCTCGCGGCCGCATTGCTTCAATATCGTAACAAATATATGCTGTTTGCTCTTATGCTGTACCCATTGTCCCACCCTCCAGACCCCTCTGATTGGTGGAAAAGGTCTATATCAGCACAATCTATGTTTTGTCTACATTGTTGTTGTTTAGTCATTTAGTCATGTCCGACTCTTTGTGACCCCCTGGACCAGAGCACGCCAGGCACTCCTGTCTTCCACTGCCTCCTGCAGTTTGGTCAAACTCATGCTGGTAGCTTCGAGAACATTGTCCAACCATCTCGTCCTCTGTTGTCCCCTTCTCCTTGTGCCCTCCATCTTTCCCAACATCAGGGTCTTTTCCAGGGAGTCTTCTCTTCTCATGAGGTGGCCAAAGTATTGGAGCCTCAGCTTCAGGATCTGTCCTTCCAGTGAGCACTCAGGGCTGATTTCCTTCAGAATGGATAGGTTTGATCTTCTTGCAGTCCATGGGACTCTCAAGAGTCTCCTTCAGCACCATAATTCAAAAGCATCAGTTCTTCAGCAATCAGCCTTCTTTATGGCCCAGCTCTCACTTCCATACATCACTACTTTATATGCCTGTTGTCTTTGTCCATGGAGTTTTCTTGGCAGGAATACTGGAGTGGCTTGCCGGTTCCTGTTCCAGGTGGATCACGTTTGGTCAAAACTCTCCACTATGACCTGTCCATCTTGGGTGGCCCTGCACTGCATAGCTCATAGCTTCTCTGAGTTATTCAAGCCCCTTCGCCACAGCAAGGCAGTGATCCATGAAGGAGTAATAAAGTAATATCCCTAAACAAATCATAGCTGGGTTTGGGGAGAAGTCTAAACAAGTCTGATTTGGGGATGTTTTCAGATTCCTGCCTCAACCCAAACTGTGAAATAATAAGCTTTTAATGGGAAGCAGCTGTTCTATGAAAGTTTATTAAAAATCCACAGTAGGGCCATAGGACTCAGCGGCAGATGGAGGCAACAGATGCAACTGGGTAGCCCATTATCTCATCCTTTGGCAAGCTGGCTTGGATACTGCTTTCCTGAAGCCAACAGACATGATCACCCTGCTTGCCGGCGCTTCTGGGTGAATATCACTGGAGATCCAGATTCATTTTGGGATCAGATATTGACCCTAGGGTGTCTGGAGTCCAACCGAGATTGAATTGGGGGAGTGGCAGGATGAAAGCCCCTAAATCTGGTCAAATATTTGGGCAGTTTTACAATGATGTGGCATTTCTCCTTGGATGTGTAAAGGGGCCTAAACCTGAGTCAGGCCACTGGGCCAACCTGGCCAGGACTGTTGACTGAAACTGACAGCATCAGTTGTCCAGGTCTTAAGACGGGGATCTTTCCCTCTTCTACTACATGGGGCTCCACAAGGCGAGAGAATAGCAGGAATAAGTTCTGCACTATTCCTGGGATGGGCCAGAGTCTTAGACAGCCACTGCCAGTCTGTGCAGGCAGTATTGAGCAAGAAGGACCAGTCTAAGTCAATGTAAAACGGCTTCCGGTAGGATGCAGTCAATGCTAATCCGACTCCGAGTAGACCCATTGAAATTAATCATTGGTGCTGACTTTTAAAGCCCTAAACGGCCTCATCCCAGTATACCTGAAGGAGTGTCTCCACCCCCATTGTTCAGCCCAGACACCGAGGTCCAGCGCCGAGGGTCTTCTGTCGGTTCCCTCACTGTGAGAAGCCAAGTTACAGGGAACCAGGCAGAGGGCCTTCTTGGTGGTGGTGCCCACCCTGTGGAACACCCTCCCATCAGGTGTCAAGGAAATAAACAACTATATGATTTTTAGAAGACATCTGAAGGCAGCCCTGTTTAGGGTAGTTTTAAATGTTTGATGTTGTATTGTGCTTTTAATTCTGTTGGGAGCCGCCCAGAGTGGCTGGGGAAACCCAGCCAGATGGGTGGGGAATAAGTAACAAATAATAATAATAATAATAATAATAATAATAATAATAATAATAGAGAAGTTGTGAGATTTGGAGAATGTCCACATACAGTATGACTTTATTGATGTGTGTTTATTTGTACATTTTATTTGTAAAACTAATAAAACGTCTTGGAAAAAAAAAAGAAATTAATTGACATGGCTAACACAGATCTATTAAGTTCTGTGGGTCTACTCTGAGTACAAGTTAGTGGGCTATGTCCTGGTGTTGCCATTTTATTTCTTTAGAACATTTCTTAATTCTTTGTAGTCAAAAGAACCTCAAAGCAATGTACAAAACAGAAGTCAATGCAATATATTAGTACCAGATAAAAACCCATTAGAATAACATTAAAATGTTCCAAACCGAACCATAAATAGGCCAGGATTATCCTTTTGGGAAGACCTGGTGGAATTACAGTGTCTTCTACGGGGAAAGAAGCCAGCCGGATTTCAATATCCTTTCTGAAGCAAACACAACATCTGGCAAAGTTGAGTCATTTGTTTGGGCCCTGGATGAGCATGTGTTTGCTGATGAAAAAGAGGAAAATGAGAGAGAGAGAGAGAGAGAGAGAGAGAGAGAGAGAGAGAGAGAGATTGGTGCTTGGAATTCTAAATAAAGGGATTTCTAAAAGAAAGCAGCTGACGGATGGCTTCACCCTTTACACAGGTGTAGAGATGGCAAAAGGATTCTGAGCTGGTCAAACTCCAGATCAGGATGCAAAGATATTACTGTGTGAGTGTGACTTGGAGGAGGAAATCTTTACTACACAAAGTGAAAGCAGCTATAGCAGCCACTTTGAAAAAGCAAAATATCCTCCCCATGTCTTTGCAAATGCACTGAAAAACACATTCAAGAAAAGGATCAGAGAAAGCAGGAGCTCTCTCCCAATTCCTTAGTGACAGGAGGGGCAGGCGGGGCTGGCAGCTGGGGCAGCAGCATCCCTTGTGGAAGTTTTCTGGTATCCCAGGGGTGGAACATCTCTCTGGCAACCCTCTTGAATCTCCTCCCAGGATCCACCTCCTGACCCTCCTCATCAACAGCTCCCTCTGCCAGTTCTGACATTTCTTAAGGTGCCATCGCTGCAACCCTCACTGTGCTCAGGCCCTCCTCCAGGTCACCTAGCTCCAACTCTCTGCCTCCATCTCTTTGGGATCCACCCACACCTTCATGGCAGCTCCACAGAGATCACGACTACTTCCAAGGAGGACAAGGACCTCCCATGACTAGATTAACACAACCTTCCTCTCTCCCACTCACACTGCAGGTGTGATTTGTTGCTTGCTAGTTACAAACCAGCAATTATCCTCAGCTTCACAGCAGCCCATCTTATGCTTAGGGACGGATGGAGCTTTCAATTTCAGTTTCTCTCAGTTTCTCATGTCTCAAGTTCAACATGCCCTGTTTCCACATCCACCATCCGATTTTATTTATATATTAAAAGACCTCAGAGTAAATCGGCAGCATTTAATGCACACATATCCCAACACATGCACTTTTGGGAAAACCATTGGATGACACCGTTCCTCTCTATAGAAAGTTTTGTACCAGTTTCTTCTTCTTCTTCTTCTTCTTCTTCTTCTTCTTCTTCTTCTTCTTCTTCTTCTTCCTCCTCCTCCTCCTCCTCCTCAGTTGGAGAACTGCATTGCAAAATTCAGAGAAGTGCAAATTTCAAAGAACAGACAAGTTTCAGTTCATGTACAATTTTGCAAACTGAGAAGCTTTGCACTAAAATGCAAACTGAAACAAATCTCTCTCCCACTCCACCTGGATTTCAAGCATGACTGTGAAATTAAAAGATAATGTATGGCATGAAGTGGTGAGAAGCTCTTGGAAGTCCAGCCAAGGAAGTTCTTTTAGGTTCAGCATCTGCTGATTATGTCGTTTCATGGTATTGAAGTGTTCCATCACCTCATTTGGATCCAGGAAGTACATCATACAAAGGGGGCAGGTCCATGAGAACCTTCCACCTAGTGTTGTAAGAAGGCACAATGATTACGTAAATAACATAAATTATGCCTATTATCAGGGGTGGAGCAAGCTGGGTGTGGTGGGTGTGGTCCGCCCTGGGTGTCCCCTCGAGGGGGGTGACAAAATGCTCTGCGACACTCAACATCTGTGGGATAAAGTCAAACCATTTTTGCAGGCAAAAAAATATAATTCAGTGTGTGTGGGTGTGTGGGGGGTGACAATAAATTTTCTGCACCGGGTACCACCTGACCTTGCTATGCCACTGCCTATTTTATCGTCATTACAGTAGTACCTCGGGTTACAGACACTTCAGGTTACAGACGCTTCAGGTTACAGACTCCGCTAACCCAGAAATAGTACCTCGGGTTAAGAACTTTGCTTCAGGATGAGAACAGAAATTGTGCTCCAGCGGTGCAGCGGGAGGCCCCATTAGCTAAAGTGGTGCTTCAGGTTAAGAACAGTTTCAGGTTAAGAACGGACCTCCGGAACGAATTAAGTACTTAACCCGAGGTACCACTGTACATTATTCCATCCCATTCATTTCAGTGCAAAGGAAACACAATGCAAGTGTAATCAATTACGTATTGCCTGCAGACTGAAAGCAACAACAGCTAGAACCGATTGCTTTTGTTGGATCAATTTCAATTCTGGACATGGAACAAATAAGCAAACATCACCAATTTCTTTTCACCTTTCCATTTTCGTCTGAGTGCTCTGACATCCCTGCTTTCACCCAGTTGTAGCTGGTTACAGGTGAACTACAGTCTATGCCTCTGTGACCTCAATTTATCCTCTCTGTGTCCAATTGATGTACTCTGATCAAACATTGCCCTGTGAACCTACTTTGCAAAATTCATGTTGCTTTAACAACAACAAAAAAGTGAGGGGCTCTTATTTTGCCTTAAGAGTTAACACTCTGAATAAAACCAGCCTCATAAACTATTCAGTAGAGATGTCTTTGGGGAGCACATACAAACAGCAACTTCATCAGATCATGTTCACTTAGTGGAAAGTATCAACCTAGCCATGTAAACAACTTAATTCATTCACTGGAGCTGAGTTTTACTGTAGTGGTAAACCTGTGCGTTTCAGTCAAGCTCAAATTGGGGTTTGCTTTCCACCTCTGTTCCTAGCCCCCTTGATCCTCCGATTTGTGAAGGGAGATTTATTTATAAAAATATTTATATGCTGCTTATTTCAAGCCTTCTCAAGGCAGTGTGTGCAAACTAAAATAACAAGAAAATGGTTGAACAGTAAAATTGGCATCATATAAAACCTGTTGTTTAAAAACATTGGTTAGTCTCCACTTTGAATTGCAGTGTTGTTTCAATGTGATGGTTTTATTGCATGTTTTAATTATGAGCATTTATATTTTAATCATAGTGCATTTTAATAATAATAATAATATCTTTATTGTCATTGCCCCCTTCGGGGACAACGAAATTACTTGACTGCTCCATAAAAACTCTAATTAATCAATACAGTATAATACAGCAAGGGAGATTAGATGACTTTCAAAGTCCGGGCTTCCCATTCAGGGCCGAGATCGCTCTGGAGAAGAAGCTGTTCTTAAGACGGCTCGTTCTCGTCTTCATCGTCCTGTATCGCCGTCCCGACGGCAAGAGCTCAAAGAGACAGTGACCAGGATGCGATGGATCTTTTACTATGTCCAGTGCCTTCCTATGGCACCTTGTGGCATAAATCTGCTCTAAGGTGGAGAGTGGGCAGCCAACAATGCTCTCTGCTGCCTTAACAACCCTGCACAACCCCATCCTGTCCTGGGTAGTACAGCTTCCGTACCACACACATAAGCCATAAGTGAGCACGCTCTCAATGGCACAGTGATAGAAGGCAAGCAGCAGTTTCTGCGGAAGATGGTTTTTCCTTAGCATTCTCAAAAAGTACAGTCTCTGCTGCGCCTTCTTCACAAGCCCCCTTGTGTTGACACTCCAGGACAGATCCTCTTGTAATTCAATGCCCAAAAATCTGAACGTTGTTACCCTCTCCACACAGACCCCATCAATCAAAAGTGGCTGGACGTTGCTCTTCTGTCTCCTGAAGTCCACCACAAGCTCCTTTGTCTTCCTTGTATTTATGAGCAAGTTGTTAGCTCTGCACCACTCTGTCAGTCGCTCCACCTCATCTCTATAATCCGTTTCACCCTCCCTTTCAGGGATGAGCCCAATCACGGTTGTGTCATCTGCAAATTTGACAACCCTATTACTAGGGTGAGTAGCGACACAATCGTACGTGTAGAGAATATAAAGGAGCGGACTGAGTACGCATCCCTGTGGTGTTCCTGTGTTAGTCTTGAGCATATTAGAGGTATAAGGGCCCAACTGAACCCTCTGGGGGCGGTCTGACAAAAAGTCCAATATCCACCCACAAAGTGATAACGGAACCCCCAGATCTTCCAGTTTAAACATCAGACGTTGTGGTAGAATGGTATTAAATGCCGAGCTGAAATCTAAAAAAAGCAGTCTGGCATAACCCCCCCCCCCCCGCTGCTCCAAATGTGCAAGGACGGCATGGAGGGCAATCGCCACAGCGTCCTCTGTCGATCTTTTCGTTTTATAAGCAAATTGGAATGTGTCCAGTCCCTCTGGTAGGCAGGCAATGACATAATTTCGTACCAGCTTTTCAAAGCACTTCATGATTATAGGTGTGAGTGCTACTGGACGAAAATCATTCAGATCTTCCGGGTTAGATTTTTTTGCTATTGGAACGATAATAGAGGACTTTAGGCAGGATGGAACAATAGCTTGGGCTAGGGATCGATTTAAAATCCCAGTGAAAACTCCTGCTAGTTGATCTGCACAGTCTCTCAATACCCTTCCAGCTACCCCATCTGGCCCTGTGGCCTTCCTTGGGTTGATTCCCTTCAACACCTTCCTCATCTCTTCTTTTTCCACAGAGACTACTGCATTCCTTTGTACTGATGATGGTAATGGTGGTGATGATGGCAAAGCCTTCACAGGGAGTGGTGTTGGTGTTGGTAAAGCCTCAGCAGGTGTTGCTGCAGATGTTACTTCAAAACAGGCAAAAGAGGCATTCAAATCCTCTGCGAGGGATGCCCCTCCCTCGTCTGCCAGGGAGTCCTTGGATTTATACCCTGTTAATTCTTGTACACCTTGCCACACCTGCCTGGTGTTGTTACTTTGTAGATGATTCTCCAGCCGCTGTCTATACGCCTCCTTTGCTACACGGATACCTCTCTTTAGATCGGCTCTAGCTAAGCTGTACAGCGACTTATTTCCACTTCTGAAAGCAGTATTTCTTGCCTTTAGCAACCCCTGGACCTCCCTTGTCATCCAGGGCTTCCTGTTTGGGTAGATCTTTACCCTCCGTGTTACATTGTCAGTGCAGAACCTAATATAGTCCAACACTTGCTCAATATGAGTCTCTACATCCTGTTGGGCGAATACCTCCCAATCGGTGTCATGAAAACAGTCTTGTAGTTGTTGGGATGCTTCAGCTGGCCATATTGTAATATCCCTCTTTATAGCTGGAATCCGTTTCCTCAGTGGAATATATTCAGGAGTCAGGAGCAGGGACACATGATCAGATTGGCCTAGATGTGCCAATGGTTCGGCCTTATAGGCCTGTTTGACATTTGTATACAGCCTGTCCAGAGTCTTTTCTCCCCTGGTTGCACACTTTATGTGTTGATAGAATTTAGGTAGGACAACTTTCAAATCTGCCTGGTTGAAATCCCCGCATACAAGAAATGCAGCCTCGGGGTACTTGCCTTGTTGCCTGCTAATGGCATCATGCAGAAGACCCATTGCCTCATTGATGTTTGCATCAGGTGCAATGTATACTATAGTTATCAGTACTGCTGTAAATTCTCGGGGGATATATATAGGTCTGCATTTAAGCGTCATAAATTCCACAGTTGGGGAGCAATAGCTAGCTATCACAACGTGGTTTGTGCACCAGCTGTTATTCACGTATGCACACAAACCTCCCCCCCTTCTTTTACCAGAGTCCTCTGTTCTATCATGGCGGAACACTGTATAGCCTGTTAGCTCTATGGCTGAGTCAGGAATAATTGGTGTCAGCCAAGTTTCTGTAAGCAGCAGAAGACAGCATTCACTCACAGTTTCCTCCGTTGCTATCCACAATTTCCACTCCTCCAGCTTATTCACCAAAGATCTCACATTCGCATAGAAAATGCTGGGAAGCGGTAAGTTATAATGTTGTATCTTGAACCTTAATTGCCTTAATCGCCTTCCTCCTCTACAGCCTCTCTTCTGTTTACGGTCTCTCCTGTGTCTCTTTACTCCCCAGTTCTTTGAAGTCAAAAAATCTTCCTTGCAGACGCGGAGACGCTCACAATTTGTGCAGCACTCACTCCGTAGCCGAATAGATAACATGTCCTGCCGACTATAAACAAGTCTATTTTGGCAGGACACAAAAGCCAAATTCTGAGTTGAGGAGCAACCAGCCGCAGCATCTACACGCACCGCCATGTTAGGTCCCCAATATCAATGGTTACATTATTATTGTTTATTTTATTGGTGTTGTGTCATTGGTTTTTGTATTTTGTAAACCACTTAGAACCCGGTTTGGCATTAAGCAGTATATAAATGAAATAATAATAATAATAATAATAATAATAATAATAATAATAATATTAATAATAATAATAATAGCAACCGATTACCCAAGAATAACATTAATTAATTCCTGACATTAAACACCACAAAAGGCTTGAGTGCAGAGTTATATCTTTAACAAGCTTTGAAATACCATCACCATTTGCTCTTGCTGGCGTTCCCAGTGGAGATCATCCCCTAGGAAGGGGAACACCACAGAGAAGGCCCTGCCACTGATTGCCACCAATCCAGATTGTGGCACAGCCAAGAGGGCCTTTGCACAACTGGGAAATAGATGCTCCTGCAGATTGCATGGGGGGCAAATCTGCAGCAGGAAAGTTCACTTACAGGCCTGCCTGACCAACTTGAAACGATGCTTTTTACTGGGCGGCATGTGGCTATAGTTTTCTGTGTCATAAAGCAATGCATATATAATGTGCGATAAGATTTGGGTATACACTGCAAAACCCATTTAGTCTTGTGGATAAGTACCCCTAGTTTACAATGTCAGCGTACTGGAAGCATGTGTGGAGGAGGACTCAAAGGGACAGGCTTCAGCCATCTGCAGAGATAAGGGAGTTGGTTTTGCTTCCACTTCTCCTTTCTCAGTGTAAAAAAAGTGAGAAAGCGGCTTCTTCCCTTCTCTGCATGGGGGCAAATCAAAGTAGAACAGGGGTGCTTTAATCCCTACAGAAGAGGCAGTGCGAACATTGCAGAAATTAAGTACTTTACCTTTGAAGGTGATGTGAGATTAAGCTGCGGCTATTTGGAAAGGTGGGAGGGAAAACATCCTTTACAAGAGGATTTGACATTTCCCTCAGGTGCACAGCTAGCAACTGTAAATCAGCTTCCCTGGTTCTGAAACCTTTTTCAGAGCCTCAGAATTGAAATTCAGCTGGGCATTCCGGAAGTCACGAATGAATGCCTTAGACTTTTCCTTCCAAAAATGAGCCATTGCTTTCTCAGGTACACTGGCAGCTCTGAAGTATCAGAGGAGAATAAAAGTAAAGGTAAAGGTACCCCTGACCGTTAGGTCCAGTCGCAGATGACTCTGGGGTTGTGGTGCTCATCTCGCTTTACTGGTCAAGGGAGCTGGCGTACAGCTTCCAGGTCATGTGGCCAGCATGACTAAGCCGCTTCTGGCGAACCAGAGCAGCGCACGGAAACGCCATTTACCTTCCCGTTGGAGCGGTACCTATTTATCTACTTGCACTTTGATGTGCTTTCAAACTGCCAGGTGGGCAGGAGCAGGGGCCGAGCAATGGGAGCTCACCCCGTCGTGGGGATTCGAACTGCCGACCTTCTGATCGGCCAGCCCTAGGCTCGGTGGTTTAAACCACAGCGCCACCCGCGTCCAGTTATCAGAGGGGAATAGAGAAGTGCATTTGATGGGACTCTGAACCATCAATTAACACAGCAGCTTCAAAACAGCAGCAGAGCCCAAGCTTGATTCTGCAGAGTCCCTCTGAGAATACAGTGGTATCTCGGGTTACAGATGCTTCAGGTTACGCGTTTTCGGGCTGCACACCGCGCTGAACCCAGAAGTACTGGAACGGGTTACTTCTGGGTTCCGGCACTCGTGCATGCACACAAGTTCTAAATTGCTCTTTGCACATGTGCAAAAGCATTGAATCATGACCCACTCATGCGCAGACATGGCACTGTGGGTTGCGAATGCTGCGGGTTGAGAACGTGCCTCCCGCACGGATCATGTTCGCAACCCAAGGTTCCACAGTAGTCAGGAACACGGAAGCCTCAGAAGCCCAGAGTAAGTCTGTGGCTTGGCACATCTCCCCTGGTGCCCTGTATCTCAACCCTCTGCCTGAGCCAAATTATCAATTCTCAGTGTGATGTTGAAGATCTGGTGCCTAAAGCACTTCCAAACTCCAGCTGGTGCACCAGAACCAGACAGCAAGTTTCTACGATCATAGGATAGTGGAGTTGTAAGGGATCCTGAGGGTCATCTAGTCCAACCCCTTCAATGCAGAGATCTCAACTCATGCATCCATGACAGATGGCCAACCTCTGCTTAAAAACCTCCCAGGAAGGAGAGGCCACAACCTCCTGAGGGAGACCGTTCCACTGTTGAACATCCTTCACTGTCATAAGGTTCTTCCTGATGTTTAGTCAGAACCTTCTTTCTTAGAATTATACAGTTGGAATGGATCCTGAGAGTCATCTATTATAACCCCCTGCAATGCATAAATACCACACACAGCTGTTCCCTGGGTGGGCTCGAACCACCAACCTTCTGGTTAACAGCCAGATTCACTGAGCCATTGAGCCACCTGTAACTTAAATCCATATCTATCTATCTATCTATCTATCTATCTATCTATCTATCTATCTATCTGGGACGACAGAGGAGGAGATGGTTGGACAGTGTTCTCGAAGCTACCAGCATGAGTTTGACCAAACTGTGGGAGGCAGTGGAAGACAGGAGGGCCTGGCCTGCTCTGGTCCATGGGGTCATGAAGAGTCGGACATGACTGAACGACTAAACAACAACAAATCTATCTATTTATATCTATCTATCTATCTATCTATCTATCTATCTATCTATCTATCTATCATCTATCTATCTATCTATCTATCTATCTATCTATCTATCTATCTATCATCTATCATCATCATCTATCTATTCATTGATCTAATTTATTTATACATTTGCACTCTGCCTTGCAGCCAGAAAGTTTCTCAGTGTGGCTTACAAAAATCAGCATCAGAATAGGCCTGGCCTTCTGGTTTACAGTGCCTCACCCATGCAGCAGGACTTCCTCCTCTTCTCCCTACGCTCTCCTTCCTGAAAAAAATCTGCTGTGGAGGCTCCCCCAACCCTCTGAAGGAGATTTTAGGGTGCGGGTGAGGGGCTGCAGTGGATAGATTTCAGTGAGGTTGTGTATGGGCGTGCCCATCCACTGTCTTTTGGAAGTTGTCACACGCAGTGCTGTATCATGCACATCAAAGGTCTTAGGCACAGCAAAACAAAAGAGGCATGGGATCCTGTCCATGGACGTCTAGCAGGCTCTTGGGGATTTGCAGAAATGCTCTAGATCAGCCTTTCTCAACCTGTGGGTCCCCAGATGTTGTTGAACTACAACTCCCATCACCCCTAGCTAGCAAGACCAGAGCTCAGGGATGATAGGAGTTGTAGTCCAACAACATCTGGGGACCCACAGGTTGAGAACTGCTGCTCTAGAGGCAGGCAGGCAGCTGACTGCGTGTAAACGAAATGTGACAGCAGCCACGAAATTAAGAGACGCCTGCTTCTTCGGAGAAAAGCAATGACAAACCTAGACAGCATCTTAAAAAGTAGAGACATCACCTAATCAGCAAAGGTCTGTATAGTTAAAGCTATGGTTTTCCCAGTGGTGATGTATGGAAGTGAAAGCTGGACCATCAAGAAGGCTGATCGCCGAAGAATGGATGCTTTTGAATTATGGTCTGGAGGAGACTCTTGAGAGTCCCATGGACTGCAAGAAGATCAAACCTATCCATTCTGAAGGAAATCAGCCCTGAGTGCTGACTGGAAGGACAGATCGTGAAGCTGAGGCTCCAATACTCATGAGAAGAGAAGACTCCCTGGAAAAGACCCTGATGTTGGGAAAGATGGAGGGCACAAGGAATCATAGAATCATAGAGTTGGAAGAGACCACAAGGGCTATCGAGTCCAACCCCCTGCCAAGCAGGAAACACCATCAGAGCACTCCTGACATATGGTTGTCAAGCCTCTGCTTAAAGACCTCCAAAGAAGGAGACTCCACCACACTCCTTGGCAGCAAATTCCACTGTCGAACAGCTCTTACTCTCAGGAAGTTCTTCCTAATGTTTAGGTGGAATCTTCTTTCTTGTAGTTTGGATCCATTGCTCCGTGTCCGCTTCTCTGGAGCAGCAGAAAACAACCTTTCTCCCTCCTCTATGTGACATCCTTTTATATATTTGAACATGGCTATCATATCACCCCTTAACCTCCTCTTCTCCAGGCTAAACATGCCCAGCTCCCTTAGCCGTTCCTCATAAGGCATCATTTCCAGGCCTTTGACCATTTTAGTTGCCCTCCTCTGGACACGTTCCAGTTTGTCAGTGTCCTTCTTGAACTGTGGTGCCCAGAACTGGACACAATACTCCAGGTGAGGTCTGACCAGAGCAGAATACAGTGGCACAATTACTTCCCTTGATCTAGATGCTATACTCCTATTGATGCAGCCCAGAATTGCATTGGCTTTTTTAGCTGCCGCGTCACACTGTTGGCTCATGTCAAGTTTGTGGTCAACCAAGACTCCTAGATCCTTTTCACATGTACTGCTCTCAAGCCAGGTGTCACCCATCTTGTATTTGTGCCTCTCATTTTTTTTGCCCAAGTGCAATACTTTACATTTCTCCCTGTTAAAATTCATCTTGTTTGTTTTGGCCCAGTTCTGTCAAGGTCGTTTTGAAGTATGATCCTGTCCTCTGGGGTGTTAGCCACCCCTCCCAGTTTGGTGTCATCTGCAAATTTGATCAGGATGCCCTTGAGTCCATCATCCAAGTCGTTGATAAAGATGTTGAATAAGACCGGGCCCAAGACAGAACCCTGTGGCACCCCACTAGTCACTCTTCTCCAGGATGAAGAGGAACCATTGATGAGCACCCTTTGGGTTCGGTCAGTCAGCCAGTTACAAATCCACTGAGTGGTAGCATAGTCAAGACCGCATTTTACCAGCTTCTTTACAAGAATATCATGGGGCACCTTGTCAAATGTCTTGCTGAAATCAAGGTAGGCTACATCCACTGCGTTCCCTTCATCTACCAGGCTTGTAATTCTGTCAAAAAATGAGATCAGGTTAGTCTGACATGACTTATTTTTCAGAAATCCATGCTGACTATTGGTGATCACAGCATTCCTTTCTAGGTGCTCACAGACTGTTTGCTTAATGATCTGCTCCAGAATCTTCCCTGGTATTGATGTCAGACTGACTGGGCGGTAATTATTTGGGTCCTCTCTTTTCCCCTTTTTGAAAATAGGGACAACATTTGCCCTCCTCCAGTCTGCCGGGACTTCGCCTGTTCTCCAGGAATTCTCAAAGATGACTGCCAGTGGTTCTGAGATCACATCTGCCAGTTCTTTTAATACTCTTGGATGCAGTTCATCTGGCCCTGGAGACTTGAATACATCTAAACTAGCCAAGTATTCTTGTACTATCTCCTTAGTTATACTGGGCTGTGTTTCCTCTGCTGAATCATTTGCTCCAAATTCTTCAGGTCAGGCATTGTTTTCTTTATCGGAGAAGACTGAGGCAAAGAAGGCATTGAGGAGTTCAGCCCTTTCTGTGTCCCCTGTTTGCATTTCACCATCTTCTCCTCTGAGTGACCCCACTGTTTCTTTGTTCTTCCTTTTGCTACGAACATACCCATAAAAGCCTTTTTTGTTGCTTTTAACCTCTCTAGCAAGCCTGAGTTCATTCTGTGCTTTAGCTTTTCTGACTTTGTGTCTACACGTGCTGGCTATTTGTTTGAATTCCTCTTTGGTGGTTTCCCCCTTTTCCATTTTTTGTACACATCCTTTTTTAATCTTAACTCAGTTAAAAGTTCTTTAGATAGCCACCCTGGCTTCTTTAGGCACCTTCCATGTTTCCGTCTCATTGGTATTGCCTGAAGTTGTGCTTTTACTATCTCCCTCTTAACAAACTCCCAGCCATCATGAACTCCCTTTCCTTTTAGTATTACTGTCCGTGGGATCTCACCCAGCACTTCCCTAAGTTTTATGAAGTCGGCTTTCTTAAAGTCAAGAAATTGAGTCCTAGTATGCTTGGCTGCTCCTTTCCGCTGTATAGTAAACTTCAGAAGAGCATGATCACTCGCGCCTAATGATCCTTCCACTAACCAGGTCATCAACATTGGTTAGGACCAGATCTAAAATGGCTGTTCCTCTTGTTGCTTCTCCCACTTTCTGGACAATGAAGTTGTCTGCAAGGCCAGTGAGGAATCTGTTTGACCTTATGCTCTTGGCTGAGTTTGACATCCAACAAATATCCGGGTAATTGAAGTCCCCCATTACTACTATCTCCCTTCCTTTTGCATGCTTGGCCATCTGTTGCAGGAAGGCATCATCTATGTCCTCCGTTTGGCTTGGGGATCTATAGTAAACTCCCACAATGAGGTCACTGTTATTCTTCTCTCCCTTAATTTTGACCCAAATGCTCTCACTTTGGCTTTGAGGTTCTAAATCTTGGATCTCTTCACAGGTATACACATCCCTGACATATAACGCCACTCCTCCTCCTTTCTTGTCTGGTCTGTTTCTCTGAAATAGATTGTATCCCTCCATTATTACATTCCAATCGTGGGACTTATCCCACCAGGTTTCAGTGATGCCTATTATGTCATATTTAGTTTGCTGTACCAAGAGCTCAAGCTCATCTTGTTTATTTCCCATGCTTTGCGCATTAGTGTACAGACATTGAAGTCCATTAATCATCCCCCCGTGTCTCTTATTTAAGGATTTTTTCCTCCCACCACTAGGTCTGCGTGCTGTTTGCTCCATTTGGTCTATGACATTTGGATGATCATCTTCATCAATTGATAGACTCCTACCTTCAGGAGCACTGTCTCCCTCCCCCACATTAGTCAGTTTAAAGCCCTCCTGATGAGCTTTCTGAGATTTTTGGCAAAAACATTCCTCCCAACCGTTGTGAGGTGCAGCCCATCGCTTGCCAGAAGTCCATCTTCAAGAAACTGCAGTCCGTGATCTAAGAATCCAAACCGTTCCTGTTTACACCATTTGCGAAGCCAGCTGTTCACTTCCACTATTTTTCCCTCTCTCCCTGGGCCACGTCGTTCAACTGGGAGGACAGATGAGATGACAATTTGTGCATTTAATTGCTTCAATTTCCTGCCCAGAGCCTCGTAGTCTCTTTTGATCTTCTGGAGGCTATTGCTTGCAGTGTCATTGGTTCCCACATGAACCATGAGGAAGGGGTATTTGTCAGTAGGTTTTTATGATTCCTTGCAGTCGTTCAGTTACATCTTGGATCTTAGCCCCGGGGAGACAGCACACTTCCCGAGACATTTTGTCAGGCCCACAGATCACTGCTTCTGTTCCCCTCAGTAGGGAATCCCCTATCACCACTACACGCCTCCTCTTAGGTTTGGTCGGGGTTCTTCCGTGAGCTGTCCGTTCCAAGGTCGCCTGCACATTCCCTGAGGACTGACTTTGCTGCTCGTCTTCATATACCTGATCGACTGTAATGAGGGAGAGATCCTCAAATGGAGTCTGCTCTTCGTCTTCCATGCTAGGGGAGAGGACCTCAAAGCGATTGTGTATTTCTAAACAATCAGAGCGAACCCTGGGCCTCCTACTTCTTTGAGTCACGTTTCTCCATATATCTGGCTCCTGTGTTGGTGAACTAGCCTCCTTCTCAGGGGAGTCCCCTGTCTCCTCCTTGGTGAAGACGGTGTGCTCTGTTGCTTCCAAGAAGAGCTCCAGCTCTCTAATTCTTTGGAGCGTAGCTACACGTTCCTCCAGTTGCTGGACTTTGTCTTCTAAGAGGGCAATCAACATGCAATTGCTGCAGGTAAAGCTGCCTGCAACCTTTGGCAAGATGGCAAACATTGCGCAGGAACCGCAGGCGACTGCAGCTGTTCCCTCCCCCTCCATCTTGAGAACGTGTCGTTGGGGGTGGCTACAGCGGTCCTCCATCATAAAAAGCGTGAAGACAGGACAAATAACTCCCCCCCCAAAAAACCTAGGTCTCCCCCAACAAATGTTTGAGAAGGGGACGACAGAGGACGAGATGGTTGGATAGTGTTCTTGAAGCTACCAGCATGAGTTTGACCAAACTGTGGGAGGCAGTGGAAGACAGGAGTGCCTGGTGTCCTCTGGTCCATGGGGTCACGAAGAGTCGGACACGACTAAACGACTAAACAACAACAACAAACAGGCTTTGCCATGTCAAACAACTTTCTGCCAATGAAATGGCAGCGCTTTGATCTGCTTCTTCAATAAGGACCAGGAGTTCACTATTTTTAAATAATAATAATAATAATAATAATAAAATAGGAAAGGGCATGTTTAGCATAAGACTTCCCTGCCTGAGGTCAGCCAACCTCCATATTTCAGGCCATCGGGAGGATGCCTGAGTGATGGGTAGATGATTCAGGCAGCCGTTAGTTATGCCTGCCCCCAAGCGTCATTATCCGCCCACCAGCGGGATGTGCTTTGCTGGCTGCCAGGCATAACAAATCACTCCTACGCTTATCCACCCACCAGCCTAGCAGCTTCTTGCAGGATTACACTAAAGTATATATGGCTCTGAATACAGATACATCTCATATATATGCATAATTACAAACCTGCTGTGGGCATAGAGCATGCAACATTTTCAGGGAGCACAGGAAGTGTTGCTCAGGGAAGGTTTAGGTTGGTGAAGGGAACCTTTTTCAGGCCAGGGGCCACATTCAGTGCTGCACAACCTTCTTAGGGCCACAGCACCTCCATCCAGGCAAGCAAGCAAGCAAGAGGCATTCTCAGAGTTCACAATGCCTAGACTCTTTATGTTCAAAAGAACTTTACTTTCATGAACGTATAACCGAGAAGAATATATTTACAATCTCATGCTTATTCACTTTGTTCTTTATAGAGAGCTCTTGTGCAGGATTCTTCCTCTGTCTGTTTCTGGAGAAAGTGGGTGGGTGTTCCATATACTCCAAAGCTAAGAGCTTAGGAACACTGAAAACACAAGGTGCTTCCATTTCAAGAGAATGGGGTGCAAGTGCCGTATTTTTCGTTCCACACACCTAGTTTTTGGAGGAGGAAAACAAGAAAAAAAAATATTCTGAATCCCAGAAGCGATCCCTCTTGCTGTTCTGGCTTCTGGGATAGCTGCACAGCCTGCATTCGCTCCATAAGACACACATACATTTCCCCTTACTTTTTAGGAGGGAAAAAGTACGTCTTTTAGAGCAAAAAATACAGTACTTTTCCGAGCACAATTCAAAGTCTTGGTGCTGACCTTTAAAACCCTCACTGGCCTTGACCCGTTATACCTGAAGGAACGTCTCCTCCCCCATCATCCAGCCTGGACACTGAGGTCCTCCTCCAAGGGTCTTCTGCTGGTTCCCTCCCTGCGAGAAGCAAAGTTACAGACATCTGAAGGCAGCCCTGTATCGGGAAGTTTTTAATGCTTGATGTTTTACTAGGTTTTCATATATGCTCTAAGCTGCCCAGAGTGGCTGGGGAAACCCAGCCAGATGGGCCGGGTGTAAATAATAAAATTATTGTAAGTTCTGTTACATATCATGGAACTTCATGGAAAACACAATTCTTTCACTCCGAAAGAAGATATTGGCATGCTCCAAATCACTTGCATTTGCAGAAAATAGTAGCTCCAGCTGAAAAGGCAACATGTGGAAATCTGCAATGATCATTGCAATGCATTCCTAATTATTATTATTACAGTATAATCTTAGAAGGATGACTCTTAGAAGGGCGTGAGGCTGTGAATTGGCATGGCTAGGAGTGTCATGAAAACACTTCAGAATTGGTCTCTACACTGCTGATTGGGGGGTCATATTAAAAATGCCTCCCCATTCATTCCCTCCATTATCTTTTTTTATATATATAATATATTTATTAAGATTTTTTTTTAAAATATTACAATAATAATGAGGGGGGAAAAAAGATGACAAAAATACAAAATAAAAATAGCTAAAAACACATAGATTTTCCATTACTTATTTTCCTTTGACTTATTTCCCGGACCTCCTCATACCTCCCTTTTTTGTATTCCACTTCAGTCTGTTGGTTCAGCAAATCCTTTAAAAGTAATAATATTAAATTTTTGCCTATTTATAACCCTTTTTTCATATTCCCTTAAAGCATTACAGCTGGAAACCACTTAATTACTATCCAACATCATTCTAACATTCATTAATTTTACAATATTTCTGTAGATAATCTTTAAATTTCTTCCAATCTTCTTCCACCGACTCTTCTCCCTGGTCTCGGATTCTGCCAGTCATTTCTGCCAGTTCCATATAGTCCATCACCTTCATCTGCCATTCTTCCAGAGTGGGTAAATCTTGTGTCTTCCAATACTTTGCAATGAGTATTCTTGCTGCTGTTGTGGCATACATAAAAAAGTTCTGTCCTTCTTTGGCACCAATTGGCCGACTATGCCCAGGAGAAAGACCTCTGGTTTCTTCAAGAAGGTATGTTTAAATACCTTTTTCAGTTCATTATATATCATTTCCCAGAAGGCCTTAATCCTTGGGCGCATCCACCAAAGGTGAAAGAATGTACCTTCATTTTCTTTACATTTCCAGCATTTATTATCGGGCAAATGGTAGATTTTTGCAAGCTTGACTGGTGTCATGTACCACCTGTATATCATTTTCATAATATTCTCTCTTAAGGCATTACATGTTGTAAATTTCATACCTGTGGTCCACAACTGTTCCCAGTCAGCAAACATAATATTATGTCCAAGATCTCGTGCCCATTTAATCATAGCAGATTTCACCATTTCATCCTGAGTATTCCATTTCAACAGCAAGTTATACATTCTTGACAAATTCTTAGTTTTGGGTTCTAACAGTTCTGTTTCTAATTTTGATTTTTCCACCTGGAAGCCAATTTTCTTGTCCAAATTATATGCCTCCATTATCTGATAATAATGAAGCCAGTCTCGCACTTTATTTTTTAGTTTCTCAAAACTCTGCAGTTTCAGTCTATCTCCATCTTGTTCCAAAATTTCCCAATATTTCGGCCAATTGGCCTCCATATTGAGCCTTTTCAAGGCTTTCGCTTCCATCGGTGACAGCCACCTTGGGGTTTTGTTTTCCAACAAATCCTTGTATCTTATCCAAACATTAAACAGTGCTTTCCTGACAATATGGTTTTTAAATGCTTTATGCGCTTTAACCTTGTCATACCACAGATATGCATGCCATCCAAATACATTGTTAAAACCTTCTAAGTCCAAAATGTCTGTGTTTTCAAGAAGTAGCCATTCTTTCAACCAGCAAAAAGCTGCTGATTCATAGTAAAGTTTAAAGTCTGGCAGGGCAAATCCACCCCTTTCCTTTGCATCAGTTAATATCTTAAATTTTATTCTGGGCTTCTTGCCCTGCCAGACAAATCTAGAAATATCTCTCTGCCACTTCTTGAAACAGTCCATCTTGTCCACGATTTGCAATGTTTGAAACAAAAACAACATTCTAGGCAATACATTCATTTTTATCACAGCAATACGACCCAACAGTGAAAGCTTCAAATTTGACCAGATTTCTAAATCTTTTTTCACTTCCGTCCAACATTTTTCATAATTATCTTTAAATAAGTTCCCATCATTCCCTCCATTATCATGTACTGTAAGTGTGCATTATGGAACAATATGCATGTGATTTGTGGATTTATGTGCTTATATGTGCTTTTTATGTATATATTTGCATATATTTGCATATTATTATTTTGTGCATTTGGGGGGTGGGGTCAGTGTTAAATGAGCAGCTCAAACAAATCTCGAGTGTGTCAGAATCCACAAATCTGTATCAAAGTTGATGCACATTCCTAGAACATCCTTATGGATAGCTCAGTTGGTTAAAGTGTGATACTGATAACAGTAAGGTTGCAGGTTCGATTCCCATATGGAACAGCTGCGTATTGCAGAGACTTGGACTAGATGATCCTTGAGGTGGTTAGATTGGTCTCAGCTAGGGCCAGGGCCTTTTCAGTACTGGCCCCGACTTGGTGGAATGCTCTCTCACAAGAGTCTAGGGCCCTGCGGGACTTGACATCTTTCCGCAGGGACTGCAAGACAGAGCTGTTCTGCCTGGTCCTTGGTTTGGACTCAGTCTGACCCTTATGTTTCCCTCCTCTTATGGTTTTGATCTATGGGCTACTTTTAAAATGAGGCTGCGTTTTAAATTGCATTTTAACCTGTATTTTAAATTGTTCTTTCCCCCCCTATTACGTTTTTACTGTGATTTTATTGGTGTTAGCCACCCTGAGCCCAGCTCTGGCCAGGGAGGGCGGGGATTCTAGGATTCTATGTCAGGCAACATTCTGGAATCCAGATTCTTTGTGCTCTGTCCTTGGTACTGAAACCATCATTTCAGCTCACAGCTGGGCTGTTTCACATTTGAATGCTCTCCCACAGAAAACCCTTCCTTTCTGCACACAGAAAAATAATATGTTAGGGAGAAAGATTATCCCTGAGAAACCGTCTTTCTATGAAGACCATTCAAAGAATCAATCATCTATCTCACTTGTGGGAAGACAGTCGGGGGGGGGGGGGCAGGGAGAGCATTCATAGAACTGTAGAGTTGAAAGGAGGACCAAGGTTCATCTAGTCCAACCCCCTGCAATAATCAGTAATCAGTAATCAGTAATCAGTAATCAGTAATCAGTAATCAGTAATCAGTAATCAGTAATCAATAATTAATACCCCACCCATTCCTGCAATGCAGGAATCTCAATTAAAAGATGGCCAGTGAACCTCTGTTTGAAAACCCCCAAGGAAGGAGAGTCACCCCCCCCCCAGGATGACTGTTTCCTTGTCAAAAACCTCTTACCATCAGAAAGTTCTTCCTGATGTTTAGTCAGAATCTCCTACCTTGCAACTTGAAGCATTTCATCTGGGTCCTACCCTGCAGACGAGCAGGAGAAAACAAGCTTGCTCCATCTTCCATGTGGCAACCGTTGAGATATTTGAAGAAGGTTGTCATATCTCCTCTCAGTCTCCTCTGATTCAGGATAAACATACCCAGCTCCCTCAACTGTTCCTCATCAGGCTTGGTTTCCAGACCTTGATCATCTTGGTCACCCTCCTCTGCACGTGTTCCAGCATGTCAACATCCTTCTTAAATTGTGGCACCTAGAAGCAGACTCAATACTCCAGATATGGTCTGACCAAGGCAGAATAGGGCTGTAATATTACTTCCCTTGATCTGGACACTAGACTTTGTTTGATGCAGCTCAGAATAGCATTAGCATTTTTAAAACTGTTGTATCACACTGTTGACTCATGTTAAACCTGTGGTAAGAAGACCCCCAGATCATTTTTGCATGTGCTACTGGCAATCCAGGTCCCACCTTATATTTGTGCATCATTGTTCCTTGCTTCTGCAGATTGTGTCAGCTCGGTCGGTAGAGCATGAGACTCTTAACCTTAGGGTTGTGGGTTCGAGTCTAATCCAGAATGCAACAGCTAGATTGGTGACTGGGAGTGGTCGCCGGGACCACATAACACTGGTCCTGAGAGATCTGCATTGGCTCCCGGTACGTTTCCTAGCACAATTCAAAGTGTTGTTGCTGACCTTTAAACGGCCTCGGTCCTGTATACCTGAAGGAGCGTCTCCACCCCCATCGTTCAGCCCAGACACTGAGATCCAGCACTGAGGGCCTTCTGGCAGTTCTCTCACTGTGAGAAGCGAGGTTACAGGGAACCAGACAGAGGGTCTTCTCGGTAGTGGCTCCCGTCCTGTGGAACACCCTCCCTTCAGATGTGAAGGAAATAAGCAGCTATCCTATCTTTAAAAGACATCTGAAGGCAGCCCTGCTTAGGGAAGTTTTTAATACTTAATGCTGTATTGTTTTTAACACTTGATTGGGAGCCGCCCAGAGTGGCTGGGGAAACTCAGTCAGATGGGTGGGGTATAAATAATAAATTATTATTATTATTATTATTATTATTATTATTATTATTATTATTATTTTGGGCAAAAGTTTCCTGCATTGCAGGGAGTTGGACTAGATGACCCTCATCGTCCCTTCCAGCTCAACAATTCTACGATTCTATTATCTGTTCCTGATATAATTTCAGTAAAGAAAAGGACTGGAACATCTAGCAACAGCTGTATTTTTCTGCCCTGATAGCAGAGCATTTGTCTTTGTAATTTGCAACAGTGCCTTGACTGATTAGGGGCACAGGGTTTCCACTCGCCTGCATCTTTTCCAAGGGAGCTATTTACTTTCCTGCCTGTGTTTTGTATCCAGCTCTTTTCTGTCCCTCATCAAAGGAGGTTATATTTACAGCCCTGCTAAACTGCATGGGTGATAGCGGCACCGTATAACCGCTGAAGCAAATGATGGATACGGCTGAGATTATCATGCTCATCTCTCTGAGAGAATTTGCAGATTCTGGAGGGCTGCAGTGAATATGATTTTAACACCTCTTTCTTGTTTCCTAGCAATGTACCACCTCCAGGGCTCATAAGCAGCATGGACCGACCCCCCCCCCCCACCTTCCTCCTTTCTTTTCGGTGAACAATCGGCACTTCCCACCTTGGGGAAAATAACTCAGCCACACTGGCATCAGTAGATGAGGGAGCAACAGTGTGATGTTGAACAGGGGACCAGAGGGAAAAGTACAATAAAAATGTAGAAGGCAAATGGGGACTGTGATTGATGCACTGTTTATTTCTGCTGCTTCTATGGTCTCAGTCAGCTGGGCAGCTGTCCAAATATCAGGTTAAAAAGGAAAGGAAAGGAAAGGAAAGGAAAGGAAAGGAAAGGAAAGGAAAGGAAAGGAAAGGAGAAAGGAAAGGTCTTTATTAAGGTGGAAATGGAACTGTGATAAATCTCCCTTAGCCAGAGGTTACTCACATCCAAAATAGATTGTGCTCAGCCTTTAGGATTGGTCCCAGTAGCTGCTCCCAGTCACCAGTCTGGCTGCCATATTCTGGATTAGTTGTAGTTTCTGAGTCATCTTCAAAGGTAGCCCCACATAGAGTGCATTGCAGTAGTCCAAGCAGGAGATAATCAAAGCATGTTGTACATGTTGTACAACATGTACAACAACAACAACAGCAGCAGCAGCAGCAGCAGCAGCAGCAGCAGCAGCAACAACAACAACAATAATTTATTTGTACCCTGCCCATCTGGCTGGGCTTCCCCAGCCACTCTGGGTGACTTCTAACAAAGATTAAAAATACATAAATGTCACACATTAAAAACTTTCTCTTCAGATGTTTTCTAAATGTCAGGTAGTTGTTTATTTCTTTGACATCTGCTGGAAGGGCATTCCACAGGATGGGCGGCACTACTGAAAAGGCCCTTTGCCTGGTTCCCTGTAGCTTTATTTCTCACAGGGAGGGAACTGCCAGAAGGCCCTTGGCGCTGGACCTCTGTGTCCGGGCAGAACGATGGGGGTGGAGATGCTCCTTCAGGTATACAGGGCCGAGGCCACTCTGGTCTGACAGTGCGCAGGCAGGTAGGGTCTCAGCCAGTGTACCAGATGGAGCTGGTAGACAACAGCCTTGGACACATAATAGACATGCACCTCCATGTACAGCTATGAGTCCAAAATGACTCCCAGGCTGTGCACCTGGTCCTTCAGGATGAAGGAGCCCCCCAGACCTGCCCACCCCCTATCCCCCATGTCAGGGAACTGCCATCAGTGCCGGAGGGAGAGAGCAAAAGCCAGAGGGATTCCAGAGAGCGTCCAGGGATCGGGAGAAGCAGCCCATCTTCTGGGGAAGAGAATCAGCGTAGCACCAGTGGAGAAGGGGGGGCAGATGGGGGAAGCGGCGAGGCGGTCCCATGACTCCTTGCCTGGGACCAGCGGGGAGAGTAGGGGTCCTCCGTTGCCCACGCCCTCCTTGCGCAGAAGGCTTTCGCGCAGAGAGGGTAGGCGGAGACTAGGCGTCAAGGAGCTTTTTTGCTGGAAGAAGTTTAAGAAACGCCCACTGACGGATTCTGCCAGCGACTGAGTCAGCCACGGGTGAGTGGCATCCGGACAGATAAAGTTTACTTAGGCAGCCCAGCCAGGTGTTTGCACCCAGCCAGGGAGATAGTTGCCTGCTTACGCACGAGCAGCCCCTTAAAACCTTTACACCCCAGAAAGAGTACTTCTGTCTTGTCAGGACTCATTCTCAATCTGTTAACCACCATCCATCTTCCAACCACCTCCAGAGACTCACACAGGACCTTAACCACCTTCACTGGTTCTGATTTAAACAAGAGGTAGAGTTGAGCATCATCCACATACTGGTGAACACCCAGCCCAAACCCCCTGATGATCTCTCCCAGCTTCATGTAGATAGGTTGTATCTAGTGGTGTTTGTATACCACCACTTCCTCCCCGTTTTGGTGGAAAATTCTTCCTCCTGTGCACATCAGTGCATCTGATATTTTTTTGCTGATCTGTCTAAATCCTGTTCCCTTCTAGGCCCCATAGGAAAGGGGGAGAAAAAATAAATTCTGTGAACTTGTCTAATCTGCACTTTCTGAAGCAATATGTGAACCAAAGTATGGCTATCTTTCAAAATTTGTATTTCTCTGAATTTTGTAATGAAGTTCGCTGGCTATGAATTGTGTACAAGAATGCATATACTAGGGTAAAGTGATAGAAGATCTATCTCTCACACACATGTATGACAGATTCTTCAGATAGCATCTGCTTTAAGGTGCAATTCTGTTCATCGGCTGTGGGGGTAGCTCAGTAGGTAGAGCATGAGACTCTTAATCTCAGAGTTCTGGGTTCGAGTCCCAGGTTGGGTGAAAGATTTCTGCATTGCTGGGGGTTGGACTAGATGACCCTTGTGGTCCCTTCTATGGATCTATGTCCACAGTGACATGTGCAGTGAAATGCTATGGGGTGGAGCAGCTGATTTTCACGAGAGAGGTTTCAGGTTCCACACCCAGTAGCATCTCCAGGGAAGGCTTGGGATGTTCCCAGCCTATAACCCTAGAGAGCTGCTAGACAGACCAGTGCTCTGATATGTTATAAGGGGGATTTCTACGCTGAGGAAGTATGCCCACATAGCAGGCAGCAAGATGGAGATGTTTCCTGAAGGAGCGTCTCCACCCCCATTGTTCAGCCCGGACACTGAGGTCCAGCGCCAAGGGCCTTCTGGCGGTTCCCTCCCTGCGAGAAGTGAAGTTACAAGGAACCAGGCAGAGGGCCTTCTCGGTAGTGGTGCCTGCCCTGTGGAATGCCCTCCCAGCAGATGTCAAGGAAATAAACAACCATCTGACTTTTAGAAGACACCTGAAGGCAGCCCTGTTTAGGGAAGTTTTCAATGTTTGATCTTCTATTGTGTTTTTAATATTCTGTTGTGAAACCCAGCCAGATGGGTGGGGTATAAAATTATTATTATTATTATTATTATTATTATTATTATTATTCTGACAATGTAGGCTTGTTTCGTCATTCGGTGGCCATGGGCTAGTGGATGACTCAGTCTGCTTGCCCTGGGGGCAATCTTCTCTTATCCCTTGTACTGCAGCTTGACCATCCACACATCATGGTGGAAAGGAATGAGCATCTTCAGAGAGGTGTTTTTGTTTGTTTGAATCTTCACGTTGGCCGTTGCCTTGGCGCTGCCGGAGATTGCGAGGAGGAGGCCACACGGATCAACCACCCTCGCGAAGTCTCCGTGGGCGAGATCCGTTAATTACGTGGGAGAGAGAGCAAGACAGCAATCTCCCGTGGAGGAAGGAGAAATTGATTTGTTGGCTCGGAGCATCGAGGTTGCAGGAGAGAAAGCCGAGGGGGCCATCAGGTTCCTGGATTGTTCACGTCGTACCAAAACAGAGAGTTCAAATGTTGGAAATGGAAAACTTAAGAAGAGCGCTTGGCATTTACGTGCCCCTTGAAAGTTCTCCAAGTGTTTCATGAGCAACATCTCAGTAGCCCCAGCAACTCTTCAAGGAAAGCCTGCAGTTTGATAGCAGGGGGGCAGGGTGAGAGAAAGACACTTGCTGAAGGCAGATTAAGGACAAACAAAAGAAAGTGCTTCTTCACTCAGGGCATAGTTATACTATGGAACTCGTACTGTGGAGAGTGTATTAACTTATGGTCTGTGTGTGTGGTTTGGGAGCTGGACGGTCAGGGGAAAAACAATGCTGTCCAGGGTTGTAAAGACTGCGTAGAGAATAACTGGGTGCACTCTTCCCACCTTGGATCAAATCTATGCTTCCAGGTTCAGGAGAAAGCTGCAGAGATAGTGCAGGATAGTACACACCCCGGAAATTATCTCTTTCAGCTTCTGCCTTCTGGAAGAATGTAAGGTAAAGGTAAAGGGACCCCTGACCATTAGGTCCAGTCGTGGCCGACTCTGGGGTTGCGGCGCTCATCTCGCTTTATTGGCCGAGGGAGCCGGCGTACAGCTTCCGGGTCATGTGGCCAGCAGGACTAAGCCGCTTCTGGCGAACCAGAGCAGCATACGGAAATGCCATTTACCTTCCTGCCGGAGCGGTACCTATTTATCTACTTGCGTTTGGACGTGCTTTCGAACTGCTAGGTTGGCAGGAGCAGGGACCGAGTAACAGGAGCTCACCCTGTCGTGGGGATTCGAACCGCAGACCTTCTGATCAGCAAGCCCTAGGCTCTGTGGTTTAACCCACAGCGCCACCCACGTGCCTCTCTGGAAGAAGGTACAATGTTAGAAAGACTAGGACTAGCTGCCTGAGAAACAGTTTTTATCCAAATGCGATTTTGGTTTTAAACACAGTGTAAGCTATTCTCTATGGGAGCATATTGTATTTAATTATGGGGTATCAGAGTTTTTAGGGGATTAACCAGGCTGGGATAGCTGGGATAGCAGGCTTGTTGGTTTTTGAATGTCTGGTGTAGATTTTTTCAATTTCGTTGTTCTGTATGGGACAATGACAATAAAGATTATCGTATTGTATCGTTCCCACAGGAGGCAGTGATGGCTGCCAACCTAGATGGCTTTGCAAGGGGATTGGACAAATTCACGGGCTATCGGTGGCTCCACAGCTGGAGGGAGCAATGCTTCTGAATACCAGTTGTTGGAAACCACAGGAGGCAAGAGGGCTCTTGTGCTCAGATCCTGCTTGTGTGCCTCTAACAGACATCTGAATGGCCACTGTGAGAAGAGGATGCCGGTCTAGATTTGCCATTGGCCTGATCCTGCAGACTCTTCTTATGTTTTTACCAGCTGAAGACATCATAAGGGTTTCAGGAAGCTCAGGCCACCCAGAATGTGATAGGGGGTCACCAGAGAATGAAAGAATGAAATGAATGAATGAAAGAAAGGAAAATCACAAAACACCTCTTGGCCACTTTGAAAGTAAGATAAGCTCAACGAAAACCCTGCAACAGCCTCCATGAGATTTTCAATTAGGTTTTCTCTCCCCTTCAGTAATAATAATAATATAATAATAATTTATTATTTATACCCCACCCATCTGGCTGGGTCTCCCCAGCCACCATGGGCAGCTTCCAACCAAGTATTAAAATACAGTGGTCTGTTAAACATTAAAAGCTTCCCTAAACAAGGCTGCCTTCAGATGTCTTCTAAAAGTCTGGTAGTTGTTGTTCTCTTTGACATCTGTTGGGAGGGCGTTCCACAGGGCGGGCGCCACTACCGAGAAGACCCTCTGCCTGGTTCCCTGTAACTTGGCTTCTCACAGTGAAGGAACTGCCAGAAGGCCCTTCGCGCTGGACCTCAGTGTCCGGGTAGAAAGATGGAGGTGGAGACGCTCCTTCAGGTATACTGGACCGAGGCCGTTTAAGGCATTCAAGGTCAGCACCAACACTTTGAATTGTGCTTGGAAACATACTGAGAGCCAATGCAGGTCTTTCAGGACCGGTGTTATGTGGTCTCAGCGGCCGGTCCCAGTCACCAGACTAGCTGTCACATTCTGGATTAGTTGTAGTTTTCAAATGCAGTTTCTCTTGCATGGCGAGTTCCCGCCTCCCCGCTCAGAAATAAAGACACGAGACATAAGAATTCGAGTTAATGGGTCAAATTAGGCCACAACTTTATTGATTACAGGAATTGAGCGGTATTGGCTTAGGCAATGGTCCTATCAACTAACTGGCTTCAGCCCGCTTGCTTGAAGACCAGTAAGGGTTAACCACCAGTAGGGGGAGTCCCGCTGATGCACATCAACTAGGAGCTCCCCCGGGGTCACCGCTCGGGGGCGTGCCATGGGCCCACACCTCCATAGGCTTAGGACAAGGCCACGCCCCTCGGAATCCTTTACCGGACTACCCTTTCATAGAATCATAGAGTTGGAATAGACCACAAGGGCCATCGAGTCCAACCCCCTGCCAAGCAGGAAACACCATCAGAGCACTCCTGACATATGGATGTCAAGCCTCTGCTTAAAGACCTCCAAAGAAGGAGACTCCACCACACTCCTTGGCAGCAAATTCCACTGTCGAACAGCTCTTACTGTCAGGAAGTTCTTCCTAATGTTTAGGTGGAATCTTCTTTCTTGTAGTTTGGATCCATTGCTCCATGTCCGCTTCTCTGGAGCAGCAGAAAACAACCTTTCTCCCTCCTCTATGTGACATCCTTTTATATATTTGAACATGGCTATCATATCACCCCTTAACCTCCTCTTCTCCAGGCTAAACATGCCCAGCTCCCTTAGCCGTTCCTCATAAGGCATCGTTTCCAGGCCTTTGACCATTGGGGGGAAGGTGATGGCACTTCTTTGTTTTGGGGGAAGGTGATGGCACTTCCTTCCCCCTTCATCTGCATAACAATACCCCTACCAATGCCTAACCACCCATACCGGGCGTTGTGATGGTTTGCTACGAGGTGGGCGAAAACCAAGTGGCTGGTGCCAATCTGCCAATTGGAAAAATTCCTACCAGGCCCCTCGACGGCGACCAACCAAAGTCCATAGCAAAGTCAGAGAGCCTAGCCTAATGGGTGGGAGGGGAGGGAAAACCTGATCAGCTGAGGCACGGGAAAGAGGGAGATCTTCGGCCGCGCCAGCCCTAAATAGGACAGGCCACGCCTCCCGAGCCAGCCGATTGGCTGGCCGGGGGGATGACGCGTCCAAGGATTCCCCTGTCAGTGTTTGTAAAAAGCAAAAAAAAGAAGGAAAAGGTTCTGACCTCCCTTTGTCTCCTCAGCCTGGTCCTCGGACCTTTGTCGGCACAAAAAGAGTCCGCGAGAATATCCTTGCAGAGTTTTATTCTTAAAAGTCTTTGTGCAAAACACGACTGAACAACTATACACACCAGCACTAACCAACCAACCAACCAACCAACCAACCCAAACACCAGCAACCAAACTAACATTTCTCACTCTATATATACAACTTGGTGCAGACCACTGAGTCACGCTGACCCAGGTTTATTCGCATGAAAGAAACAGCGGCCATTTTAGCCGTGACATCCCCTGGTATTGCGGGGGCTGAAAACCAGCCCCCGTGTGTGGGGGGAGGGGCGTGAAGCCCGCAACCCCACTTCCTCCCTAGCTCGGAAGTGGCTTTCTCAGGCTCCATCTGCACTCTATGCATTCAAAGCATGGTATCAGATCACTTTTAAGCCATCATGCTTACCTGCAAAGAATCCTGGGAACTATAGTGCATGAAAGGTGTTGTTAAGAGACCCCTATTCGCTGCACAGAACTACAGTTCCCAGAGTTCTCTGGAAAGAGGGATTGACTGTTGAGCCATTATGGGAATAGTGAGGGGAATAAGGGCCTCAGTACACCTCTCAGCACCCTTAATAGTTCCCATGACTGTTTAAAGCTGTGTGTTGATGCTTTATAGCAGCCTTCTTCAATCTTGTCGCTAGACTACAACTCCCAACATTCATAGCCAGAAGGGTAAACAATCAGGGATGATGGGACTGGCAGTTCAACAACATCTGGGAACCCAAGGCTGAGAAAGGCTGCTTTATATATATTTTTTGTTTTTCAAATGAAAGATATTTTCAGTACAACACTAATTCGGGTGATGCATTTGCCATGTTCCTGGTTAATGCTTAGCTAAAAGGTACAGGCAAGTAATGGACAATTCACATATGCATGCAAATCTTTTGATTAACCAATTACACCATCATACCTGTCAAATTTCCAGGAGATGGTAGGGGGAGAAGTATTCCATTATTATTATTAGATTTATTAGTCACAGGTAACTCAGAGTGACTTTACAAAAAATTGAATACGTACATTAAAACCAATGGGGAATAATAATAATAGAATCATTGAATTGTAGTTTTGGGAGGGATCCCAAGGGTCATCTAGCCTTACCCCCATGCAGTGCAGGAATCCTGCCCACGGCCATTGCTGGGTGGGCTCAAACAACTGATCTTCTGGTTACTGACCAGAGGCATGGACCCACTGCACCACAGAAATGAGATATTATGCATGGGTGGCAACAGGTTGCGTTACAAAAACAAGAAAGCTTAGTAGATTCCCCCTGGAAAGGGTAAGTCTGGAATTAATGTGTGTGTGTTTACAGACTGAATTTTTGATGCCAGTAATGTCATAAGAACACAGAAATAGCCCTACTGAATGAGACCAGTAGCCCATCTAGTCCAACATTTCATTTTTATTTCATTCATTTATTAGGTTTATTAGTCACTTGTCACCCGAAGGTCTCCAAGCAACTTACAGAAAAGAAAGAAAAAGTTATACAGTACATATTACCATAGTGGGGGAAAGTGGGAGGAATAATATAATACTATTTTGTACAACATAACAACATAACATAAAACATAAAAAACATAAAACATAAAACATAAAACATAAAACATAAAACATACAACACAACACAACACAACACAACACAACACAACACAACACAACACAGCACAACACAACACAACACAACATAACATTCTTCTATGGCAATCACTCATAGCCGAGTAAGATTGTCTTCCATAAACACAACTAAACAGTGAGTCCGTAAGTGCCTGTGGAGGCCAATTCTGGACCCATACATCCTTCCACAGTGGAGACAAAGGTTCCCAGGTGGGAGTTGATCACTGTGTGGATTTGCCAAGCGTGCCTTCCTCTTAGCACATTTCTCCCTTGTGTTCTGAGTTCGAGTGTCTTCAAAGTCCATAACACCTTTGGTAAAGGCTGTTCTCCAATTGGAGTGCTCGCAGGTCAGTGTTTCCCAGTTGTCAGTGTTTATACTACATTTTTAAAGATTTGCCTTGAGACAGTCTTTAAACCTCTTTTGTTGACCACCAGCATTACGCTTTCCATTTTTAAGTTCGGAATAGAGTAGTTGCTTTGGAAGACGATCATCAGGCATCCACACAACATGACCAGCCCAACGAATTTGATGTTGAAGAATCATTGCTTCAACACTGGGGATCTTTGCTTCTTCCAGTACACTGGTATTAGTTCGCCTGTCTTCCCAAGTGATGTATAAAAATTTCCAGAGACACCGTTGATGGAATCTTTCGAAAAGCTGGAGATGGCGTTTGTAAGTTGTCCATGTTTCACAAGCATACAGTAAGGTTGGTAGTACAATAGCTTTGTAAACAAGCATTTTGGTTTCCCTGTGAATGCACTTCAATCGGGAGAAAGCCGCACTTGCAGAGCTCAGGCGATGCCGGATTTCGGCATCAATGTTGACTCTTTTGGAAAGATAACTGCCTAGGTAGGAGAAATGATCGACATTTTACAGTGTTACACCATTGACCATAACACACACACACACACATACATATACCAAACTCAAATAATAAACAAAGCAATACTCAGAGCCACTAATTAGCAAATAAACAAAAATAAAGAGAACTTCAACTCCCCCACAGTCCCCAAAATATTTCAAATCAAACCAACGGTTTCCCCCCTTTAAGCTCCCCACTGCACCCAGAAGTCTGATGTCAAGGAGAGCTGTTGTAAATCCATGCTGGGTGATTTCAGTGTCCTCCAGGAAGGTCCAGTGTTTCGGGGGGAGCAATAACAAAGCAAACAGGAGGTTCCTAACAAAGGTTTTACCTGCTTTGCACTTGAGCCGGCTACTGCTGCTCTCTTGCTGCTGCTGGAAATTCCCACATGCTGCGCTGATGTTTTCCCCTGGAAAACCTGCTGTTTACAGCTGAGTCAGAACACATGTCAATCCACAGAAAATCCAATCGACATTGGGTATGAATCAGCGGTAAACAGAGGGGTTTCCTGGAGAAAGAGGCAGGGCAGATGGAAAACTTCTCCGATTGTCAGGAGTCCAGTTTCCCAGCTTGATAACACAGTGAGTGTAGGTAATTAAAAAGGAGGATTTATTACAAAAACAGATAGCTCCGGACGGCTCTAACAAAGCCTCCAGCATCATTACTCAAGATGACCCTTCTGAAGACTCTTTCCGGTGTCGACAGAAGAAATTGAACTTACGACCCTTACGTCTCTTGTTTTGCTTCCTATCTTGCAGCCCTCCCATTCACCGACTCCTCGTACTTAGTGGGTCAGCTTCAACCTCTTCCTGTGAGATTTGGCTGTGTCCTAGCCTGCTCTCAGCTACTGCCTTATCAGCCGGCCCATCAAGGTCAGGAAGAGCCAGAGTCTGCAGCTGCCAGCTCTCCCCTGCCTGACTAACATCCAAGCTTCTCTGTTCCTGGCTGCTTTCTGCAGTTGGCTGTAAACCTTCGCTTGGAGCTGGCTCATTCCTGACACCAACCCATGTCTAGAAAGCACAGGGGAAACAGAACGAGCCCTTAGTGACTTGTGAACACTGCAAACAACAACCACCACAACAACCTTGCACATATGAGGAACACCAATCCCAAAATCATCTCCTGCCTGGAAGTAGCCCTTTCAGGGTACTCCTGCCAATGCACAGACTGCTGGTGTAACATCCTGGCAGTCTTTCCAGTGCTGGAGATGGCTTTGCCATTTTCCTGATGGGATATATTATTCATTCCACTGTGGAACTTTTATTATGCAAAGAACCTCGGGATGCCTCCAGAGAAATAAAACCATATGCCAATGAGCTTTTGTCTCCTGGAAACAGCCAAAGACGCCTCAAATCATTATCATAAAGCTGTATGCAATCAACGCGACAGATAACTATATCTCCCCGGCTAGAAGATTTTCTTTTCTCCAGTCGAGACGAGCTGCGTTCTTCCCTGCCGAGAAGTTGCAACCCGCACTTGGAATGAGTGTGAGAAGGCGATCGTGCCTGATAAAGCAAAGCGTGTTCTTACCGGGTGGCACACTCTTCCAAATTACAGACTTCCACGAAGGTGACTCAACAGCCAAACATAAAGAAGTTGCTGGTGCTGTACGTTTCTCAGTGGTTCCCCGGATTAGAAATTAATGTTTACATTCAGGGAATAATGGGCGTGCTGACAGCTTAGCAATTTGCAGTCCCTTTTGCTAATTGGGAGAAGAAAGACGCAAAGAAAAGGGAGAAGAATTAAGAAGAGATGGAGGGCCTGACTGAGGCTCACCTAAACTAGCAGCCTGTTGAAGGGGATGGAACAACTCCATACCCTCCAACTTTTCTCCCATGAAAATACGGATGTCCTATTCCATAATAATAATATTTTTTTTATTTATACCCTGAGTGGCTTCCAACATATATAAAAACATAATAAAACACTGAATATTTTTTTTAAAAAAACTTCACTATACTGGGCTGTCTTCAGATGTCTTCTAAAGGTTGTATACTTACTTATCTCCTTGGCTTGGGGCTCACCTAACTCCATACTCTCCAGCATTTCTCTGGTGAAAATTGGGACATTCTCAGGAAAAACAGGGCATTCTGGGATCAAATCAGAAATCTGGGTGGCTTCTGTAAATCCGGGACTGTCCCAGGAAAATAGGGACAATTGGAGGGCCTGCAACTCACCCATGAGAAAAGGTTGTAGCATTTAGAGAAAAGTTAGGGGCTTGTGCAGACTTGTGCTTTTCTTGTGCCTAGAAAGCATGGGTCTGATCTGTCTCCCACTTGTCCTGCTCTTTCTAGGCAAGGTACAGAATCCTGAAGTTTCTGCACACACAGCTCTCTGCACCCAAGAAAGTAAGAGTAACTGTCCAAGCTCAGGGACATATTGTAGAGTTGGAAATGTTCAGAAAAGAGAGAGGAACATGATCAAGGGGATGGCGTTGTTGGGAAATTCCATTCAACCTTTAGTTGCAGACATGGAACATGTCTGTTTACTTACCAGCACAGCTTGCTGGGAACTTCCATTGTGTGCATAGCTTTTGCTTTTCTCTCTCTCTGAGAAGACAAAGAGAGAGATGACATGTTTCTTTGTCCTAATTTATTATTAATAAATCCGTAGTTGTAGTATGCTTCCACAAGCCTCACGCCTATTCTGTGTGTGCAGTTTGCTCTGCTGATATAGTGTGCCCTGGCTTTGAAGCCTGGGTCACTGATTTATGTCGGAGCAGAGGCCGATGGGTCTTTGCAGCAGGATGGCTGGAAGGAGACGATCCAGCTGGGGCAAGCCAGCTGGCCTTGTGACCCTCTACATGCTGACAGGCACAACCTCTGCTATGAAGAAAGGTCACAGTGTTTGGGACTTCTTTGTTTAGAGCAGGCATAGGCAAACTCGGCCAAACTTGGCCCTCCAGATGTTTTGGGACTACAATTCTCATCATCCCTGGCCACGGGTCCTGTTAGCTAGGGATGATGGGAGTTGTAGTCCCAAAACATCTGGAGGGCCGAGTTTGCCTATGCCTGGCTTAGAGAAAAGGCGAGTAAGAAGGGACAAGATAGAAGTTTATAAAATTGGGCATGGCATGGAGGCAATAGATAGAGAAAGGTTTTTCTCCTGCTCCTGTATCACAGAACTCATGGACATTCAACGAATCTGAATGTTGTAAGAGTTGGGATAGATATAAATACTTCTTAATGCAACACAGAATTAAACTGTGGAACTTACTGCCACAGGAGGCTGTGGACGCCACCAACTTGGATGGCTTTAAAAGAGGATTGGGCAAAGTCATGGAGGAAAAGGCTATCAATTGCTACTAGCCAGGATGGCTATGCTCTGCTTCACGATTGGAAGCAGCAATGCTTCTGAAGATCAGTTGCTGGAAACTGCAAAAAAGGGAGAGAGCAGTTGGGTCCTGCTTGCAGATTTCCCACAGGCCGCTGGTTCGCCATTAAGAGAACAGGCTGCTGGAACAGATGGGCCATTGGCCTGAGCCAGCAGGCTTTCCTTACATTCTTAACAGTGAACGCAGATCTTAAGTCATCAAGAAATTCATCTTCCAGGAATTGGTATGATCCTCATAAATCTGGTGCCCATCACGGCATCTAGAAGAGCAAAAAAGAGATCTGGTGCTCATTACGACTTCTAGAAGAGCAAAAAAGAGATCTGGTGCCCATCACAATATCTAGAAGAGCAAAAAAAGAGATCTGGTGCTCATCACGACATCTAGAAGAGCAAAAAAAGAGATCTGGTGCTCATCACGGCATCTAGCAGAGCAAAAAAGAGATTTGGTGCCCATCACAATATCTAGAAGAACAAAAAAGAGATCTGGTGCTCATCACGACACCTAGAAGAGCAAAAAAGAGATCTGGTGCCCATCACGATATCTAGAAGAGCAAAAAAAGAGATCTGGTGCTCATCACGACACCTAGAAGAGCAAAAAAGAGATCTGGTGCCCATCACGATATCTAGAAGAGCAAAAAAAGAGATCTGGTGCCCATCACAACACCTTCTAGGAAGGGAGAGTGCTGTTGTGTTTGGATCCTGTTTGTGGGTTTCCCATGGGCACCTTCTTGGCTACTGTGAGAACAGGATGCTGAACTAGATGGTCCATTGGCCAGATCCAGCTCTTCTTGTGTTCTCCCTATGGCAAATCATACACCCTATAGATAACCCACAATTATTTTCCTGCAAAGCAGCCAGGTTAGGATGGGGAACAAAGGTGGACAAAGTACCTCAGAGTCAGCATGACGTGTCCCACACCAGATGTACTGTTGAAATTTCCAGTCCCCCTTAAGGAGCAGACATGTGGAATTGTTGCGTGTCACATGTCTGTTTACATTCCAGCACAGATTGCTGGGAACTTCCGTTGTGTATTGCATTTGCTTTTAGCTGTTCTCTCTGAGACGACATGAGAGAGAGACGACATGTTTCTTTGTCCTGATTTATGATTAATAAATCTGTAGTTGCGTGTCGAGGTCCCCAGGTCCACCCCAATAACTCACACATCACACAGAAGTTTTTGTTTAAGATTTTTGGCATAATTTTGGCCACAACTTTATTAAAATACAAATTTGTGAGTGGTTGCGTAGGCATTGGTTGCGTCTATCTGCCCCCACCATGGGGGACAGACTGACATTCCGCACGATGCGAAAGTCAGAATGGGGGAATACACTTGGGGGTTACGCGGAGCAGGGAACCTGCCCTCACCCCAAATGCAACCAGGAGCTCATTGCTATGGCCCGAGCCCCCTTGACAGAGTGGACAAGCAATAGTTAGCTCCCAATTCCTTTAACGGAATCCCTTGCAGCAGCAGCATTAGAGGGGCAGGCACAGCCAATCCATGCCCCTCAACCAACCAAACCATAAACCAATGCCTAACCGCGAACCTTACAAGTTGTGACGATTTGCTACGCAGTAGGCAAAAACCAAATGGCCCCAGCCAATCAGCCAGATGGACAAAATTCCTACCAGGCCCCCGCTCCAAAGCAGACGACCCCATGACAGGCATAGCAAGGTCAAAGCGAACAACCCTATTCTAGGGAGGGAGGGATGGGCAATCCGATGCACGGGCGAAAAGAGGAAGCCCTAGCCTCGTGCAAGGAGTTTTACTATTTCTGGCTGTCAATCAATAAATGGCAACATTAACTTCTTCCCAACAACAAGGGAAGCCCCAATCGCATCAGTGGCCAACGATCAATTAGCCCGCCCCCCCCCAACTTTGGAGTGTCCTGGCGGCCCCCACTGCAACACGTGCTCTGCATGAAGGAGAACACGCTTTGTAGTATGCTTCCACAAGCCTCACGCCTATTCTGTGTGCGCAGTTCAATCTGCTGATAGTGTGTCCTGGCTGAGTAAGCCCGGGTCACTGATTTATGTCGGAGCAGAAGTGATGGTCTTCATAGCAGGATGGCTGGAAGAAGACAGCCCAGCCGGGGCTAGCCAGCTGGCCTCCCAGCCCTCTGCATGCTGACAGGTACTAACGCTTCCCCAATACCCCACAGAACTCAATAGTTCTATGATCTTTGGCAAGGACTACAGAGATGCCACTGGTGAACCTGCAACGTCTGCTATTGGAGTTCTTATGATGAGCTCCTATTCTTCAGCACTGACCATCACACCATCAGGTGCGGCTGGCTGAGGAGGACAGAGGCTCCACTCGCTGCAACAGGTCCTGGCATGAAAATTTCCTCCAAATGTAGCTCCTCGTAATTACTGCTATACAATAAATATAGATCCGCAAGAAAATAACTGCACACAGGCTGTTTATGAACAAATCAGAAGACAGCAAAAGACATCCTTATCTGCCTGTACAGGCAAACATAGTTAATGCCGGCTGAGTCGTGTCTAATGATGCTATTACCAACTGTGTGACAATCACCCAGAATTCTGCCGCCTGCAGTCGCTCCCTTCTTAAATATATCATTATCAAACACCATCTCCTCCTCTGTAGCATTAGGGGACAGATAAGTCCAATTTGGCAGGTGGGCTGCTGGGAACTGTTGCCAAAAACGACAAGGCACAAGGCATCTTGAGGAAATGAAAAAGCGTCCCCCTAGACATCCTTTCTATTTCACAGTCATTGGTGTTCAGGATGCTATCAGAGCAGTCACACGCCATGCCGATACTGTTTGCAGCTGCAACCGTTTCAGGGAACTCACACAGTTTCACTTCCAATCAGGGCACATCCCACAACGTCCTGCCGAAAACCCATTAACTTTTCATACCGTAAATGTTCTGGTTTATTTTCGTTGCACTGTAGCCCCTCTGGGTGCAATGATGCGATAGCATCGGGGCAGCATTGCAAACAAGTTAAAGCAGAATAAAACCACCACTAGCACACTATTATTGTGTCAGGGACATGTTACAGAATACACTGCAATAAAATGTTGGTCTGAAAGCACCCAAAAAATATGTGTGTGTGTGTGTGTGTGTGTGGGAGAATTTATTAGAATATGTAGACAGTTTGGACTGAATGCAGCAAATAATAATAATAATAATAATAATAATAATAATAATAATAATAATTTATTATTTATTATTTATACCCCGCCCATCTGGCTGAGATCCCCCAGCCACTCTGGGCGGCTCCCAATCAAATGTTAAAAACAGTACAGCATTAATATTAACAACTTCCCTAAACAGGGCTGCCTTCAGATGTCTTTTAAAGAGAAGATAGCTGCTTATTTCCTTCACATCTGAAGGGAGGGTGGTCCACAGTGTGGGTGCCACTACTGAGAAGACCCTCTGTCTGGTTCCCTGTAACCTTACTTCTCGCAATGAGGGAACCGCCAGAAGGCCCTCGGTGCTGGATCTCAGTGTCTGGGCTGAACAATGGGGGTGGAGACGCTCCTTCAGGTATACAGGACTGAGGCCGTTTAGGGCTTTCAAGGTCAGCAGCAACACTTTGAATTGTGCTCAGAAACGTACTGGGAGCCAATGCAGATCTCTCAGGACCGGTGTTATGTGGCCACTCCCAGTCACCAGTCTAGCAAAGACTAGGGATGAGCAAATCCTTGGCTCCTCACCAAAATTGGCTCAGCATTTATGAGTGTGACTGGTGAGCATTTTTTGGGGGGGGGGGGTTTGAACTGGGTTGCCATTCTCCCAGCAAAGCTACGATTCCCAGTTTAACAATCAATCCATCTACGCAGGGAACTCTGGGAATTGTAGCTCTGGAAGGGGAATAGGGGGTCTCTGAACAATTCTTAGCACCTTTTACAAACTCCAGCTCCCAGAACTCTTTGGGGGATGCCAGTGTTTAGCATAGTATCACAGCGCTTTGAATGAATGAATAGTGTGAACATGGCCTCTGTTGTTTCCTTACAGTTCTGAACTCTTCATCCTGATCTTGGACTTCTTCTGCTTGGCCCACTGTTCCTGGCTTCTAACGTAACTTCCCTCACCTTTCCTGATGCTACTCTCAAGTAAGCACCTCTGTCATTCTGGGCTGGATGGTAGCCAGGGCCATGTGAGACAGCCACTGGAAAGAGGATGGCTGTGTTTGGGTTCTTGCACTGTTTTAAGTTTGCCTTTAAATGTGAACTGAATTGAATTCCTCCCCCAATCCCTAGCGATGGGGTAGCATCTTCCAACGAATTTAAGGCATCACGCCAGATGAAGAGACCGAACACAGGCTGTGTGACAATGAAGGGGAATGACTGGGGAGGGGCTCAGGAAGAACAGCCAGGGGCTGATGCCCCCAGAATCTACCCAATGGTAGAACTGGCCCTGTTTCCTGTGAAGAACAGACCCATGCTCTTATAGGGCTGCCAAGCTGCAATGTGGAGAGTCTCCCTCGATCTGCAGAAACACGTCTGCATGGCTGTTTTATCTCTGCAACTCTGTCCCCGGAGCAATGCAATATTCATTGAACGTTTGCGACAGAGAGGCATCCATTGTTTTTGAAACTCCAAGAGCTGGGACATTGTTTGCCTTGCTAAGCCGAAGACCACCAGAGCTCATCAAATCACGGCCGGCAGCTTCTCGCAGGCGAGGGAAAGGAAAGTCTCTGGCACTCTGTGCTGCGACATTTGGGGAAACGGCACAAAGCAGCAGACCTGGGGTGCTGTCATTGTTCTGCCTTGAAAGCTTTCCAGTGGGTTGCCTCACTGAGCACGCCATTTGTTCTAACAATGTGTGAGAGAAGAGATCGCCTGTGTGCTTTTGTGGCCCTGACGGAGCCTGGAAGCTGCATCTCCCCCAGTAATTGGCTCCACTGAAGATGCGAACTTGCCAGCACTTTAAAGAACACTTTGGTTGGGGGCACCGCGGGTGCAGAGCTTCTTCCTTTGCCAAAAGATTCTCTCTTCCTCTCTCTTTCCAAACAGTTCTCAGCTTTAGAATGAGGCACTCAGCCGGGAATGCAAACATTGGTGGTCTGTTGAGAATTCAAGCTGTTCTGCGTATTCAGGAGGAAGAGATTGGCTGGGGTTAGTCCACAAACACAGAACAAAATATTTCATTCAGGCTGATTAATATGGTGAGGCATCCACAATCATTTCCCAGTTATGGGTGGAGAGAGAATTAGCTCTGGAAAGCTCATAGAATCATAGAATTGTCGAGTTGGAAGGGATCCTGAGGGCAATCCAGTCCACCCCCTGCGATGCAGGAAGCTCAACAAAATAATCAATAACAGAAGAACATCTAACCTCTGCTTTAAAACCTCTAATAAAGGATAGCCCACCACGTTCTGAGCAAGTCTGTTACACTGTTTTGCAGCTATTACCACCAGAAAGTCCACTCAGTCCCTTCTGAACCAGGCTAAACATGCCCAGCTCCCTCAAACCGTTCCTCATAAGGATTAATTTCCAGACCTTTTATCATCTTGGGCCTCCTCCTCTGCACATGTTTTCCATTAAACGTATGAAGAAAAATATTACAGTGGACGTTCAGGTTGTGAACATGATCCTTGCGGGAGGCACGTTCACAACTCGCAGCGTTTGCAACCCACGACCCGCGCGTCTGCGCACACGTAGGTTGTGATTCAGTGCTTCTGCACATGTGCAAAGCATGATTTAGAGCTTCTGCGCCGAAACCCAGAAGTAACCCATTCCGGTACTTCTGGGTTCGGCGCAGTACACAACCCGAAATCATGCAACCCAAAGCGTCTGTAACCCAAGATATGACTGTAATAACCATAGCGATAATAAAAAATGTGTATGGAACAGTCCATATAATTACTTACTTCTACATTGTAGCTTGTTATTTGACTCTAGTTTTCATACCTGTGGGAGGCTGGGCCTTGCAAACCTGAGCTCATTCTGAGTTTTATTTTGCCTGACATTCACCCTGAAACTGTTGGCTACTCGTGTATACTCCTCCTTTGTGATTTCCCCTTTCTTCCATTTCTTAGACCTGCCCTCCTTTGATCTCAGCTCATCTGTAAGATCCTTACGCAGCCACTCCCATTTCTTTAGATGCCTCCCACTTTTCTTTCTTGTTGGAACTGGCTGCATTTGGGCCTTCAGGATTTCACCTTTAAGAAACTTCCATCCATCTTGGACTCCCTTGGAGTATTTCTGACCACGGGATCTCACTCACGTGGACTCTGGTCTGGTTCAAAGGAAGTGAGATTTTTCGATATTACTCTTAGGATGACCGTAATCCCACTGCCCACCACATCCCAATTTGCAATAGAGTTATAAAAACACTGATCGCCGTCTTTCAGGTCTGCTGTAATAAAACCTCAGTGTTTCTGAAATGCTCTTTGAACACTCTAAATGCAGAGAATTATTAATCCTGTGGCTTTCACTGAGAAAATGTGAACTCGCATGCAAGGGAATAATAATTGGAGCAGTGGTTTCCCCACCCACAGGACTGCTTGAAAATGTGACCTGTGACTTACTGAGTTGTTTAACAATTGTAATGTATTGACTCTTCACTCCTTCCAAGTGTCTCTCATCCTCTTTTCCCCTCTGGGGAGAAATTTTTATTCCTATGGGGAAGGCAGAGCCTCATTCACATTACTGTGCTTTTCTCTCCATCCTGCCGACCTTCTCAGCAGACCACTGGGTTCTAAGAAGGATGGAGTGGCCACTGAGCCCATCGTTCTTCAAACACACATGTTCTTCACATCCCTGTAGCTACGATGCTCTGCAGAGTTGCTGCTATGGACCACCAGATGAAGCTCATGGACCACATTTTTGGAACCCGTGGACTAAAGCTGGATGAATTCAAATCCACTGATAATGTAATCCTGACTTTGAGGTGATGCTCAAGCCCTAAATTCACCACTTTGCAACGAAGCCAAGTTTTACTCCCTCTGCAACTTTCTCTGAATGCTGCATGGAAAAGCACATGAATCTGACCTTTGGAGAGTTTGCAAGTAAACCCTTTTTAACTTACCAAATCAGGGTCGCCACATGTCCTCTTTTTCCAGGACATGTCCTCTTTTTCATGGGTATGTAAAATGAGAGTTGCCATAGAGATCCATAGTTAAAAGTAGAGCTTGGCAAATGTGTCCTTGTTTTTGCTCTTCAAAATATGGCAACTCTACAAAATGTATATTCTTTTTTTTCTATACAGTGGTACCTCAGGTTACAGATGCTTCAGGTTACAGACGCTTCAGGTTACAGACTCGGGTTAAGAACTTTTCTTCAGGATGAGAACAGAAACCGTGTGGCAGCAGCAGGAGGCCTCATTAGCTAAAGTGGTACCTCAGGTTAAGAACAGTTTCAGGTTAAGAACGGACCTCTGGAACAAATTAAGTTCTTAACCCGAGTTACCACTGTACAAGGGGAAGAGGGAAGCTTTGGAACTCACAAAGGCATGTTTTAAAGGTCTAACAGTCTATATTTTCATGCTTTACGTTGTTGACTGTTTTGTGATTTCAAATCTCTCCTGCAAATAGTACTTGCCCCAAACTTGGATTTTGGCATCCAGGAATTCTCCTTTATATTTGCCACCAACACACTGGAGGCAAGTAAACAGAGGTTGGGATTGTCATCTTTCAGGGTTTCTTGAGTTGTGATTTCATTGCAAGGGGATGGACTAGACGACCCCTTGAATCTCATCTACAATTCTATGATTCTATCCCACACATCAAGTGCATCACTTTCCAAACCAAAAAACATCTTTTTTTTTTTAATGAACGTGTTGTGTTAGGGCAACCAACAGAGTGCTTTAATTGCACAAACCTAAATTTGTGGTCTGTGCTTAAATCCCTTCCACAAAACGGTGACCGTTTGGAGGCAGCAGCATTCAGAAATGCCAGCCTCACCTTTAGCCTGAGCACATCCAGTTCACGCTGCCACGTTACTCCACTACATATGTAGGGGCCCAGCCTGAGTTCTGCCTGTGGGATTGTATCTGCAACGACCCAACGAGACATGCAAGTCACCACCAATGTCTGGGCAAACCAGCCTCAGGCTAAAGGTTGATGTTATCTTTCAAGGCTCGCCTGCCCTTTAACATGAAGAAAAGCTGATCGAGCGCAAGAGTTCAGCAACCTGCCTCTGTATCTCTGGGCAGCAGCTGTCTGTATTCCAAAGGAAATGAATCATCTATTGAATTCAGGTGCTGGGCTGGTTAGTGTCCTATCTTCCCCTTTAGCACAATGCTTTCTGCTCTCTGCGGCTGTTTGCCTCTCAAGAAGACCGCCACTAGAGAATCTTTCCTGCTAAGCAGGACCCGTGTTTGTCTAGCTATTGCTTCATAAACAGAGTTAGCATCTGGCTGGGGGGATAAGACGCAGCAGGACATGATATTGAGAGAGGAAAGAGGAACAAATGACATAGATGGAACCCCTTGGCAAAGGTCTCCTTGAATCTGTTTTGAGTGGCGATTGAATACACACCACCTGCTCAAACCGGCCACTTGGCCTAGAGTTGTATTTTCTTTTCTTTTATGTGTTTTCACTCCAGTTTATTGTTGATTTTGCCTTTTCATCAGAACAGAGAGAAACGCAAACATAAAAAACCCGCAATGCTCAAGACAAATATCCTCTAATGTCATCAACTTACTGATGGGTACAAGGGTTTTCTGAAAATTAGTCACGGTGCACCAGACTCGCCACCTGCCAAGGGCATGATCCAGCCAAAGTGAAGCACTTTTAGCTCACCCTGATTTCAGTGGAGGAGATTTAAAGGCATCCCAGATCAAAGGCTCTGAGTTGCACCCAACTTTTTTTGGGGGGGCTGCGCATGATGTCACGCACATTGTGCATGCGTGTGAGGACTGTTGCATTAGGAGATGCTGACCAGGCCTCCTTCCGATGCGACATTTGCATGTCAGGCCATGCTGGTTGGCCCTGGGTGACTTCCTGCCAGGCTGTGCCATGTTGGGGTGACATACCACCAGGCTGCCTCTACCCTCTCAAGATGGGGGGGGTGAGCCCCATCCCGGTAGACATGAGGGGGTTGGAGAGGCCTCAGCCCCATAGAGTTGGCACACCTGGCCCAGATCTTCTCTGTAAGGGAAATGCTAACCTTGATAGCTATGACTTGACCTGTTGGAGGACAGTACAGTGGTACCTCGGGTTACATACACTTCAGGTTACATACGCTTCAGGTTACAGACTCCACTAACCCTGAAATAGTACCTCAGGTTAAGAACTTTGCTTCAGGATGAGAACTGAAATCGTGCTCCAGCGGCGCGGCAGCAGCAGGAGGCCCCATTAACTAAAGTGGTGCTTCAGGTTAAGAACAGTTTCAGGTTAAGAACAGACCTCTGGAATGAATTAAGTACTTAATCCGAGGTACCACTGTAATGCTTCTGACCATCAGCTGCCAGGAACTTTAGGAGGGGAGAATGCTGTTCTGCTGAAGTCCTTCTTGTGGGCTTCCCATAGGCATTTGCCATGGTGAGGACATGATCCTGAGCTGATCCAGAAGGCTCTCCTTGCATTCTCAGTTGACAACACTGTGGGAACGAGCCTTTTCGCAGTGGCTCCGTCCATGGAATGCTCTCCCCAGGGAGAACATAAAGACAGCCCTGCTGTATCAGGCCAAAGGTCCATTTAGTCCACCATCCTTTTTTCACATGGCCCGTGGAAAATTCAGAAGCGGGACCTGAGCACATTAACACCCTCTTTTCTTTTCTTTTCTTTTCTTTTCTTTTCTTTTCTTTTCTTTTCTTTTCTTTTCTTTTCTTTTCTTTTCTTTTCTTTTCTTTTTTTCCAATTTAACAACAATAATAACCATCAATTACATTTCCATACATGTTTTGACTTCCCTCCTCCCCTTCCTTGGTTTCTTGTAAAAAACATTTCCAAAACTGCACCTCCCCCTTAACTCCCTTTGATTGTTACTCTCCACATTTCTTCCAAAGGCACCTTTTAACTGCTTGATTTTAAATTAAACCTGCTAAAGTGTTTGCTTGCATTTTTTAAAATAATCCACATATCTCCCCCATTCTTTGTTAACTCTTTCTTGTTGATTCCTTAACCTTCCCGTACGTTTTGCCATTTCTGCATAGTCCATTAACTTTGCTTGCCACCCTTCCTTTGTTGGGACGGTGTCTTCTTTCCATCTCTGTGCAAAGAGCATCCTGGCAGCCATGGTTGCATACATAAACAATTTCCCCTGGCCTTTTGGTATGTTGTTGTTGTTGTTTAGTCGTTTAGCCGTGTCCGACTCTTCGTGACCCCATGGACCAGAGCACACCAGGCACTCCTGTCTTCCACTGCCTCCCACAGTTTGGTCAAACTCATGCTGGTAGCGTCGAGAACACTGTCCCACCATCTCGTCCTCTGCCGTCCCCTTCTCCTTGTGCCCTCAATCTTTCCCAACATCAGGGTCTTTTCCGGGGACTCTTCTCTTCTCATGAGGTGGCCAAAGTCTTGGAGGAAGACTTTCAGGATCTGTCCTTCCAGTGAGCACTCAGGGCTGATTTCCTTCAGAATGGATAGGTTTGATCTTCTTGCAGTCCATGGGACTCACAAGAGTCTCCTCCAACACCATAATTCAAAAGCATCAATTGTTTGGTGATCAGCCTTCTTTATGGTCCAGCTCTCACTTCCATACATCACTACTGGGAAAACTATAGCTTTAACTATACGGACCTTTGTTGGCAAGGTGATGTCTCTGCTTTTTAAGATGCTGTCTAGGTTTGTCATTGCTTTCCTCCCAAGAAGCAAGCGTCTTTTAATTTTCGTATATCCTGCCCCAGTATCCCTAAAAGAAAGGCTTCTCTGTGTGTATATATATATATATATATTACCTTCAGCACCCCCCCCCTTTCTGTAGTTTCCACCAACTGGTATTCAGAAACAGTATTGCCTCCTTCAGTGGAGGTGGAACCTAGCCATCATGGCCAGAAGTCACTGGTGGCCATATCCTCAATTAATTTGCCTTGGGTGTTATTCATCTTCTCCAATAATAATTTTAGAAGTTTTAAAATGTAATAAAAATAATCAAGAGAAATCAGTTAGTAAGGCCACTTAGCTCTGCAAATTTGTTTGACAGTCGGAAGAGACACCTGCGCACTTCACAAAAGCAATGGTTTTTAATTCCATGTGCTCCCATAATTACGTTGCTCATGAAAGGAAAGGAGAAGAATCTGAGGCATAACCTTTACAGCAATTTTGCTGGTTCTGTCTGCTGATGACTCACAGGGAGACCATCGGTCGCATTTGACTTCAGCTTTCCCCTACCTTTCCTCATCCTTGCAAGGAAGAGATAATATTTGCTTTATTTGCTGGGTATTGTGTGTCTTAATTAATGTTTTCAAAGGGCTGTGAGCTCCTCAAGAGAGAGGTGCAAAAAGAGCAGCAGGGGATTATGACTGTTATTTTACTGGCGCAAATCAGATAGTGTACAGAACTGCAGCAAAGAATTCAGCAAGGCACTCTCGCATAAAAGCATACTTCACAACGGACGTCATCAGCCTCCTGGAAGAGGCTACAGCTAACATCAGGTCACTTTTTGAAACGGACAGATTTCTTTCCCCCAGGAGTTTAACCAAAGCTACAGAGGATCCCTGAGGAGCTATTACATGTTAGAACACAAACCAACAATTCCCCTCCCTGTGGATACTTGGCAGAGGAACAGTGCTGATGAACAAGTCCCCTACCTGTAGCCAGTGTCTATAGCAACCTGCTTTGCAAGGGAAAATTTGTAGGTGGAAGAAATGAGATGGGAGTGAAGAGATGGGGGTCCCATTAGTGCTGCTACCCCTAATATGCTGGCAAAACAATAACAAATGAGCAGCGGCCACAGGAAGGAGGAGAGAAGGAAAGCAGCCCCCCATTGGCCCAAAATCCTGAATCAAGAAGGTAGTCAGCCTGCTTACACAATGTGATAAACTGTGCAGATGGCGGGACCAGCTTAGAAGGCTGTCACATAGCATTCAGGCTCTGGGGTTTGTGCATACCTTGCAATGGTCCTGTTTTAAGTGGGACATCCTGGATTTAGAGAAGCCAGCTCAGCTTCTGATCCCAAAAACCCCCCAAAGATGCATGTTTGGGGACCCTATGCTTTGGTGCAAATCAGCTGGCTTGCACCAGAGTGCAGACCAAAAGACAGTGCCAAAAGATGTGCTCTTACCTGCACACCAGAGCCAGTGTGGTGTAGTGGTTAAGAGCGGTGGACTTCGTAATCTGGTGAACTGGGTTCGCTTCCTCGCTCCTCCACATGCAGCTGCTGGGTGACCTTGGACTAGTCACACTTCTCTGAAGTCTCTCAGCCTCACACACCTCACAGAGTGCTTGTTGTGGGGCGGAAGGGAAAGGAGATTGTTAGCTGCTTTG
>NC_138030.1:7072536-7366567 GCF_964106645.2 Podarcis pityusensis
ATGTCCACAATAACAGTTCTTAGCCTGGATTCCTCACATCCGAGGCCTTCAAGTCTCTTTCAGTCCCTCTCCGCCGGTTTTGTTGGTAGTCCTTTATGTTGGTCTTCGGATCTCGAAGGAGTTCTGTCCCAATCAAGCCAGGTTTTCTTCCCACAAGAAAACTTAGAGACAACTGCTGCAAAAGTTCCACCAGTCCTTCATATTCAGAATGGAGGCCCCAATCATATTTCTTCTTTCTTTTAAGTTCTTGAATTCCAAGTACTCCAGGGGCCTCCTCCTTCATCTTTCGCATCTTTTGCAGATTTGTAATCCATGTAATCCAAGGGTCTTCTTGTTTATAATCCACATGTGTAGGCTTCTGGTTGGTACTTTCCATCTGTGCTTTCTCCTTTCCTTGTTTAGTCTCCTTCAGTTCTTGAGATATCTGTTCCGGTTCAGCTGCAGATTTTTTCTCATTCAAATCCTCAATACATTCAGCAGAGTTGCTTATTCCAGAAGTCAAGGTCGTGAGTTGTTTATTCATAGCCAGACTCTGCTCTTGTAAAATTCCCACAAAGTAAAACATTCTTTCTATTTCAGCTAGTAAATTTCCATCCGCAGCCATTGTAATGTCTCAGAATTCCCCCTAGAGGGAATCTGGTTACTTAGTAATCTTTTCCCAACAGTCCTTTGCCTCGTTCTTTGTTTCTTTGTTTCCAACCACTTTAATTCAATTGTATCACATTTAGTCCAGGGAGATCTTAAGTAACACGCTTTTTTACTTTAAATTGCCCGTTTGACAGCTTTGACAGCTGTCAAACTCCTTTCCTCTTCAACGGGCTCAAAGGCAGGACGCTCCCGGGCCCGGAAGGGGGGGTTACACACAACAAGAGAAAAACTTCTAAAATTCCACTCTTACACTCCAGCTCAAAACTTCTTTTATCAAATTGTGAAAGTTAATGTCTTTTTAACTCACCCCAAAGGGGTAGGCTCTCCAACTTAGTTCTCCTGCTATTGCTTTAAATCGTCTGCAGAAGGGGGGGTGCGGACTTCCCTTTAACACATCCCCCGGTCGTATCAAATTCACAGATAGATATTTTAAAGTCCGAATTCCAATCTACTCACGGGTTGCTTCTTTTCGGGTTCCGAATTTAAGGAAAAAAGTCAGCGCTCTTCAGCCATGGCACACGGCTTCGCTCCGCTGGGGTAGCGGTCTACTCCCAGCACCACGCCGCTCTCCGTACCCTCTCCGTAGCCTTTAAAAAGGCTCTTCGTGGGTCGGGGGGGCGCTTAAGGTGCCCACCGAGTCACCAGGTCCGCAGGCATCCGCGCCTGCGGTTTTTGAGGGTCTCCGCGTCGCCGTCGCGGCAAGACCCGTCCCCGGCGGAGCCGATTCCCTCCGGAGCTCGGAGGGAATCCGCCATTAGCTGTTCGCACCAACCCGGAAATCCCATTTCTCCAGTGAAAATAGGGACATCACATTCCAAGACAATTTTGCAATTTATACCCCGCACATCTTATTGGGTTACCCCAGCACTCTGGGCAGCTTCCAACCTATATAAAAACATAATAAAACAGTAAACTTTTTTTTTAAAAAAAACACTTCCCTATACAGGATGGCTCAGGAGTTGGATAACTCCATACCCGCCAACATTTCTCCGATGAAAATAGGGACATTCGGGATCAAATCAGAAACCCGGACGGCTTCTCTAAATCAGTGACATTCCTGGAAAATAGGGACACTCAGAGGGTCTGGAGACAGCTGAGGTGCATGTGGGAAGCCTGAAAGCTGTGCATGAGTGTGGAAATGGCCCTCTCCCACAGTCATTCCCACAAAAGAAGAGAAGAGTTTTGATATCCTGCTTTTTCACTACCCTAAGGAGTCTCAAAGAGGCTAAAAATCTCCTTTCCCTTCCCTACAGCAAACACTCTGTGAAGTGAGTGAGGCTGAGAGACTTCAGAGAAGTGTGTCTAGCCCAAGGTCACCCAGCAGCTGCATGTGGAGGAGCGGGGAAGCGAACCCGGTTCACCAGATTACGAGTCCACTGCTCTTAACCACTACACCACACTGGCTATTCAAAGGGATGCTACATCAAACATGGAGGCAGTACAGTGGTACTTCGGGTTACAGGCGCTTCAGGTTACAGACTCCGCTAACCCAGAAGGAGTACCTCAGGTTAAGAACTTTGCTTCAGGATGAGAACAGAAATCACGCAGCAGCAGTGGGAGGCCCCATTAGCCAAAGTGGTACCTCAGGTTAAGAACAGTTTCTGGTTAAGAGCGGACCTCCAGAATGAATTAAATTCTTAACCCGAGGTACCACTGTATATGATCAGTAGCCACTGATAGCTTCTTTTGGCATCAATATGGAAGAACCTTTGCTAAAATTGCGTTCAGCACTCCACAGTCGGCCTCCTGTTCCCCCTGACAGTAGGGAACACGGGGGGGGGGACACAAAAAATATTGGGTGAAAAATGCTCGGCCCCCTGGAGTTGGTGCCCCCCAACATAATTAGGTCTGCAGAATGCAAGGTTTCCTCAATTATGGATCTTTGCGGTTTTGCACCCCCTCTGCTCGGGGCCCTATGGCAGGAGGAACTGCCCACATCACCACCCTAAATCTAGCGCTGCTTCCAGGAGATGCTGGAGGCTGAAATCGGGACCACCTGCATGCAAGACAGATGCTCCCCCACTGAGCAATGACACTTGCCCAATAAGATGCCTATGGGAAACCCACAAAGCACGACATGTATGTTGTTCCTAATGGGGCAAATTGCAGCTGGTGGGAAGGGAGGGAGTTTCAACTGAGAAATCAGGGAGGGAGAGAGAGTTAACCCTACCTACCCCGCTGTGGGTTAAACCACAGAGCCTTGGAATTGCCAATTAGAAGGTTGACAGTTCGAATCCCCGCGACGGGGTGAGCTCCCGTTGCTCCGTCCCTGCTCCTTCCAACCTAGCAGTTCGAAAGCACCTCAAAGTGCAAGTAGATAAATAGATACCACTCCAGTGGGAAGGTAAATGGCATTTCCGTGCGCTGCTCTGGTTCTCCAGAAGCGGCTTGGTCATGCTGGCCACATGACCCGGAAGCTGTACGCCGGCTCCCTCGGCCAATAAAGCGAGATGAGTGCTGCAACCCCAGAGTCGGCCATGACTGGACCTAATGGTCAGGGGTCCCTTTACCTTTACCCCTGCAGGACAGTGGTGCTGATGCGTCCCAGGGGGTCTCTGCAGCTGGTTTTTAAAGAGATGAGGAATTTCACCATAGCTCTCCAGCATTTGTAGTCTACTTTGGCCCTAAACTAAACATTTTATTGAAAGAAACAAATGGAATGCAGCTGCTTGTCCAAGAACATCAAGGTGCTTACCCCACCGTTCCTGTTTTTCCACCACCACCAGCAAAAAGCTAATACTATTCTAGGCTGCATTCACAGAAGTATAGTGTCCTAATCAAGGGAAGTCGTAAAGGTAAAGGGACCCCTGACCATTAGGTCCAGTCGTGGCCGACTCTGGGGTTGCGGCGCTCATCTCACTTTATTGGCCGAGGGAGCCGGCGTACCGCTTCCGGGTCATGTGGCCAGCATGACTAAGCCGCTTCTGGTGAACCAGAGCAGCACAGGGAAACACCGTTTACCTTCCTGCTGGAGCGGTACTTATTTATCTACAGTGGTACCTTGGGTTAAGAACTTAATTTGTTCTGGAGGTCTGTTCTTAACCTGAAACTGTTCTTAACCTGAAGCACCACTTTAGCTAATGGGGCCTCTCGCTGCTCCCGCGCTGCTGGAGCACGATTTCTGTTCTCATCCTGAAGCAAAGTTCTTAACCCGAGGTACTATTTCTGGGTTAGCAGAGTCTGTAACCTGAAGCGTATGTAACTTGAAGCGTATGTAACCCGAGGTACCACTGTACTTGCACTTCGTGCTTTCGAACTGCTAGGCTGGCAGGAGCAGCGACCGAGCAACGGGAGCTCACCCCATTGTGGGGATTCAAACCGCCGACCTTCTGATCGGCAAGTCCTAGGCTCTGTGGTTTAACCCACAGCGCCATCCGCGTCCCGCAAAGGGAAGTCATAGTCCCACTCTATTCTGCCTTGGTCAGACCACACCAGGAATAATGTGTCCAGTTCTGCGTGCCACTATTTAAGAAGGATATTAACAAGCTGGAATGTGTGCAGAAGAGAGCAACCGAGACGATCAAGGGTCTGGAAACCAAGCCTGATGAGGAGCGGTTGAGGGAGCTGGGTATGTTTAGCCATCTTCAAATACCTAAAGGGGTGTCACATGGAGGATGGAGCAAGTTTGTTTTCTCCTGGTCTGGAAAACAGGACCCAGACGAATGGCTTCAAGTTACAAGAAAGGAGATTGTGATGCAACACCAGGAAGAACTTTCCGATAGTAATAGCTGTTTGACAGTGGAAGGGTCTCTCTCAGGAGGTGGTAGACTCTCCTTCCTTGGGGGTTTTTAAGCAGAGGTTGGATGCTTTGGTTGAGATTCCTGCATTGCAGAGGGGTGGGCTAGATGACATTCAGCGTCCCTTCCAACTCCACGATTCTATGATTCAAAGACCTTGTCTATTTACCCAGCACTCCAAATTGCTGGGGTTTGTGGAATGTGGACAGCCTCTTAGGCGCTTAAGTGCTGAAAATCAAAATGATAAAATGACAAGTGCAAAACTGCTGTTTCTTTATTATTATTTTTTTAAAAAAACACCCCACTTCTCTCTCTACTGAATGCATAGCACAGCTATAAAACAACAGGGCCTTTTGTTCCAGAAGCATTACACATTTTGCTCGTTATGATTTTTAAATGTCCTTATCCCTTCAGTGAACCCCACCTCGTGCCTGTGTGGAGCAATTTACTGAATAATGGTGATTCCTGGGAGATAGCCTCCGTACTGCTCTTCAGTGAAAGATGTTGATGGAATCAAAGCCGTAGCGGGTTCCTCGTTGGTTTTTACTGGCAACAATAAAACGCCGAACACATTTACGAGAAATATTTTGTTGTTGTTGCTATTTCTTTTTTTCATTATCTGGTTATTATTTGCAAGGAGATCTAATCCAGGGCCGAGACAAAAGTGAGTACTTTCAGCAATTTTTCGAGGATGTGGGGTGGGCCCTTCAAAATGGGGCAAAAGTGCCCTGTTGCCGTGACAACACGGATGACAACAGCACGGGGCCGGCATGTCACAGTTAAGTGCAGTTGGCTTCATTCGCCCCCTAGTGACATCATCACACAGGCAAATCTGATTGGCTACATTCGCGTCATGGCATCATCGTGCTAAATCCATGATCACCGATTGGCTGGGATCGCTGCAGGATGGAGAGGCGACTAAGCAAAATGGCACCATAGCAGTAGCAGAGAGTGGAAACAGTAGCTACACATTAATATTGTTTTTCCCGAAACACACCTAGTCCCCCAAATATATTGGCAAACATTCCTGCACAGTCTTAACTGTGCTAATATTTCCAATCTATTTTGTATCACTCAGTGTGGGGCTGTGACCCGGGAGGAGATCCTTGTAACGCGTCCTTTCCTAACAAATCGGCTGCATGTACTGAATAATTGAACGCTTAGGTTGTGTTTTGAACGACCGCGTTGGGAGCCATTATTGCACAGTGATATCTACTTGGAACTGGCTTCCTTTATCACAGGGAAGGGAATTGAATCGGTTTAAGATGGCACGCTGTATGCTTTGGAGGGCTCTCAGGTCTCTTCCAATATCCTTTCTGGGAAAACAACCTCAAAGACACTCTCTTGTGTGCCACAGGCACAAAGTGATGGATCTCGTCATAAGAATCCTCCAAGCCACTTCAAATCATCATTAACCTGTTATTGCTAAGACAAACATCAACAACTGGGATTTTAAAACCGATAGCTGCTTACCCAAACAGCTGCCAACACAACATTGTTTAACTCATTTTTCACTCGGCTCCAATGTTTGGGGAAGATCGTGTTGTATAGCCCTCCAGGGCCAGTACCATGACAGAATGCACAAGGAGGACAATGTTTAAATATGCACCCCTCATTTTAAAATCCCCATACACAAGCAAAACTGTCTGGCTTGATGTGATTCTGCTCCAACCGAGGACCACATCCATCTCAAGAATTTAAGCGAGCTTTTGTTTCAGAGAGATTCCACGCAAAAATCCCACTGCGCTCAAAAATGACATTTGCAAAAACAATGCTGTGCTAGAGGCAGTCTGTAAATGTACATTGGAATGTGGACATTGCACAGGGAGCGCATTCAAACCTGTGATTGCCTCCAAAACAAAACTGTCATCTCTTTTAATGCGTAAGGGTCTGTGCACGCAGAGAAGGACAAGAAAGGGTTAAGTTAGGTGTGCTGGTTAATTTGGGTGTGTGTATCCTGCACCTGCAACTAGTTAAGCATGGAAGAGTCAGCAAGCCTGGGAGAGTGACTCAGAACAATCTGAAGCATAGATACACTTCTGTAAAGAGTGTTCTCCTTCATGGAGAGCACATGTTGTGGTGGGGTCTGACAGGCCACCCCTCTGTTGCTGGGCGGGGTCATTTAGATGGCCATTGGCAGTGATTGAGCTGTTTGGGTTACTGGGGAAATTTTGATGCTGCCAATTTGTGGGATGGACCAAAGGTTTTATATACAGGGCACGCAGCATTGAGCGTTCTCTTTCGCTGCGTGCACCGGATCACCTGCCCACCCTCCCTAATTTAGGGATCTTGCGTTTGACCTTGATACGCCTGTCATGGGGTTGTCTGCTTTGGGGGCAGGGGCCTGGTAGGAATTTTGTCCATTTGGCTGATTGGCTGGTGCCATTTGGTTTTTGCCTACTGCGTAACAAATCATCACAACTTGTAAGGTTGCGGTTAGGCATTGGTAAATTTTTCAGTTGGTGGAGGGGATGTGCTTGGCTGTGCCTGCCCTTCCAATGCTGCTGCTGCAAGGGAATTCCGTTAAAGGAATCCAGGGGCTCGCCATGTTTTTGTCCGAATCCCTGGCATGGGGCATTGGCACACAAGCCCCTGGGAGCATGCGGGGAGAGGTGAGGGTCTGGTACCCAACTCCATTTTCTCCCCAATATTGTTTTCCCTTACTGGCTTTCGCTGGAATCCGGAAGTCAGTTCTGTCCCTGGGCAATGCCTAAGAAACCACTCACAGAGTACTGGTCAGGGGTCCCTTTACCTTTACCTTTATCACTGTATAATCAGACGCACCAAGAGGCTAAAAAACAGTTTCTATTTGTGGGCTGTTAGGCTGCTGAACGGAAAATAATATAGTGCAACTGACTTTCGGGGTTGGTGTGTTGTGGGACAAGAACACAGAGTACAATGAGATTGAGTGTTTGGGGGGGGGAGGCTCAGTTAATTTCACTGTACACAGGTTGTACACTGAAAATAAAGGTATTATTATTATTATTATTATTATTGGTGGTGCTGTGGGTTAAACCGATCAGATGGTCGGCGGTACAAATCCCCGCGACGGGGTGAGCTCCCGTTGCTCAGTCCCTGCTCCTGCCAACCTAGCAGTTCGAAAGCATGTCAAAGTGCAGGTAGATAAATAGGTACCGCTCTGGCAGGAAGGTAAACAGCGTTTCCGTGCGCTGCTCTGGTTCGCCAGAAGCGGCTTAGTCATGCTGGCCACATGACCCGGAAGCTGTATGCCGGCTCCGTCGGCCAATAAAGCGAGATGAGCGCCGCAACCCCAGAGTCGGTCACGACTGGACCTAATGGTCAGGGGTCCCTTTACCTTTACTATTATTATTATTATTATTATTATTATTAAACAAACAATAACAATAACCCCCTAATAGGTCCGCCCGACCATTCTTCCTTAGTGAGGTATTCTCTCTCTGGTTTTAACAGGCCCCTCATTGGGGGCTACAGATGGCCTTCTGCTCTCCAGGCCATTTAACAGGAGCTGGGTCTGGCAGCAGTGCCATAAACTTATTAAAACTGCCATCACTAATTAACCATTTAAATGTAACTACATTTCCGTATTACCAATAGCCATTATACAGGTGCAGTTTCTGAGAAGCTGAAGGAAGAGTAAGATAACTTCCCATCAAGCAATCAAAAGCCAATGCTCTTTATTAGCAGGAATAACATTTCATTTTCATTTTCTTTAAATTCATTCCACAGTACAGTAACACGTGGGAACAAAATTGTCTCAAAAATGTAAACATACCTCCAACTCCCAGATCTGCTGGTTATAATGGGCTTAGGCTGATTAATCAACTAAAGCTTCAGTTGTTTTAGTCAGTGGTTAAAACGTGAGGCCCTAATTTGAAAGGCAATTAATATGTATTAAAACAAACTATTAACCACATACAGCCACAACAAAGGAGGTTTGCCTTCACCCGTCTAATTTTCTAATGAACAACAGATGTGCTTCTTGCATTTCTCAAGAATTCACCATATGGACAGCATCTACTGCGCTGTAGCTTGTTAATACTTTTTGATTATTTTATATTACTAGGAGCACAGGAGTACATTAGCATCCGAGAAGTGCCTTTAAAAATGCACAAGTGGAAATTAGGAAACTGGGACTGACCTCTGTTTGAAAGCTTCCTCTATTTCAAGGGTGGAGAAGCTGTCTCAGACCAATTCACTTCTGGGTAATCTTATTTGGTGGGTGGGGCCAAAAGTAAAATTTGCGTGGAGCAACAAATGCGAATTTTACCTTTAGCAGTAGCCTAGTTCCTGCACATGCATCGTGTACTTCACCCAGACAAGCTAGAGACATTGTGAGTTCAAAGACCAGTGGAAGGTGCGGCCAGAGGAGATTTCCAAGATGCCACATTCAAGCCCAAGTCCTGGGGTCCATCCCCCCCCACTCTAATTTCATTTAAATATACAAGTATCCTAAGGAAGCACACAGCTGTGGATGGGGTAGGAAAAGGAGTGCCTTTAAGTTGCTCATCCACAGTCAGAACCTAGACCTTTCCCACTACAGCGAGACGCACTGTATTCTCTATATAAGAATTTACATCTGTGAATATAAATTAGCATGCACAAATATTACGCCAATATGCACCCTCTTTTGGGAGGTGATGCAGAAGTGGCCCACTGTAGCGGGAACAGGACTTCTGCTTGGAAAGCAGCTAAAAAAGCCAATGCAATTCTGGGCTGCATCAATAGGAATATAGCATCTAGATCAAGGGAAGTAATAGTGCCACTGTATTCTGCTCTGGTCAGACCTCACCTGGAGTACTGTGTCCAGTTCTGGGCACCACAGTTCAAGAAGGACACTGACAAACTGGAACGTGTCCAGAGGAGGGCAACCAAAATGGTCAAAGGTCTGGAAACGATGCCTTATGAGGAACGGCTAAGGGAGCTGGGCATGTTTAGCCTGGAGAAGAGGAGGTTAAGGGGTGATATGATAGCCATGTTCAAATATATAAAAGGATGTCACATAGAGGAGGGAGAAAGGTTGTTTTCTGCTGCTCCAGAGAAGCGGACACGGAGCAATGGATCCAAACTACAAGAAAGAAGATTCCACCTAAACATTAGGAAGAACTTCCTGACAGTAAGAGCTGTTCGACAGTGGAATTTGCTGCCAAGGAGTGTGGTGGAGTCTCCTTCTTTGGAGGTCTTTAAGCAGAGGCTTGACAACCATATGTCAGGAGTGCTCTGATGGTGTTTCCTGCTTGGCAGGGGGTTGGACTCAATGGCCCTTGTGGTCTATTCCAACTCTATGATTCTATGATTCTATGATCTCCATGAGAAAAAAGCCACGTCCTTCATCTCGATCAGGTCGGTCCAACTTTTCATACCAAGTGGGCTGCAAGAGTACTTCAGCACGGAACCCATGGGCCTTACACTGACGCCCTTGTCAAGCCCTCACAGGAAGCCATTAATAGTCTTCCTGGCCCAGGCAACTGTCCCTTCCCTGCTAGTTTTTATCAGCTAAGAGAGGTAAAGGGACGCGGGTGGCACTGTGGGTTAAACCACAGAGCCTAGAACTTGCTGATCAGAAGGTTGGCGGTTCGAATCCCCGCAATGGGATGAGCTCCCGTTGCTCGGTCCCTGCTCCTGCCAACCTAGCAGTTCGGAAGCACATCAAAGTGCAAGTAGATAAATAGGTACCGCTCTGGCGGGAAGGTAAACGGTGTTTCTGTGCGCTGCTCTGGTTTGCCAGAAGCGGCTTAGTCATGCTGGCCACATGACCCGGAAGCTGTACGCCGGCTCCCTCGGCCATTAAAGCGAGATGAGCGCCGCAACCCCAGAGTCGGCCACGACTGGACCTAATGGTCAGGGGTCCCTTTACCTTTAAGAGAGGACAAGGCCCAGAGTACAAGTGGTTGCACCCTGTCCACATCCTTTAGCCTTATTAACTGAAACTCATCCAACACAACAGGGCTAGACGGTGCTCTGGATACCCCTCGAGATTCAGCTGCTGTAACAGCAGCCAAGATCCTGCTGGATGCAAACAATTTTGTCCTCAAAATGCTTTGCAAGAAAGTCACAGCAAGCTCTCATCAGTTCTGCCACCTCCTTCAGGCCAGACGGTAAGAGGACCCTCACTATCTGGAAAAGCTCTGCTGGACAGCGTAAGAAGGATGCAATAGAGGCAGCAAAGTATGCCTTCATTGCTGCCTTGACTGCCTCTACGCAGGCTCGATGATTAGTACCTGTGTTTGATTGCATGCAACCCGAGTTTCCCTCCACTCATGTTAAGAGCCATCTCCCAGCTTGTTTCCTCTCCCTAACCTCCGCAGTGTATCAGGGAGCAAAACAGGCTCCAGGAAGCGGGAGAGGGCACTCAGGGGGTGATCATGTCAATCAGTGGCCCGAGCCGTTCGGATGTTCTAGAAGTCAGGCAGGGCTTCAACACTTAATATGACCAACCGCATTCTTCTTTGGGCAGCTCACAAATGAAATTATAAAAAATACAATCTCTTAAAAACAGCAGTTTTCAGTGTGAAATCATTGGGGGGGGGGGAGAGAGACAGGAAAAAGAGCAGAGAACAGATTCTTTCCTGCGCAGAGCAATGCTGAGCAAGGCTGACACCTTGTGACCAAGTCAGTGTAGGGTCTCTGCCAAAACAACAAACGGTGTGGGTGCTTAGCCATGCAGGAGAATATTTGCATTTATGTTCAAGTGTTCAAAGAGATTCACGTACATTACCTTGGAATCTTTCCAATAGCCCTGCAAGGTAGGTCAGTGCTTGGATCCCCAAAAAGCAGGTTTTAATTTTATATATTTATTTAAATTTATATCCCACTCCCCCCCCCCCATGGAAACCCAAGGCAATGTGTATGTGGTTCCTAGGTGGTCAGGCATTAACCTGATCTAGGTCAGCTTAGCTTCAGCCTTCAGACCATATCCTGGGATAGTGCAGATTATGTTAGTCACTACTCTATAAGAGTTTCAGGAGGGGAAAGTAGCAGAGTTTAATTTAAGGGAAGCAAATGAGATCTCTAGAAGTAAAAGGTGCAGGTTAGGAGTGGAGATTCCTGCATTGTAGGCAGTTGGACTACATGACCTTGGAGATCCTTTCCAACTTTACAATTTATTGATTCTAGAAATCTTTTTTTCGGGAACAGCTGCTGTAGCTAATAACGACTTGACAGGTAGAAATTCAACAAGTGAGGCCTAAGAAGAGTCCTGCTGAATCAGACCATCTATATGTATGTGGTTATTAAACTAAATAATAAGATATGTTAATCGTCTCATTTTCCCTCCTGGCCTCCTAGGACCAGCTTAGTTCCAGCCTGGAGACAAGCACCAGGATGCTTCCTTCACAGAAGGTGCGGGCAGGAGCGCCTTGGACAACTTTTTAAAAAATGCAGGCTGGTCTATGTAACCGTTCACATTCATTCAGATTGTCTGGTTTGATCATGTTAATCGTATATCAACTGTTCTTATGGTGTCATACATCTTACTGTACAGTGGTACCTCGGGTTAAGTACTTAATTCGTTCCGGAGGTCCGTACTTAACCTGAAACTGTTCTTAACCTGAAACACCACTTTAGCTAATGGGGACTCCTGCTGCCGCCACGCTGCCACCGCACGATTTCTGTTCTCATCCTGAAGCAAAGTTCTTAATCTGAAGCACTATTTCTGGGTTAGCGGAGTCTGTAACCTGAAGCGTATGTAACCCAAGGTACCACTGTATAGGCTGCTGATACTATACTATACTATATACACACACACACACACACACACACACACAATGGCACCTTAATAGTGAAGGGTACTTTTTTTAAAAAATCAAATAATAAAAACCATATATATATATATATATAAAAACACCTAATAATAAATATTTTTAAAACCCAATGATAAATTATATTTTCTAAAAAAAACCCCAACTAAATAATATTTTTTTAAAAAAACCTAATAAAATAAGTATTTTTTTAAAACCTAGTAATGCATAATAAATAAATACTATTTAAATAAAACACACCTTAATAATAGCTAATAAGTAACACCCAATTTTAAAGACCTACTAATATGTAATAAACAAACGAACAAAAACCAATTAAATACATGGTAAGTAATATAACGGCAGATAACATTTTAGAAAGGCGGTGGCCTAAAAGTCCTCCCCGCCCCCGCCCCCATTAACCCTTCAATGGGAGCCTAGGCCGCCGTCCTTCGTCATCACCAGCCGCCTTCCGTCGCCCGCGCCGCCCCTCTCCCCCGCACCCAGTGGTACTTCCCTCCCCTTTCCGAAAGGCCGCGGCGGGCGTCCCCTCCATCCACAAATGGACCATTCCCCTCCCACCAACCCTCCTTCCCTCCCAGTCCGCCGCGTCGCTCCGTCTGCCCGCCCCGTGCCGTTGGCGCCTGCGCAGTGGTGCCGCTGCCCTGAGGGGGGCTGTTTCTCCAGCTGGGCGACTGTTTACAGCTGCGGGGGGGGTGGGAGACTCGGCGTGCGGAGGAAGCGAGCGGAGGCCTGAAGGGGCGGCGGCGGTAGCTGGCGCTGGAGGAGCAGGTAATCTTGAGGGGGCAAGGAGACCCCTCCCCCCTTCCTTCCTTTCTGTCAGTCTGGGGGGGGGGCTCCAGGTCATAATAGGACCCCCCCAATCCCGTGACAATGGCCGCCTCACCCCCGCCTGGCAGTAAAGGCCCCGGCCCTTTCTTCCCCCCTCTCCCCCCCCAGATTGTTTACCACAACAGCCAATGGGGTGCTTGCCCCGCCCCCCGCCCAGGTTGGGGGGGTCTCCTCCTCTCCAGTCTCCTGTCTCCATGGTGGTGCAGGGCCCAGAAAGGGCTTCCTTCTTAGGGGGGGGGGAGAGGCACTTTGTTATGGGGTGACACGCTTCCTCACCCTCCCCACCCCACCCCAAGTCACACACCCCACCCCAGACTCCAAGGTCATGGTAGGGGGCTTTGGGGTGACCTAAGGGGGTGTGCTGGGGTGGGGTGGGGGTGCCTCCTCCTCTGGAAGTGTCAAAAAAGACTAGCAGGGTTTGAAAGGGCTGGTACCTCTGGATCAAGTACAGCAGCCTCTCCCGAATTAAACTTGAGTGGTTTTAATTGGGTTTTGAATCGGCATGCAATTAACTGTTGCCGTTTCTTTCCCCCGGTTTTGTCGTGCTCGCTTGACTTAGCGGGTCCTACAAAGTGCTGTTCTGCATAATGCTTTGTCTTTCTTTTTTTTAATAGGGTAGGGTTAGGTTTCATGGCACCGAGAAGAGGGAGGGCAGCCTGAAGAAAGTTTGGGAAGCCACTGGTATTAACCAAGGCTGCAACCCCTACGCCTGCTAACCTTAAGAGTAATGACAACTGGACACAGTGGGGTTTATGTAAGGCTGCCGCTCAGTATGTCTCCTTCCCCACCTGCCCCACGGAGCTGGAGCTAGCTGGTGGTTTGGCCTCTTTACTTTGAATGGTCCCTATTCTGCCATTGCCTAGAATCATAGAATCATAGAGTTGGAATAGACCACAAGGGCCATCGAGTCCAACCCCCTGCCAAGCAGGAAACACCATCAGAGCACTCCTGACATATGGTTGTCAAGCCTCTGCTTAAAGACCTCCAAAGAAGGAGACTCCACCACACTCCTTGGCAGCAAATTCCACTGTCGAACAGCTCTTACTGTCAGGAAGTTCTTCCTAATGTTTAGGTGGAATCTTCTTTCTTGTAGTTTGGATCCATTGCTCCGTGTCCACTTCTCTGGAGCAGCAGAAAACAACCTTTCTCCCTCCTCTATGTGACATCCTTTTATATATTTGAACATGGCTATCATATCACCCCTTAACCTCCTCTTCTCCAGGCTAAACATGCCCAGCTCCCTTAGCCGTTCCTCATAAGGCATCGTTTCCAGGCCTTTGACCATTTTGGTTGCCCTCCTCTGGACACGTTCCAGTTTGTCAGTGTCCTTCTTGAACTGTGGTGCCCAGAACTGGACACAGTACTCCAGGTGAGGTCTGACCAGAGCAGAATACAGTGGCACTATTACTTCCCTTGATCTAGATGCTATACTCCTATTGATGCAGCCCAGAATTGCATTGGCTTTTTTAGCTGCCGCGTCACACTGTTGGCTACACTGTTGGAGCCTACAGCTCCTCACATATCCGCTTTTACTCCAGCTTGCTTCTGGTGTTGCTGTAATCAGTTTTTTAAAATTTATTTTAAGGCAGCTTGTGAGGACTTGCCGTAAAAGACAGGGTGCTATTAAGACAGCAACAGCACAATCCTAACCATGTCTACTCAGAAATAAGTTCTACTGAATTTAGTAGGGCTTACTCATTACTCCCTGATAAGTGAGGTGAGTGTTCCAGCCAAAATGACAGCACTTGAGAATTTCTCTGCTTTGGTTCACTTTCTCCCTTCTCCAAGTAATTAGAATAAAGGCTATAAAATCCCACCCCACACATCTTGCTTACCCGCCATGGGACTGGGGTCTTTCTACTCCTTCTCTCCTCCCCCCCCTACCTTGAGGCTAGAACTCCATAACTTCTTTCCCTCTCACTACACTTTTAAAAATCCCTCTTCCCCCATACACTGGGCCTGGCAGCCCTTTTCCCCTCTTTCCCCACTTTTCTTATAATAAAAATACCTCATAACTTCCTTTCCTCCCTTATCGACCCCACCTCCACCATAAAGTACCTGATTCTTCCCAGCTTGGTAATGGGACAAGCCAGCTCTTTATCTCTCTCTTATAACGAGACCCCATAATGTGTATCTTTCTAGCCCAACTTCCAAGATAATGGGCATAAACCCACAGTTCTTTTTCACTACTGTCTACACAAACTTGTGGGTCACCCTCTCATAGTTTTCACTCTGCCAATGCAGTGCCTGGAGACAGGCAGTCAAGTCATGTATCAGTAGTGATGACCAGAGGAGAAATGACTACTGGGAAGAACAGAGAAAAGAAAAGGCGTGGTGCAGCTGCTGTAGCACAACTAGATGCGTTCATCTGCCCCAGCTGCAACAAAACATGTCTCTCCTATATCGGTCTCTGCAGTCACAGCAGGCACTGCAACCTTCCAACAGCCTCAAAGGCATATTCCTCCATTGTCTCCCAAGACAGAAGGATGCCAACCGAATTACTTTCTCCAGAGTAATGGGTACATTTTTTTAATTTTCCTGTTATCATCCATGGCTTTGTAATAATTCTCCTCCCAACTCCAAGCCTCTCCAATCTCCAATGGAAGCTAAACATTAATATTAATAATAGTAATTAAATTTATAAGCCACCCTTCATCTGAAGATTACAAGGCAGTATACAGCATAAAAATACAAAATGAAAACACAAAATACATATAACAACAACAACCAATAACCCCCACCCACAACCACATTTAAAAGACCATAGATTGCTTAATCAGCCAAAGGCCTAGTTATAGAGTTGCTACATAACACAAATTGGAGCTCAATACACTCTGCTGCCACCTGGCTCTTGGCACTTTTCTGATCTCTGCTGCAGAAGGGGAAAAGCCTACAGGTAAGGACAACCAATGGAAGGTGTGAGAGCCAGTGGATCTTATTCACCTTCCCCAAGTCTCTCACTAGTGCCTGCAAACTCCTCCTCTCCTGGGCATCCTGCCAAGGACAAGCTATGCTGGTTCAAAATGTATTGCTCTGGGGAGCCCATTGGGGTGAGTGTACTGCTGAGAGGCAGTTTTCTCCTGGGACTGTGACCCAAAGTCACCCCTTGGACCACAACAACTGTTTGCATTCAGGCAAATTCTCCTATCTGTGTTTTTCAGTGCTGAGTAAGGTTACCGCTCCCACAAAAGTTCCTCTGAAACTCTATACATTTAAATGGTTTCTCCCCTATGTAGGTTCTTTGCTTATGAAGCTCTTTCCACATACAGCACACTTAAATGGTTTCCTCCTGAATGTGTCCTTGGTAAACCCTCTCTTGTGAGAATGGGTTACCATAATATTAGTTCTTTGTATTTCCAGCCCAAGCCTCCCGAGCAATGGGTGCAGTCCCTCAATCTTTCTCACTACTTCTCCCTAGCCTTATGACAGTGGGATGATGCAGCCAGCCCCCCTACTCTTTTTGATAATAAGACCACCTAATATTACCATACCATCTCAGGGGCATTCGGGTCTAAAACAGGGATGGCCCTCTAGCTATTATTGCTCTCCCATTTCTCATCAGCACAACCCAGTATAGCCAGTGTTCAGAGACAATGGGAGTTGTAGTGCAGCACATCTTGAAAGCCATAGGTTTCCCACCCCGCTCTAAAATTTCACTCCTCCTCCCCCCCCCCACCTGCTTCTGACACTGCAGATGAAGTTCTTTTACAATAAAGGACTGATTGAACCTGCCCCGAAGATACTTGATAGAGAAATGCTTACTATGGCATTGAAATCTGGGGCTCTGATTTGAACTCCATTAAAGTTTTGGAAACTGCAGAATAATGTTTTTCAAAAGCTATACTCGGGAATTTCAGCAGTGCTTCCTCGTACAGAATAATAATAATAATAATAATAATAATAATAATAATAATAATAATTTATTTATTTATACCCCGCCTATCTGGCTGGGTTTCCCCAGCCACTCTGGGCGGCTTCCAACAAAATATTAAAATACAGTAGTCCGTCAAACATTAAAAGCTTCCCTAAACAGAGCTGCCTTCAGAATCCAGGTGGTCAACAATTAAAGGCAAGAGCGGACTACACTCAGTTAAAGCATATTTTTAAAATTGCTATTATGTCTATTGAGCTTTTCCCTGCACTGTGCTTTATTGAGTTGGGTGATAACAAACCCTGGAAAGCAGCTTGTCAACATGTTTTAGACTGTTATTATTTACCAGAGCTGAGCTCTGCTTTGACCTTGAATAAGTGTCAGCTAAGGGATTTGCTCTCCTGGATAGAATCTAGAAGGGACCTGCAACTATTTAGAGACACCGTATTTCCTCCTTGGTATCTGTTCCTGAGAACAGAGCATTTTGAGCTAATTATCTAACCAAACTTTCACCAGTTTCCTTAAGAAATGCTTATATTGGGCTGCGTTTCCAAGTGATGCCCTCTGCAGTCTCGGATAGTCTCTACAACAAGGTCCCATATGCAGACAGACTTTGTATTTATAGTCAGTCTCAGGTGGAAGACATCACTCATTATCTTTTAGCCTGTCCCTTATATAGTGAACCAAGAGATTTCTTTCTTAAACCTTTGGTCCCACAAGCAAGCAGTCACACACCTTGACAGAAATGGTTTGGTTTCTTTTGAGTGACAGTAATAGCTTCATAACAAATAGTGATCCTCTATGCTCTAGCTGCAGGGAAAAAAATAATTCAGCAAAAAGGGGTCACTATAAATTTATGTGATGATTTGAAGGTTTGATCAGAAATCAAGCTGGGTTTTCAGTTTGTTGGTGTCTCTGGTAACTTCTCCCCCTTACATAATGGATGCTGGCAAACTGGATTTTAAAAAGGCAAAATAATACTAGAATTGGAGTTGTCAGAGGTGCACAAGGGAAAATGTGTTTTAATGATCAGGAACTTGGCAGAGTGTTGCAGATTTTTATATTATGAATGTATTCTGTTTATTATTACTATTGCTTAATACAAGTTTGTCATGGCCTTTGGCTAGAGCCATAAACTTACGAAGGGAAACAGTATTCACCCGCAGTTTACCTCCAATAAACATGTATAAGCATTGTGTCCTGCTTTAGTCCTAGGGACTCTTAGTTAACTGTTGCAATGAGAGCTGCTGTAGAAGTTTATCAGTAAATGCAAATTTCCCTCTTTCACCCATTACGATATGGCCTTATCCGTCACCATTTCTAGAATAAACTATGAAGGTTCGTCCTGGTCTACTGAAAATGTTACTATTGGCTTTGAGATCTGAACTTTGATCATTAAAAGTATTTCATTTTTCCAGGTGGCATCCAGTGAGTATCCAGACACACGTGCAAAGTTCTGTAACTCCACCTAATTATTTGTACCATTCAGCATCCTGGCCTTTAGTCCACATAACAGTGTTTTGGTTCCGTATCTACGCACGAGGCACGGGGCAGCTGCCAGCGGCTATAATTCTAGTGCCAGAAAACAAATGGAATGCACAAATCATTCAGTGGCTCTAATGCATTTTGAATCCAGGGTGTCTGAAGCAGGTCTTGGCTGCAAAAGGAGCATTGCTCTGTGTTGTGGGAAGACTATTCGTTACCACCCGCCACCCTCTCTCCCTGTGCTACACAGTTCCTCTGTGTTAGGGCAACGTAGACAGGAGACTCTGTTTTCAGCAAGTGTGCCCTGGGTTGGCCGCAAACCAATTCTCTCTTGTAGTGGCAGAACAGAGCATGCAGAGGCATGCTAATAGCCCTGTGACTGGACTGCAGCCAGGTCAGATGGCAGCTGCCTTGTGTTGGGGTGCTTTTTGACTTTGTGATCGTGTTGCTTTGTGAAGAATGGAAAGCAAATGGGGTGGGGGGAGAGGTTAAGCCTCTTCTATTGTGGGTGTATGTAAATAAGGCCTAAGCTGTATTAAAGGTCAGAAGGAGAAAGCTGGAAAGAGGTGCATTCAAACTTAAATCACCCTCGGGGTGCTGTTGGGAGGTTAGCTCTCCATGCCTGGAATATTTTCTGCAGCCAAATACTTCACACTGAATAGGAATTCCTAGACTCTGTTAGGTTTCTCTTTTCTAGAAAGCAAGTTAGTCCCTTCACAGCTGGAGGTACACGTTTTGATAATGTGAGGATTGTATGTTACCACCTTAATTTTTACAGTCATACCTCGGGATGAATACGCTTCAGGTTAAGCATTTTTGGGTTGCACTCCGTGGCAACCCAGAAGTAACGGAACGCATTGCTTCCAGGTTTCGCCGCATGCGCAGATGCTCAAAATGACATCATGTGTGGAAGCGGCAAAACGCGACACACACAGACGCGCAGTTGCGTGTTACGTTCGCTTCAGGATGCGAACGGGGCTCTGGAACGGATCCTGTTCGCATCCAGAGGTACCACTGTACTGCACAGTTATTGTGCCTGGTGCTTTACCGAGCAACACAGGCCAATGCCGGAAAGAACAAGACAGGCCCTTGCCCCAAAGAACTTACAAATTAATTTCAACAGGAAGACAAATGAAGGTAGGGGAGCTCTACCGAAATATAAGCAAAGTCTTTGGGCTGTGTTTCTGTTGAGGAAAAAGTAAGTTTTTCGAAGGATTTGACTGCCACCAATACGCTGACTAATGCCTGTAGGGTTCATATGTCATATGCATTGAGTACCAGTTATTGGGGGTAAAGGAGAGAGTTAATATCTTCATGCAATGCTTCTGGGCTTCCCAGCAACATCAGTCTGGCTGGCCATTGGAAAATGCAACTCTGGACTAGATGCAGCAGAGGCTTCTTGCGCTGGATGCCCTCTTGGTTCTTCAGGTATCTGCTGGACCAGTTAATCAACAACTAGATTGGTCAGAAGGCCAGTCTGGGGAAGAATGCAGAAGCAAATGGCCAAGTTATCATCCCTTTTACCTCTTTGTCAACATATACATAGTTAGCAGAGGTTGAAATCTCATCCTGGCACTGAGCCTTTCCAGAAAGTAGAAAGACAACAGGCCCTGGGCACTTACACCTCTAAAGGCAACCAGGAGGAGCTTGTATGGGGCTTAAAGTTACAAATTTAGCTACTACAGGGGCATAGGTGGGGGTGGGCCACTTGATGGTCATCCCTGAATCAAATAGGTCTCATGGAATACTTCTATTCTGTTCCTGCCTTAACTCCTCTATTGCCCAAAGGGTATCTGTGCTAAAGAGATTACACTGTCTCGGTGTCAAATTCTGAGCACAGTCAAATATGCAGTTTATAGTCAAAACATGCAGATAAGCAGGCATATACAAACGGAGGAATGCATTGTGCATAAATTTTAAACTCAATGTGTGCAAAGTCTGGTTTACTTTTGTGGTAATGAGTCTGAGCATTGCTGCTGAGAATTGTTTCAAAGATGCTCAAGATTTCTGCAAGGATGATCATAATCTCCTGTGCCTTGGTTACATTTTGCAGTACCTTCTGGTGCTGTTCCTAAGTTTTTGATGTGCACGGTTGAAACGTTGTTTCTGCTGAATACATGCAACAATGAAGCTGAGGCAGAACCTTCTAAAGCAGGAACAAACACTGAATTTGCCTCTTCTGCAGTTCTTGCCAGAAAAAGCACTGTAAATAAAAATTCATGTTGTGCTCTTCCAGTATGAAATGTTAGCTGTCTGTAGAGAAAAATGAGACAGCTTTGGCACTGCAAATTAAGTTATTTCCAATTAGAACCGGTTCTTTTAAAAAGGGCTGGTATTGTTCAAAGATTGTTGCATATTATATTGTGGTACAGATCACTGCAATGATCTCCAAATTGCTCTCTAACCCCACTACCATTCACCTCTGGGTGTTGGTGTGGTGTTTGTACATTTGCCTTAACAGTAAGGTTTTGGTTTGAGTCTGTTTGCCATCCCTCTGGTATATTTTGTTTATAACTAGAGCTACAGCCTCAGTTGATTATAAGGCTGGGAGCCAAGGTACTACTTTAAGGGCATGCCAGGTTCACCTAGGAAGATTTTTGACTATTTCTATTTTAGCTTTTAGGTCAAATTGCTATTTTCTAATTGGCCAGCTGGCCACACTAAGGCAGACATTTGCCCTTCCATCTTCTTCTTCTTCTTCCCTTATGCACATTAATACAAAAGGCTGTATTTTCTCTGTAAAGCAGGCAGTTGTGTAGGTCTACATGGATTCTTATGCATATTTTTCTTACCAACACAGTCTGCCTTGTGCATGTGTTCAGGCATGCACACGTGGCTCAGTTTGGAGTCTGATTTTCTCGGGGTGTTGTTGTTGTTGTTGTTGTTGTTGTTGTTGTTGTTGTTGTTATACCCCGCCCATTTGGCTGGGGTATAAATTATTAAAGAATGTCTCTTTAAGAGCCAAGTGAGGCTTACATGGGAGATCTGAAGGAGTTCTGTTTGACAGTCCATCTCATTTGCAAAGTTCTCCTTCCAGCAAACTGCAGTGAACTAGCACAAAGGAGACCTGTGTTTTCTTCCACATGCAAGCAAGCACCTCCTAGTTTGGAGCAAGTTGCTTCATCAGGTAATCTCCAGCAACAGGAGTGGTCATTTGGGATGTTTTTGGAGTAATGCCCACCCAGCCATTCCTGATTTAGGCTGCAATCCTAACTCTACTGGCCTGAATTCAATAAGGCTTCAATAAGACATGCTTTAAGTTTGCACTGTTTGCGTTCATCCCAAGAACCCTCCTTGATCCATTGTCCAGTGGTGGCACTTAGAAAACCAATATGGTAGGGATAAGGAATCTGACCCGCCAGATGTTCTTGGACTCATCAGCATGGTCAGTAGTCCAACAACCTCTGGAGGGCCACAGATTCCCCATCCGTGCAGCATGGGGTTAAGAAGTAGGCTCAAGAAGCCTCAAGAAATGTGAGACCAGACCTGTTGTGATACATAGGCTTGAGGTCTCGCCAATCCTCCTCTTCTAAGAAATGTTCAAAGTTCCTCCATGCAGTATTAGTGCTTTTCTGCTCCGAATGTTGGCAAAAGGCAGAATATGCTTCGGTGTGGGGAATGCAATATAGAACTATCCAGAATCCATGATGTTTCCATAACCAGAAGCAGCTTCACAGAACAGCTGACAACACAATAAAAAGTGTCCAGAAGGGTCACTGGTATTTCATATCAAAGGGTTTTTTCTGCTCTAATAAATATGCATATGTATTTGAAATCCCCCAGAGCAAAAAAGGAGAGCAGTAACTGGTGATGTTTGTATATGTGAAAGTGATTTTGGTTCTGTGTCTTTTGACATGCAGGATATGCTCTACAGTGCACTTAGCATCACCTGGACTTTTGTACTTGAGCAGTTTTCTTTGACTGGTGCAGTGACTTTCTCCTTTTTCCCTCCTCTGCTCTCCAGAATTGGTTTTTGAATTTGTTAGCGTGGACAATGGGAGGTGCTGTGAGCGCAGGAGAGGACAATGACGAGCTAATTGATAACCTGAAAGAGGCTCAGTACATCCGGACAGAGCTCGTGGAGCAGGCCTTCAGAGCTGTCGACCGGGCAGACTACTACCTGGAGGAGTTTAAGGACAATGCGTACAAAGACTTGGCATGGAAGCACGGGAACATCCACCTTTCTGCTCCCTGCATTTATTCGGAGGTCATGGAAGCCCTGGATCTGCAGCCTGGGCTTTCCTTCTTGAACCTGGGAAGTGGCACTGGCTATCTGAGCTCCATGGTTGGGCTCATCTTGGGTAAGTGACTCTTTTGATCAGCTAAATGATCCCTGCAACTCTAGTTTCTTACTGTGTGGGGTCAACACATATTCTTATCACTGACAGTACGGTGGGCGCGTTTAACCTGTGGGCATGTTTTGAGGAGAAGATTTAAGAACAAACATAATACAGTGGACCCTCTGGATACGAATTTAATTCATTCCGGGGGTCCGTGCACACCCCGAAAAATCCGTATACAGAGGTGCCACTTCTGTGTGCGGTGTGATAGAGTGCTTCTGCGCATGCGCTTCTGCATATGTGCGTGACGTGCAGAGCGCTTCTGTGTGAGTGGCGAAACCTGGAAAAATACTTTCGGGTTTGCCGCTTTCGCAACCCGAAGTTTACGTTACTCAAGAGTAATTTAACCCGAGGGTCTACTGTAGTGGTCTTCAAATATCTGAAAGGCTGCCCTGTCTTGCAGAAGGTAGAGCAGGCTTGTCCTCTGTTGCTCTAAGAGGGCAGGACAACCTACGGAGTGGAGATTGCAAGGTGGCAAGTTTCAGTAGAGCTATTTGACAGTGGGACAGGGTGCTTCAGGACAGGCTCGACTCTCGGCCAAGACCGGACAGCCATCTATCTGAGATGCTGTAGTTGCTTCCAGCATTGAGCAAGGGGTTTGGATCACAGCTGTCAACTTTTTCCCTTTTTTAAAGGGAAATTCCTTTATTCCGAATAGGATTCCTCGCAAGAAAAGGCAAAAGTTGACAGCTATGGTTTGGATAGTTGTTGTTTTTAGTTAGTTAGAAGAAGAAGAGTTTGGATTTGATATCCCGCTTTATCACTACCCGAAGGAGTCTCAAAGCGGCTAACAATCTCCCCCACAACAAACACTCTGTGAGGTGAGTGAGGCTGAGAGACTTCAGAGAAGTGTGGCTGGCCCAAGGTCACCCCGCAGCTGCATGTGGAGGAGCGGAGACACGAACCCGGTTCACCAGATTACGGATCCACCGCTCTTAACCACTACACCACACTGGCTCTCACACTAACTAACTGGTTAGTTAGTTAGTTAGTTTATGTACTGCCCTATACTCAGGGCGGTTCACAGAATAAAATCAAGATATAAAACCACAAAGTACATAAAAAAAACAAAAAAAACCCAACCCAATAGCCCCTCCCCACAAAACAAAAACACATTTTAAAAGGGCATAGGATGCAAATCAGATCAACCCAAGACCTGGTTTAAAAGAAATGTTTTTGCCTGGCGCCTAAAGGGGTATAATGAAGGTGCCAGGCGAACGTCCCTAGGGAGAGTATTCCACAGACAGGGAGCCACTGCAGAAAAGGCCCTGTTCTCGTGTTGCCACCCTCCAGACCTCTCGAGGAAGGGACACACGAAGGAGGGCCTCAGAAGATAATTCTCAGGGTCCGGGTAGGTACATTTGGAAAGAGGCAGTCCTTGAGGTATGGTGGTCCTGAGCCATTTAAGGCTTTATAGGTCAAAACCAACACTTTGAATTGGGCCCAGTAACTAATGGGTAGCCAGTGCAGTTGGACCAGGATCAGTGTAATATGCTCAAACCTCTTAAGATCTCTCCCATCTTCATGACTCCATATTCTGCTCTTCTGTGGGGTCACTTCAGACAGAAGATGGTCAGTAAATCATCTTGCACATCAAATGAAAAGCACAGCACAGGTGGTTGCCTGGCTTTCCAAATTATGTGTGTATGCGTGTGTTCAGGAACAGCCTGAGCACCTTGCTGCACATTTATTATTTATTTAGAGCATCTTTACCCAGCCTTTCAGCTTTAAAAAATGCCAGGGTGGCTTACAACACACTTTGAAATCATTAAAAATGGAACAGTTAACAAGCAATGAAAGAATAAACAGCCTTTTATCCGGCAGCTGAGTCTTTGAGAGCACCCTTCTCCTCTCCCTTTCCCAATAAAAATAACCTGCGTTCAACAAGTTCCTTTTTTTAATTACAACATTTTATTTATTTTCATTTTTAATGCATCCTTCCTCCAAGAAGCCAAGCGTTGCACACGTGCTGCCTCCCCTATAACTTCACAACAACCCTGTGGGGTAGATTATGCTGAGAGTGTTTAACTATCCTGTGAGTTTTATGACTGAGCAGCTATTTGAATCCTGGTGGTCTCACTCGTTAAGCCCAACACGAATTGCTACACTGCATTTTCTGTTGAAGTTTGTTCCTAAATACGACTGTGTGTGCTCTCTTCCTCTCTCCATCCCATCCCACCCACCCTTTCGTTTTTCAGCAGCAATAATAGCTTATAGAAGGGAGTCATCAGCAATAAACAATTGGGGCAAGCTACAACTGTGCCAGTTATTTTCTGGAGTTCAAAATTAGTGCTTGTTTTTGTTTTTTAGCTTTCAGTGTAACTGCTGAATGGCAGGGATGTATCTAGAAGGGCTTAAGCACCATTCTTTTAGATTCCGAAGATGGACCCTGGAGCAGTTCCCAGGGTGCATAGATGTGAAAATGTTTGCCTAACCGGATCATCCATGCAGCGTGCCTCATTGCTGGCCCCGTACTCTGCTTCCAGGGTCATCAGTTAGGATGGTGCACTTGGGCAAAACGTTTTCACACACATATGCCATGGAAACTGCTCCAGAGCGATCCTGCAGATGCAAAATATTGTGAAATTTCAATGAGCAGAGAAAAATCTCGATTTTGCATTGTTGAGCTGACTCTCCTAAACTTGATCCTAAGCTTTACTCCCTTGCTCAGAGAAAAACAGCTGTGGTCCCCTGCCCTTGAAATCCCCATCAACTGTTGCTGTGCTTCACTCATTTTTCATGCTCCACTTCATATTGTAGCACAGCAGTAAATAAAACCAGGAATGGGTGGTTGGCAGCTTGTCATTTGCCTCCCCCCCCACCCTTCGAGAAAAACCCTACTCTAATGGTGTTAGGAAGCTCTAAGAATGGAAGTAAATGCAAAACCCACTGGAGGAGATTCTTGCTTAGTTGGGTCAAAATATGTTGGTGTAAATGACCTTCTGGTCTAGAGAAATGGGAGAGATTTGTTTCCTCTGGAGAAACAGAGGGCAGGTAAACAGAAGCTCTAGGGAGGACTACCTTTGAGCCCATTAATTGTATGGGAAGGTAACTTTCACTAAATATACCATCCGTAAGCATCTTAACAGAAGTCTCCGAATGCATTTCTCCAAGGTTTTGAATATGCTTTGCTAATAACTTGAAAATAAGGTAAGCTTGCCAAAACAAAAAAGCCATGTAAGAGCCAGGTGTTGGATTGGCCAAACCCAAACTTGCACATCTTTTGTTTCAGATGTATTTTCTCATGCTCCCTTGGTGGTTTTCCTCTCACTGGCATCCGTTCCTCCCTGCCTATTACTTTTACTGAGATGTGGGACTTATTTTGTAGCCATTCAGTTCTACAGGTTGGGTGGTTTATGCTAGTAACCAGCTCTCAAGTTTTGAGGAATTTGCTTTGTATCTGTGCCTTAAGAGAAGATCAAAACCAGCTCAGAGTCTGAGCAAAGCTTTTTGGATTCATTCTGGTTCTCCATCTAGTTGTTTTTCAAATGTTTTTTCCCCTTGCATTCCCTAAACATATGCAGGCCCTTTCGGCGTTAACCATGGCGTAGAGCTTCACTCTGACGTTATAGAATATGCAAAGCAGAAGCTGGACTTCTTCATCAGAACCAGTGACAGCTTTGACAAGTAAGATTGGACATGCCTAATTTGCATTTAAACTGACTTCCAGAACAGATTGTAGCAATCTAGGTGGTAACTCCTAGTTAGCAGCATACGGTGAGTTCAAGATGCATATGGGTGTCTTGCATATGCAATATTAGGCGCTAGGACGCAGAAAGAAATCGAGAACAGTTCTGTCTTCCACTCTTGTGGATTTTACATACCTGATACATGCCTGAGCTTAGAAACAAAAGCAATTAGTTGGGTTCACTCTAGAAATTTTATTCAGGTTCTTTATGGTACATTACAAAGGAATGCAGTTTTTGAAAAGGCTTCTGAGATAAAACAATGCAGTGGGTGAAGTTTTTATTTATTTACCAATATTAAAATTAAGATTTTAATCAAATCTCTAAGTGGTTTACATAACGTAGTATAAAATATTGATTAAAAATAGCTTTAAAAACAGATTTTAAAACAGTAGACATAATTAAATTATCAAAATATAGATAAAGCCAGCATTTTCTTTTTCTTTTATTCCCCAGTTTTATTTATTTATTAACATTCTATTACATTACAAATATAATAAGCTCTGTAATGTAATATGACAATGTTTACCAAGCATTTTCAAAAAACAAATATACAGAATAAAAATTACGCGTCAGGGTAAGCTTGCCTAAAGAAATGAGTTGTTTTTCATACAATCCAAAACTTGCTTTTCCATCGGGAAATTGACATTGTGGTTTCACTGGGCAAGAAGGAGGGATATACACCATGCTGCAAACCAAATATGCTTTTACTGCTTGACCCCCATCCCCAAGGAAAGTGTACTTCTGGGAGAAGGCAGGAAGGAGCCATAACCCAGTGGCAGAGCACTTGCTTTGTACACAAGAGAGGTAGGTTCTGTCTCTGGCATCTCCAGTTAAAATTAACTTATATGGCTGGGAAAGAGTTCAACCTGAGACTCTGGAGAGGTGCTGCCAATACTAGACAATGACAGCTCACAGTCGCGTTGGTGGGTGGTTTTTGCAACCCAGCACGGGCTCCCTGGCCTCCGGAGCCATGCCATAAAAGCCTGCCATTGCTCCATCCCTGGGCTGGCTGCAGAGGCTGCAGTGCTCCTGCCTGGCCTTGGTTTAAATCAGCCAATCGACGGTGGCCTGGGGGCGGAGCAAAGACCAGGTAAGGAGGCTACTGCCTGCACTGGCCATTCAGTCGTCTCAGAGCATCGTGGAGAGAGGTCCATCGTCAGGATGTTCTGGAGGTAGTTGATTGGGAGCAAGGGAGCTGGGAAGGGACCGGGGACAGTGGTGGAAGGCATGGGGGGCTGGCTTGTAGCCCACATAGAGGATGCAGCACAGTGGGTCTGGGTGGCAAGGTTGGACGTTTTTGTTTGGGTTAGGTCCATAAGTTATCTCGTAGCCTTGGTATCTTGCCCTTTTTAGTTTTACGATGCAGTGTTGGGGGTTTTTTAAATACTGGTTTTGATAGACCAACTGTGTAAGAAGGTAAATTGCTCATTTCGGCCCCAGCTACCTTAGAAAACTGTGTTTGCCAAGTTTCCATAACAGTATTCCAAAATGGCAAAGTTTGCAGTTCTGGAATATATTGGCCATATACTTTGCTTGCCTCGATATTAAAGGATTGATATTTTAATATGTGGGGGCTTAGAAGCTCCAGCCTGTGAAATACTTGTGCCATCTACAAGCGTCACTCACTTCTCAGGTTTGAATTCTGCGAGCCTTCCTTTGTCACCGGCAACTGCTTGGAGATCTCTCCAGACTGCTCTCAATATGACCGTGTCTACTGTGGTGCGGGAGTCCAGAAGGAGCATGAAGATTACATGAAGAACTTACTGAAAGTTGGTGGGATCCTCGTGATGCCATTGGAAGAAAAGGTTTGCTTGTGGGACGGCAGGTCCTCTCATTCCTATGTACCATTTACCCCTTGCTTTTTGCAGTGAGCTCAATTCACCAAATTACCAGCTGTGTGGCAGAAAGGGGAGAGGGTTCATTTTCAAGGCTGAGAAATAGGCCATCTATTCTTGCTATCAAGAGGTGATTCATCTTATGTTTTTGTTCTCAAACGCAGCTGACAAAGATAACACGAACTGGCCCTTTGGCCTGGGAGACGAAGAAGATCTTAGCTGTTTCCTTTGCTCCTCTGATCCAGCCCAACCACGCAGATTCGGGGAAGTCAAAACTTGTTCACTTGCGTAAGTGTGCACCTTCTCTATTTGTCTGTTTATTTGTTGGGTTGGGCTGTGCAAGGCTCAGAGAGACATTCCTCAGAGGTGGGCACTCTTTGCCATAGCTTGCAGTCTGACTTGCCCTAGGCTGTGCACTTTCTCACCATGGAAACAGGACTCACCCAGCATTCAGTTCTGCCTGTGTGTGCTCATGCTGGTGATATCATCACTGCATTGTCTAGCATGGAGGCACCAGTTACACAGCAACTTGTGTGGTGACCTGCCCCACTTTGAGAATGGCACAGATTAGCCAGCTGCCGGCTTTGCTGGCAAAATCTGTGGCAAAGCTGCTGTGCTCTCCTGACTAACTGTCAGTTTCTTCCAGCCATTATTATTATTATTATTATTATTATTATTATTATTATTTATATACAGTGGTACCTCGTGTTACATACGCTTCAGGTTACATACACTTCAGGTTACACACTCCGCTAACCCAGAAATAATGCTTCAGGTTAAGAACTTTGCTTCAGGATAAGAATAAAAATCGTGCTCCAGCGGCACGGCGGCAGCAGGAGGCCCCATTAGCTAAAGTGGTGCCCCATTAGCTAAAGTGGTGCTTCAGGTTAAGAACAGTTTCAGGTTAAGATTGGACCTCCGGAACAAATTAAGTACTTAACCCGAGGTACCACTGTACCACCCTATACCCGGTGGTCTCAGGGTGGTTCACAGAATAAAATCAAGATATTAAACCACAAAATACCTAATAAAAATAGAAACAACAAGCCAATAGCCCCTCTGCCACACAAAAACCCCACATTTTAAAAGGGCATAGGATGTAAATCAGATCAACCAAACGCCTGGTTTTTGCCTGGTGCCTAATGGTGTATAATGAAGGCGCCAGGCGAACTTCCCTGGGGAGAGCATTCCACAAAAGGGGAGCCTCTGCAGAGAAGGCCCGTTCTCTTGTTGCCATCCTCCGAACCTTTCAAGGAGGAGGCACACAAAGAAGGGCCTCAAATGGTGATCTCAGGGTCCAGGTAGGTTCATATGGAAAGAGCCATGATCTGAGGAAGTGTGCCTGCTCTTTAGTCCATGCCAGCCAAGGTCCTACGCTTCTTACTCTTCCCTCTCTCACATTTCCAGCACCAGTGATGGTCCGCACGCTTCAGGACCTTGCACGCATTGCTATCCGCAGCACCATTAAGAAGCTGATTCACCAGGAAACGGCAGGCAGAAACGGCAACGGCCTCAGGAACCCGCCGAGATTTAAACGAAGGCGCATCCGCCGCCGCCGCATGGAAACCATCGTCTTCTTGGACAAAGAGGTCTTTGCCAGCCGGATCTCCAACCCCTCCGACGATAACAATTGCGAGGAGTTGGAGGAGGAGGAGAGCAAGTTGGAAGAGGTGGAAAAAGCTGTCCCTGAACTGAAGCCCGAGCCTCCTATAAATGTCCTGAGAGAGAAGGTCTTGAGTCTGCCTCTGCCTGACCCTTTGAAATATTACCTGCTTTATTACAGAGAGAAATAAAGGTCACTGTCAGCATCAAGCAGAGAGGTAGGCAGGACAATAAAACAACTCAGTAGGGCTTGACAGATGTATGCCACTTGCTTGCCTGTTAATGTGACCACGCATGGTGGTAAGCTGGCCGGGGGAACGTGGCTGCCGTGTACTTAAAATGTGATAGCATTTTTCAGATTCCTTCCCTTGGTTAGTGTGCTCCAGTTTTGTCCTACAGCAGAGCTTCCTCGGTTGGGGGTGGGGGGGTGGGGGCAGGCTGGCAGCAAAGCGTTCAGCTGCTTACTGAAATGAGGGTCTCATTCGGTAGCGGAGGGAAACCAACTTTGCCGAGACATCTCTGGATTTCTCAACTATTGTTTTTTGCCAGGTGGCGGTTTCAGAATCATTTTGGGCAGCACCCAAACAAGTTGCTTCACCCTAAAAGTGGAAATCAGGAAGAAGACAGACTCACACCCACAAAGTCTGGTCTCCTCCAAAAGCCCACAAAAAAAGCACAATTTTACAAAAAAAAGTACAAAGTTGTGGGTTTGGTGTATGTGCGATGCCCAGTTAAAGCTGTTGTTTTTAAATCAGCAGGGGCTTGGTTTAGGCAAACACTTTTTTTTACAAGGGAGGTTACCCTCTAAGAGTATCAATATGGCCTCCTAAAAAACTCATTAACAGAATTCCTATTTGATAGGAGAGAGAGAAATGGGCATTGTGAGGTTGAAACAGAAATAATTAAGATGCAGTGCTTTATACTGCAAAACTCACTTTCTCTCTCTCTCTCTCTCTTTTTTCTTTTTTTTTTGCTTTTGACTTGATGGCATGAAGAACTTGCTGGGCTCATCCAGTTTGTGGTTACATTCTCTGAAAGGATATTAAGTGGTTAGGGAGAGCAGTAGAGGGGGGAGGAAGTGCAGAGACTGATTAGTATTTAAAAAGCCATCAGACCTGTCTGAAGGTCTGTTGCAGGAGTGCTGAATCGGGTATGTAATGTTGACAGCTGTGAAGTTCTTTTTTTAATTGGGGTAAGCACCTCATCACTTGGAAGGTGGTTCTTTTTTTTTTTTCAGAGAGTGCCCAGAATCTGGAATCAGTGTTTGTTTGTTTTTTTTTTTTTGTTTTTTTAAGAAAACCTAAAAGGCTAGGTGCATGTCATTGACCCAGCAGAGACCTCCGCTGCAGCAAAGGGGCTAGGTGACTCTTTGTGTAGGTTTTTCTAGGCAAAAGGCATATAAATTATACAGCCTCATTCATCTTAGTTTGATTTTGTCCCTTTTCACCAGTTACACAGCTATACTTTAGTTTGACAGTGTACAAAGATGTCTTCGACTGCTCCATGGCACATCTACTTAAATTATTTCTCTAGCCTTGGTAGGTAATCTTTAGCCTAGGAATTTGGAGTGAGAAAAGAAGGAAGAGTGGATCTTGTTGAAAGTCTAGGATTTTCCTGGAAGTTGAAATGCTGGGGACTAAATGCAATTTTTTCCCAAAGAAATTTAATGCAATTCTTTTGGTCCATTTTATAGTCTTTGGAGTTTCCTGTTCATCTTGTAAAATGGCCATCTCATTGGCATTTTCATCTCAACTTGCAAATAGACAAATAAAAATTGTCCCATGTAGGAGTCAATCATCTCCCACATGCATATGTGAATCCATACTTAAGGATGCAAGTGTCTTTCTTATCCAGCCCATAGTATTCAGAGGTGTCCCCAAGCTGTACTCATGAAAGCAGGGATCTGCTATGATCTGCAGCCCAGACATTGCATGTCCAGTGTTCTATTATTTCATTTTGTGTCAACTGAGAGGTTTTAAGGCAACAAAAACTAATCCTTTGTAGAACTCTGGTCCCCATTTTGCAAGTTCAAAATGCATCTTATAAAGTAAAATCTGAAAAGTAACACACCACAGCTGTCTGTCAAAATCCTTATGTACTTCTTAGTTCTCCTGTGCTTCAACCATTCAGCATTTTAAATTTATATGAAGCTGCCTTATACCGAGCCAGACTAATGATCCATTTAGCCTGGCGTTATCTTTTGTGGACGGCAATGGCTCTTGTATGGCATGTGCCTCCCCAGTGAGCAAGACCAGTTTTTATCTGCCAAAGAGCAGCTTGCCAGAGAAGCTATGAAGTTGCCCTCCGTAACGTCGACTTAATTTTCAAATGATCTGGTGAACAAGCCTCTTTGAGTTGTCAGCGAAAGCTGCCCCAGAGGGAGGCAATCTTTCCATTAACCATGTTTGACTTCTTTTCCCCTGCAGCGTTATCAAAGACATTGTGTAAGGGGTTTTCCCCCTATCATCTTGTCAAGTTTAAAATCTTCCAGGACTCTCCTTTTTTTAATAGAAAGATAGGCTCTTGTAGGGCTTTCCCCTCATTTTGGTTGAAAATACATTCATGAGTAATTAATGCTCTGTCCACTTGCTGTGTTATCGAAATGCAAAAGTAGCAAATGTTCGCTTGCGTGTGTACACACAACATAATTGTGAAATAACGTAGGCTGTAGCATTGTAACAGGAGGGAAATTATCAGTGGTATTCCTACACACCAGCATTTACACAATGTTTAATCCAGTTCAGTGGTTGTTCTTAGTAAACTAACTGTAGCTGCTGTCATTGTTATTATGATTATTATTTTGTGAAATCTGTTCATCTTTTATTTCGCCCTCGGACATCAACCGTCTGCAGTTTCACATACCTGCGTTTAAGCCTCACGTGGTTGTTTCGTAGCTTTCGGTAGGGTCGCCAAGTTGTCCGCATGCAGAAGGAAGCTCTCCTCCATAGGTTTCGTTTTCATATGGTAGCTGAAGATGTACATAGCTGTAGAAATGAAGGTTTGCAGGGGTGGGGAGTACTTTCTGAGGCATGGAGAAACGTTGGAAGCAAATGATTTAAAAAACAAATTTTTATCAAAATGAAATGTCTTGTGTCAATAAATATGTTCCCATTGTAAGCCTCCTTCAATTGCTTTTGCTTGGTGTTCAGAAATCCCATACTGGAAAGTTTTTTCAAACTGCTGTGGCTGGAGAGACTGATGCTGGAGAGACATGTTTTGTTGCAGCTGGGGCAGAGGAAGGCGTTCAGTTGTGCTGCTGTAGATGCACCAGGGCCTCTGCACTCCTCCCAGCAGTCATTTCTCATCTCACTAGAGTGATATTTAGCCACATTGATCTGCTTGATTTCGGTGGAGTTGAGGCTGTATGGCAAGCTCTGAAAGAAACTAATAGCAGAACGTTATGTTTCCACTGCCTGAAAACCAGCAATGACATGCCAGAATAATAGGGTATTGTGAAAGACCTGCATATTATTATTATTATTATTATTATTATTATTATTATTATTATTGAAGTCTGATGTTATGCACTGTTAATACAGTCTATGAGGTTTACCTGGAGAAAGAGTGACATCAGCACACAGCAATAGATGGAAATGGGTTTGGAATTTGGGGCAGGGGAACAGCTGGCCCCTACCCCCAAAAATATGCTAACAAGCTTCCTTGCTAACAGTGACTTTGGATGCATAATGGGTTGTTTTTACTTACTGGGAAATCATCATTAAATGGCTAAAAAGTGCAGGCTGGCATTTTGAGGACAACATCGGGTCAACTCTGCAAAAAGCTTGCATGCACAAGCAGCCCTTGATGTCTGGGAGCACTCACCGTAGTCACATAACTGGGCCCATCAGTCGATGCATCAAGCTTTTGAGAGAGAGAGAAAGTGCTTTTGTTTGCCACTAGGGGGTGCGCTCTTCCCAAGTTGTAGGAATCCTCCAAGGGGGATGGCTTCCAGCAAAGTTTGTCCTTGGTTGTTGAGTTAGAGCCAAGGAAAACAAATAGCAGATTGTTTGGAGGCTTGAAACATGGAACTGCAAGCAACAAAGTCTTCAGTGTCGTGCTAGAAAGCTGCTGCTGTTTTTTTTACCACTATGTCGTTTTCCTTTCAAACCATGCCAGGTAATCGGGGTAGTGAAATGAAAGGTGCCGGAAGAAGAAGACCCTTCCTCTTCAGTGCTGCCATCGTGGAATGTGCAAGCTTCTAATTCCCTTTTAGGCGCAACTGAAATAGCTTGGCGTTCTGTCCTTTTGCAGAGTCCTAAAATGTACCACCTTCAACCCTCTGCCGAGACGAAAAGCTTTACAGCGGAAGTGTATAATCCTGCTCTTAGAGCGCAGTGTTGGGAACTGCCGGGTGGGGTGCGGGCTTACCAAGAAGTAAAACGGGAGCAATTCAAAGTGCCGTGCATGAGTGCACATGCTCACACGTGCATGCACAGGAGAGGAGGAGGAGAAGGGTCGCTGGAATCAGCCAGCGCAACCCTAGTCAGCCAACGCTGCAAACCCTGCTATCATACCACCCAAGCAAAGAATGAGCAGGTGCAACCCCGGTTAAAGACCTCGGAGCAATAGTTCCATCTCACTCACGCGTGAGAGCCAAACCACCCACCACAAAGAAAAACAAATAATCCTTAGTTATTGGTACACACACACACACCCCAATTGGCCTGGGGAAAGATTCTTTCCTTCCTTAATCCCCAGCGGAGCAATGAGTCAATCCCCAAGCATGAGCAAACCCATCCACTGAGTCATCCAGGGAGGTGGAGATGGGGAATGTTTCGTTGCAGTGATTGGTTGTGTTTGCATGAATGTATAAGTGCATATAAATTTTGATCGGGGCAGGGGGCTGCCTGTGGTTTTTAAAGACCCATGTTAGGGAACGCTGGGGTTATTTTTACTTTGCATGGTGCTTTGTGTTTTAATTATTTCGTGTTGTTTTTCATATTTTTTCATTTCGTATTTTGCTTTGAGGTGCTTGTGTAAAGTGGCCATTGAGCTTAATTGACGGTGTTGATCATCTTATTGGACCCCATGCACCACGCAGGTGCTCTGTGCTCTTGGGCTGAGGAGCAAGGGCAGCCCTTCCTGACCTCTGTGGGCCATAACTGAAGGCTCTCAGAAAAGAAAATCACTTTCTTTGCCACTGAAGAAAAAAGCTGTTCTGTGAAATATTTGGTTTTGACTCCTTACTCCTCAATTGAAATGATGTCTTAAGTATCGTAACAGCATTTGCTAGCAGAATCACGCACCGATGACATTAATCACCCAACACTTGTTGGAGGGCTTCAAAAGAGTTTTCTCCAGATCAGTTGCAAATTAGCTAGGTTGCTGTTTTTGGCATCCATCTGTTTCAGGAGACAATGGAGAAGTGCCCCTTTGTGGGTGAAGTCAAACGGTTGGATGATTACAGCGCCTGCTGTGGCTGTAGAGACCGATATGGGAGAGACATGTTTTGTTGTAGCTGGGGCAGAGGAAGGCATCCGGTTGTGCTGCAGCAGCTGCACCGTGGTCACTACGGTGGATGCACAACCTGACGGTCTGTCTCAAGGCACTGCAGTTTGCAAGGGATTCCACAGGGCAGGGCTAATGCTGCCAGCCTTCATGCCACGTCTGCAGACATCTTTGTAGCACAGAGTGGGTCTGCCAACAGGCCTAGTACCTGAAGCCAGCTCCTCTGGGAGCTAGGTGGCCCATTGATGTCACAGGTAAGTACTCAAAGTCTAGAAGGTAGTCTAGAAGACTTCTACATTGATCGACCCAGCAACATCTGGGCAGCGCCAAGTTGGTCTACAGGTCAGGTATGGGGAATCTGTTGCCTTCCAAGTGTTGTTGGACTACAACAGGGGTCAGCAAAGTTTTTCAGCTGTAGGCCGGTCCACCATCCCTCAGACCATGTGGTGGGCCGGACTATATTTGGGGGGGGGGGATGAACGAATTCCTATGCCCCACAAATAACCCTGAGATGCATTTTAAATAAAAGGACACGTTCTACTCATGTAAAAACACCAGGCAGGCCCCACAAATAACCCCGAGATGCATTTTAAATAAAAGGACACATTCTACTCATGTAAAAACATGCTGATTCCCGGACCGTCCGCAGGCCGGATTGAGAAGGCGATTAGGCCACATCCAGCCCCCGGGCCTTAGGTTGCCTACCCCTGGACTACAACTCCCATCATACCTGTCATCTGCAGGACCACAGCTTCCTCATCCTTACTATAGGGGCAGCTAGGCTTCTTTGGCCTGATGTTTGCATTCACTCTTAGTCAACCTCCTGGAACCCTTATCTGCTATCTCATGCACACTCCTCACATGCAACAGCTCCCCTCTCCGCAGATTATCACTCCCTCGCCACTACTAGAGATGGGGCAGAAGTCTGATCCAATTCACATTGAAAGCCGAAGCAATCACATTTGCACTTTTTGAAACTTTATGAGAACTGAAGAACAGCCAACCTTCGATAATTCGTAGTTCTCCGAATTTTGTGATGCCGTTCGCCAGCCAAAGGATGTTTACAAAAATGCATATACAGGTGAAGACAACACAGAAAAAAATAGCATGTTGAGGGAAATAGCTTACAAAAATCCATGCGTTAGTAAAAACTGCATACAAAACATGCTTAGGAGAAATTTGCACTAAATACTGAAGATTTTCCACGAGGATTAAAAATAAATAAATCACAAATTGAACATTGACGGTGATATATAAATGATGGAAAATTATAATGAATGGTGGGGTGCTCTTCATGAATGCGTCCAACTCTGCCAGGAACCCAGTGAGGTTCTTTGCTCCGACAAACACAATTAATTAATGTTAGTTAATGCCCAGAGGCCGGCCAAGTGTGAATAATCTCCGAAACTCATGACGGCTGCTCTATTTGGCACTGGTACGGCCTTAACTGGAGTAATTTGTCTGGTCTGGGTCACCGCATTCTAAGGAAATTTAGGGGCAGGGAAGTAAGGGAGACCAAGTGGAGGCAACTGAGGGCTTAGAACAGGCACCCCCAAATTCGGCCCTCCAGATGTTTTGGAACTACAACTCCCATCATCCCTAGCTAACAGGACCCCAGAGGTCAGGGATGATGGGAATTGTAGTCCCAAAATATCTGGAGGGCCAAGTTTGGGGGTGCCTGGCTTAGCCTTAGAATATTTAGAGCCCAAAGCCCACCATGGAACCAGGGCAGGGCCTGGTCAGTCAGTGTGGAGTCAAGATGGAATCTGGGTAGAGCCTGATGGTTCCTGCATGGAGAAACATCTAGGAGCACCTTTCTCCCCACCTTCCAACCAAGGACATGGGGCTTCGATCCCCACAGCAAAGCAGCAACCCACAGCACTTAATTCCCACCCCCCATACTGGGTGAAGAAATTCTCTATCCCACTTCAGAATAAGAGCAGGGGGGTTGAATCCTGTAGGAGCTGTCAAGAGCCTTCACCTGCCACCCTCAGATTATGATGATGGTGCCCTGCCCATCAGGTTGGATTGCCCCAGCCACTCTGGGCGGCTTCCAACATATATAAAATAATGAAATCAAATCTGCAGGCTGTTCCTCTGTGGGTAGCTCTTCCTATTATCTTTTCACTGGTGCATGTTTTACTGCTGGTTAAGGGCCAAAGGGGGACGGGGGTGGCGCTGTGGGTTAAACTACAGAGCCTAGGACTTGCCAATCAGAAGTTCGGTGGTTCGAATCCCCGTGATGGGGTGAGCTCCCGTTGCTTGGTCCCTGCTCCTGCCAACCTAGCAGTTCAAAAGCACATCAAAGTGCAAGTAGATAAATAGGTACCACTCCGGCAGGAAGGTAAACGGTGTTTCCGTGCGCTACTCTGGTTCTCCAGAAGCGGCTTAGTCATGCTGGCCACATGACCCGGAAGCTGTACGCTGGCTTCCTCGGCCAATAAAGCGAGATGAGCGCTGCAACCCCAGAGTCAGTCATGACTGGACCTAATGGTCAGGGGTCCCTTTACCTTTACCTTTAAGGGCCAAAGGTGCTTGAGTTGACATGCCCAGCATGCTAAGAAGAATAAGAAAGAAAGAAAGAAAGAAAGAGAGAGAGAGAGAGAGAGAGAGAGAGAGAGAGAGAGAGAGAACAGTGCACTCATCTCCAAAAACCAATGGCTCAAATGGGAGCATTAGGCACCTTGAATGGAGCAGGATTTATCCCCTGCCAACAGCTGATGAGTGGATATTAAATCCTTGGCTATGGGAGCCCCTTCCCTACTGGGAACAGGTATGTGCAGCCAGTGCAGGATTTAATCCTGTCCTCCCAACCAGCTGAAGGTCAGGTGGATGTGGTTTGAGTAAAATGGCCCCAAGATCCAAATTGAAGTCCCTAGTGGACCAAGATTGGCCCATGAACCAGAGTTTCCTAGTCTTGATTGCTCTAGAGCAGCGGTTCTCAACCTGTCAGTCCCCAGATGTTGTTGGACTACAACTCCCATCATCCCTGAGCTCTGGCCTTACTAGCTAGGGGTGATGGGAGTTGTAGTTCAACAACATCTGGGGACCCACAGGTTGAGAAAGGCTGCTCTAGAGTTTTCAAAGTTCATCGCTGCTTATCAGACTGAACACAGCGGTTTCAGTGGTTGGGCATAATGAACTCCTAGCCCAAGTTTAAGAAACCCATGGCAGTCTAGATGCTGCTGGTCTGGTGTTCCCATCAACCCTGACCATTGGTTGTGCTGGTTGGGGCTTATGGGAGGTGGCTTCAAACAACATCTGGAGGACCAGAGGTTCCTCACCATGCCTACAGCACCCGGCACTCCCAGGAGGTCTCCCCTCCAAGTACTAACCTGTCTGGACCCTGCTTAGCCTCCAAGATCAGGGCGGTTTGCCTAGAGACAGGTATGCCCCCCATGTCATAGCAGTTTGGTGCACCTGCAGCAAGCCCTTGTGGAAAGTGCTTGTTGGTGATGCTCTGGTGAAAGAGTACACCAGCCATTAGCAGTGTCTCTAGAGTCTGCTACATCTGTGCTCCAAGAGTGATGGTGCCTTTGCCCTTCCACAATTGCATCTCTTTAGAAACAACGACTGGGTCTCCAAGCTCCCTCTGCAAAGCAGGCTTCTCTGTCCCATCCCTCCCCCCCCCCCCCCGCTTGCTGATCTTTGGGTCCTGAGACACACACACACACACCCCGCCACCCAGGGAAAACGAAGAGTTCCTGCTAATCAGGCTGGGAGCCAAGGCAGAATTAATGAGGAATCTGCTGTGGAGAGCAGAGCCCAACTGGGGTCGCAGTTTGGTTTTCGGATGTTGTATGTGCATCGTAAGCTGGGAGGGTGGGAGTTGGCCTGTCAGACTGCCTTAACTTAATTGGAAACATATGTCCGTGTGTGTCCCCACCTCCTCCTTCCTCCCCCCCCCCCTTCTCCTCCTCCCCGTCCCTCAAGGCTGGGAGATTTCGGTCTGCTTCTTTGCAGCTCAGAATCTGGGGAACTTAACATCCCTGCAAACACCATGCTGGGCAGAGCCGCAGGCCTCCTCCCCAGCATCTACCTGGTGCTTCTCTTACCTGTCTCAGCCAGCTCCTGCCCCAGCCGGTGCTTATGCTTCAGGACCACAGTCAGATGCATGCATTTGATGCTGGAAACCATCCCTGAAGTCCCACCACAGACCAATGTCCTGTAAGTACCACTTTCCTTTGGGGAGTCTCCTCTGGGTGTTAAACTGTGTGCACCAGTTTAGCGGAGTGCCGCTAGAGCCGGGTTTGGGATCCGGAAGGTGGGAGGGTCAAGTTCCACCTCTGCCACAGACCCGCGGTGTGGCCTTGGGCAAATTACGGTCTCGTGGTTGCAGCTCCTTGCCTCTACATGGGAGAGTGGACCTACCTTGGGGAGTTGTTGTGGCACCAAAGACATTTACATTTCTGGAGAAACTATTGGAAATTATAAGTTCCCCAAGGTTGTGTGTGTGTTTGTGTGTTACTGGTTACAAAGCACTGGAAGTTGCTTTGCAGAAAAGAATTCTGCAAACATGGGGAATGAGCAAAAGCAATATTATTCCTACGGCACCGTTCATGCACCAAGCACTTGAGAGAAGAAGCAGGAAAAGAAAAGGTCTCTGTCTCCAAGGAGTTTACAGTCCGCCGTTTCACATGGAAAGGAGGAAAGCCAGAGCTTAACAAGGGAAGAATGTGCAGAAATGCACTCACCATGTTTAGGTTTTGCTGCGGTTGGTGGGGATGCAGACCCCAGGGTGGGGGTAGTTAAGCAAAGGATTTGCAGAAAGGAGGAGATGTTTGAAGGATGTTATAAAATAGCATGCACTTTTAGCGTGGAAGTGGATCTTTATGTGACTTGAAAGGTGGCTTGGGATTCATTTGTTCAGAGCATCTATTTCCTTCCAAGTGCTTATTCCATGTCCTGGTCACAGTCCCTTGCTCATCTGCTTTCAAATGTGGGGATTTTAAAGTGGGGGCCCCAAGCAGGTGGCCTCGTCTAAGCAACCTGAAATGAGATGTCAGCTGGGGGAGTCCTTCCTCTGCCTTGTTCCTTGGAGTGTGTTTGTGTGTTTGTCTGCGTTTGCGTGAGTCAAAGGTAGACATTTTCACGTGAAAACGACACAGCTGTGATTCCTTCATTGCTGGATGTTGGGCTTAGATGATCCTTTGGGGCCATTCCAACTCTACAATTCTGTGACAGATGCCCTTGTGCATCTCCCACTCATTTAAATGCATCTCCTTGTAAAGAACTTCTGGGAAGATTGTGCCCAAAGTTTTGATGCCGCCGGGCTGGGGTTGGGTAAAATCCTATCGTCAGAATAGCCTATCCTTCCTGCGGAAAGTGGAAAACTCCGCTGTGTGTGTGTGTGTGTGTGTGTGTGTGTGTGTGTGTTCATTCGTTCAACATACGCCACTCTTGCATTTCTAAAAGCAAACACATGTGCTTTCTAAACTTCTTTGCACTTTCAATGTTCCAGTTTCCTTTATCTTTAAGCCGCAGCTTAACGTTCGGAGGGTGGGGTGCAGACAGAGCGAATGAACACAGTCCTCATTGAACCAACTTCAGCAGAAATATACAGGGGTACCTGTGTGTAAATCTGCAAAATTCCCAAACGTCCACTGGATTGGGTGTGATGTACGTGTGTGTGTGTGTGTGTGTGTGTGTGTGTGTGTGTGTGTAGCTGAGGAAGTCCATGCAAAGTGGCTGGGAGAGGGGAGCAATGGGTGAAACTGACACGGCTGGAGAGGAAGGAAGTTGCCTTAGCAAGTCTGGGTCTGAGTCTCAAACTCCCAGGATGAAAGCACAGGGTAGGGGGGAGTGTGTTTCTATTGCCAACCAACATCTGACAGAAGGAAAATAGGTACACTTGTTTTCAGCTAAATGAACAAAAAGGTCCATAGTATAGTAGCAAGGAAGCCAAATGGGCAAGCCACATCCAGGGTGTCTGCCAGCCCTTTTTCAGAAACATTAGCTGTAAAGCGCACGTTTCAAGCTACCAAGTGCTCTTCCACATGCTCCTGGCATAGATGTGACTGTGGAGTTTCTTGTTTTGCATTTTTCGGTTCAAGGTTCGTGTAGCATCTCAGCCCCCTCTTTAAACATAGGAAACTGCCTTATGCAGTCTCAGCCTATTGGTCAATCTAGCTTGGTACTGTCTACACGGGCTGGCAGCAGCTCCCTAGAATTTTCTGGCAGGGATTTTTTTCCAGCTCTGTCTGGAGACGCCGGGGACTGAACTTGGGACGTTCTGCATGCAGGTCAGATGCCCTACCACTGAGCTACAGCCCTGCTGTAAGTTGGGAGAAGCAACAGCCCTGAATAGGAGGGGAGGCAAACTTGACCCCAATGCCTACCGCAGGTTTTGCTGATCTATCAAATCAGCATTAAACACTGTTTACAAAAGGCTGTCGTAGGGACGCAGGTGGCGCTGTGGGTTAAACCACAAGCCTAGGGCTTGCCGATCAGAAGGTCGGCGGTTTGAATCCCCACAACGGGGTGAGCTCCCGTTGCTCGGTCCCTGCTCCTGCCAACCTAGCAGTTTGAAAGCACGTCAAAGTGCAAGTAGATAAATAGGTACCACTCCGGCGGAAAGGTAAACGGTGTTTCCGTGCGCTGCTCTGGTTCGCCAGAAGCGGCTTAGTCATGCTGGCTACATGACCTGGAAGCTGTACGCCGGCTCCCTCGGCCAAAAAAGCGAGATGAGCACTGCAACAACCCCAGAGTCGGCCACGACTGGACCTAATGGTCAGGGGTCCCTTTACCTTTACCTTCTACAAAAGGCTGTCAGGGGTAAGTCCTCTGTTTGAAGATTTCCATTTGTTTGTTTCATTTATATACCACCTTTATCTTCTCAAGGGGGGTGTATACGGTTCTCCCCATTTCACCCACGCAACAACCCTGTGATGTTGGTTAGGTTAAGAGATGGTGAGTAGCCTAAGGTCACCCAGTGAGCCTCATGGCCGAGTGTGGATTTGAACCCTGGTCTCCTGGGCCCTAGTCCAACACTCTAACCATTATGCCACACTGGCTCTCATTATTATCATTTATTTACAAAGTGCTGTCCAGACCAGGTCTAATTTAAAAGATAAAGCACCCCAAGAAGGCCTTGTAGTTGCCCATCATTCTGAAGCACCTGGGCAGCAGACTGAGCAGGTACGCTTAGTTATTTATTTCATACAATGAAGACACCGATTGATTGTAAAAAAAAGAAGAGAAAAACCTCAAAACGTTTACCCAAATAAACCATTTTTCACTTGGCATGTGGACCCCACTGTAGTGAGATGCATCATATTCCTCTTCAAATCATTACTTTATTTCTTTATATACTGCTGTGTCATTAAAAACAACAATGCCAAAGTCGTTTACAGCAGTAAAGTAAAAGTAAAGGGACCCCAACCATTAGGTCCAGTTGTGACCGACTCTGGGGTTGCGATGCTTATCTTGCTTTATTGGCCGAGGGAGCCGGCGTACAGCTTCCGGGTCATGTGGCCAGCATGTCTAAGCCACTTCTGGCGAACCAGAGCAGTGCACAGAAACACCCTTTACCTTCCTTGCCAGAGTGGTACCTATTTATCTACTTGCACTTTTACATGCTTTCAAACTGCTAGGTTGGCAGGAGCAGGGACCGAGCAACAGGAGCTCACCCTGTCATGGGAATTCGAACTGCCAACCTTCTGATCAGCTAGTCCTAGGCTCTGTGGTTTAACCCACAGTGCCACCCTCGTCCCTACAGCAGTAAAACCGTGCAATAAAAACTATATTAAAAAGTCAGATATCAATTAGCCATTACAGACAGTGGCTTAGCATGAGTGACATTTCTTCATCAGTTCTCCAATGGACTGCTGTAACTTGGATTGTGTACATTTTTGTTCCAGGAACCCTGAAGTTCCTTAAAAGCTGACCAGAAGTTTCTCAATAGGGAGGGAGGGATAATTGAGAAGGTGTTTCCTGGAACCAATAGGTTTGCTTTGCAGAACATCTCCTATGGGTCCCTTTTTTGGCAATTAAAACTGCGGGTGCAGGAGGGAGAGCAAGCGAGATTGAGATGCAACAGCCGTGGAGGAAATGGTTAAAGCCCCTCTAACCCCATGCCAGGATTAGGTCCCAGTCTGGATTAGGACCCCTGCACCTGCAACCCCCTCCCGCTTTAGTCAGCATGGGGTGGAGCTTATTATCAAACCACAGAGCCTAGGGCTTGCCGATCAGGAGGTCGGCAGTTCGAATCCCCGCGACGGGGTGAGCTCCCGTTGCTCAGTCCCTGCTCCTGCCAACCTAGCAGTTCGAAAGCATGTCAAAGTGCAAGTAGATAAATAGGTACTGCTCCAGTGGGAAGGTTAACGGCGTTTCCGTGCGCTGCTCTGGTTTGCCAGAAGCGGCTTAGTCATGCTGGCCACACGACCCGCAAGCTGTACGCCGGCTCCCTCAGCCAATAAAGCGAGATGAGCGCCGCAACCCCAGAGTCGTCCGCGACTGGACCTAATGGTCAGGGGTCCCTTTACCTTTACCTTTTTACCCCACGCCAGGATCCCAGTCCGGATTAGGTCCCCCGCGCCTGCAATCCCCTCCCACTTTAGTCAGCATGGGGCGGAGCTTATTATCAACAGCACCTTCATGAGTCAAACACTGGAATGACCTGCAAACCAGTACAAATACTGCAAAATGGTACAAACACATGTAAGTTACAGTGATACCTCGGGTTAAGAACTTAATTCGTTCTGGAGGTCCATTCTTAACCTGAAACTGTTCTTAACCTGAAGCACCACTTTAGCTAATGGGGCCTCCTGCTGCTGCCGCGCCACCAGAGCACGATTTCTGTCCTCATCCTGAAGCAAAGTTCTTAACCCAAGGTACTATTTCTGGGTTAGCGGTGTCTGTAACCTGAAGCGTATGTAACCTGAAGCGTATGTACCCTGAGGTACTACTGTACTACAATTCGCACGTGCTCAGCGCCTGACTAAGGAGCAGGAGAAAAGCCTGTTGTTGTTACAGGACTGAGCCTGCATATGTACTATATATATTTAGAGCACATCCCCCCCCCCGAAGAATCTTGGGAACTCTAGTTCGCCCCTTACAGAGCTAGAATTCCCAGCGCCCTTAACTAACTACAATTCCCAGGGTTCTTTTTTTCTGGAGGGGTGCTTTAAATGTACAGTGGTACCTCAGGTTAAGTATTTAATTCGTTCCGGAGGTCCGTTCTTAACCTGAAAGAGTTCTTAACCTGAAGCACCACTTTAGCTAATGGGGCCTCCCGCTGCCACCGCGCCGCCGGAGCACGATTTCTGTTCTCATCCTGAAGCAAAGTTCTTAACCCGAGGTACTATTTCTGGGTTAGCAGAGTCTGTAACCTGAAGTGTATGTAACCTGAAGCGTATGTAACCTGAGGTACCACTGTACGCTGATCAACTGTGAATCATCCAGATACCCACCAGCGCACAGCTGTCCTGATCTACAGCCTCCGTTCACACAGAACGTTACAGCGTGGTCCAACAGACTTGTGTGACTCCTCAAATATCTCCCAGACTCCTTTACACCACACAACCATTCTGTGGCTGATGCCTGGGGGAGTGCCTTGCCAGAAAAGTCAATGTGGGAAGCAATCCCTGATCAGAAAAAGTCTGAACACCACTGTCCCCTGCTCTCATAACACACACACATACCCCTGCTGCTGCCAATTTTTAAACGTCTTCCTTGGAGAAGCAGTTTGTATGCAAAGCCGGGTCAGGATCCTCGATTCTGCGGCCGCATATTATTCTGGCTTCCACGCATGTCCTGCCCCTTGCAGCTGGAACATGCAGAGGTCCTGCCTCCCATTGCAGACTGAAGCCAGCAACCCGCTTAATGAGAAATCCCGCTTCATCCCAAAACAGAAAGGGCAAATGGACAGAGAGGTCAGCGCTGAAAGTATGTGATGGATATGTGTTGGCTGCGGCCTGTTCCTCCGGAGCAACAGCAGCCCAGATGTCATCTGGCAGGACGGAGCCAACAGCTTGCAGAAAAGCAACAGCTGTGGACCGTTTGTGCAGGCAGTAACTTTCGAACCAAGTAGGTCTTCGGCCATTTGTCTCGTAGTGTCACATTTGGGTGGTGTTTTTTTTGGGGGGGGGTTTAAAGTCCAGGTTTAAGGATATATGGAAAAGAGAGGAATATCCGGCTGGAAAGGTGGTGGCAACTCATAGATCCTATGCTGGTGAGATGTAGAAATTAGCCCAGGCATGGAAAAATTGAGAAGAGGAAAAGAGATTCTCCTTCCCTCATAGCGCTAAAACCCATGGACATTCATTTTTATTTTTTTTTATTTTTTTTAGTTCTGTGTGTGTCAGTTTATTTTATGTATTTATATTATGTCCCAACACACACACACACACACACACACACACACACACACACATATATATATATATATATATATATATATATAATTGGTTTTCACATATTACCTTACAATACAGATGCACCAAAGCCAACACCATTTCCTCCCCATCCCCCCATACATTTCCATTTATATTTCCTCAGTCCATCATATTATTATTTTCTCCTTCCTCCCACTTCCCTCCGCCCCCACTCAATTTCCTCCACATTACACAATTTACAGTAATCTTTGCATTCCACAGTCTTCTCAACTCATCTATATATTCTTATTATCTTTCCTTACAAATTTTTCTTCCATCCAGTACTTCACATTTTAATATAGGCATATTAGCGTATCTTTTTTATTTTTTATTTTTTGAGCAATATTTTGCCATATATTCATCAAAACATTTCCACTCCTTTTTTAAATTTTTGATTCGACGGATTTCTTATTACAGTGGTACCTCTAGATGCGAACGGGATCCGTTCCGAAGCCCTGTTCGCATCTAGAAGCAAACGTAACCAGTGTCCGCGCATCTGCGCGTGCGTGGGTCACATTTCGGCGCTTCTGCGCATGCGCGTGACATCATTTTGAGCATCTGCGCATGCGCAAGCGGCAAAACCCGGAAGTAATGCACTTCGTTATTTCCGGGTTGCCACGGAGCGTAACTCGAACGTGTTCATCCCAAAGCACATTCAACCCGAGGTATGACTGTATAGCAGTTAACTTTGCCAAAATTAAATATTCATTTAATTTACAAATCCATTCCTCCTTTGTAAGTATAGTTTGTGACTTCCACCTAGCAGCAATCACTATTCTAGCAGCTGTACTTGCATATAGAAAAATTCTCCCCCCCCCCCCAGACATTCATTGAAGCTGAATGTTGGAAGATTCAGGGCAGATGAAAGAAGATTCAGGAAAGATAAACCATGAAACTCACTGCCACAGGAAGCTGTGACGGCTACCAACCTGCATGGCTTTAAAAGATTGGATAAATTCATGGAGGAGGAGTAGAGGGCTCTCGATGGCTTTGTTCTGCCTCCACGATTGGAGGCTGCAGTGATTCTGAACACCAGTTGCTGGAAACCACAGGATTAGAGAGGGCTCTTTTGTTCAAATTCTGCTTGCGGGTGTTGCAGGAATTTATGTATAGGTTGGGGGGGGGGGTTGCCCCTCCAGCAGGTATCATGCACATGCAGCCTACTACCAAAACCAGCACAATCACTTTTGTGACTTTTGCGATTTGTCCCCACAAAACACTTCATCACCGTTTCTTCCTGCCTATTCAAAGGGCCTTTGCTGCACGATACCAAATGTGACAATTCACTGATAAATGTATCTGTGTACTGGCTCACAGAGGGACGCGGGTGACGCTGTGGTCTAAACCACAGAGCCTAGGACTTGCCGATCAGAAGGCCGGCGGTTCGGATCCCCGTGACGGGGTGAACTCCCGTTGCTCGGTCCCAGCTCCTGCCAACCTAGCAGTTCGAAAGCACGTCAAAGTGCAAGTAGATAAATAGGTAGCACTCCAGCGGGAAGGTAAACGGCGTTGTCGTGCGCTTCTCTGGTTCGCCAGAAGTGGCTTAGTCATGCTGGCCACATGACCCGGAAGCTGTATACCGGCTCCCTCGTCCAGTAAAGCGAGATAAGCGCCGCAACCCCAGAGTCCCTTTACCTTTACCTTTTATGCACATCCCGAATTTCCATTAAGGCCCTCAAAATGATGTACACCAGCCTTTGACAACCTGGCACTCCCCAGGTATTTTGGACTATAACTCCCATGAGCCCCCGTCAGTGTGGTCAGTGTTCAGGGATGATAGTATTTGTAGTCCACAACACTGTGCTAGGCAGATCCTTACTAGTCCCTAGGGAATAGGGAAACCCAGGTGGGCAGAGTAATGATAATAATAATAATAATAATAATTCCCATTTTACAGATAGGGAACTGAACCTGCAATAGGATGTCTCCTGCCCATAATCACCTATCACTCTCCCTTGGCTCATTCTACATCCAAAGGTCTCTTCCATTTAAATACATCCTCCTTTTTTTTGGCCTTGCTGTTACCACAAAGTACAGAAAATGTTTTACTTAGAAATAATTCATTTGTGGAGTTCGAGAGCCTGACGCTGGCACACAGCCACCTCCTGTATTCTGGCCCCTTCTTTGGCTCCGCTAAACCTTCTAATTAAAATCAGGTTCCTCTCCTGCTGTTCAACCTGTGCATTAAACTAACCAGATAAAAATAAAGACAAGGTATGTGTGTGTGCGATGCGGGGGGAGAATGTGGAGATGGGAATTCACTTAACATTACTTAGGAAGTTTCTCTCATTATTCATTTATTTGCCTTCAGTTTTGGCCGCGCCAGTCTGCAAGAAGTTCAGGGTTGCAATGACTGCAGTAAAACTAAGTCCAGACTGTTGCTGATTCGCAGGTGGGATTCACTCGCATACCGGTGAATTAAGCTTGTGCGATTAAAGAGGATTTGGCACTCTTGCAAAAAGCAAGCCTGCTTCCAAAAACACACCACTCAAGTTATTTCCAGACTACCTGTTAATTGAGCATGGCCCGTTTTGCACAATTTTTTGCCAGGAGGCAAACACAAGTATTCAGTGGGCATATAAATTCTGATTTGATTGCAGGGAGGTTAGACAATGTGCATGGAAAAAATTGTTTATTCATTTTTGTTTTTGTTCTTATTTTTATTTTCATTACATTTATATTCCCCTTTCATCCCAGGAGCTCAAGGTAGCATATATACCGTATTTTTCGCTTTATAGGATGCACACACATTTCCCCTTCATTTTTGGAGGGGAAATGGTGCGTCCTATAGAGCGAAAAATACGGTGCTTCTCTTCCTCCCCATATTATCCTCACAACAACACCACCCTGTGAGGTGGGTTAGGCTGAGAGTGAGTAAGTGGCCCGAGGCCACCCAGTGAGCTTGATGGCTGAATGGGGATTCGAACCCCAATCTCCAAGGTCTGACACTTGTTGCAGGAACCCACCCACCCCCATCATTCAGTTTGTACAAACTTGGCACACACACACACGACATATGCGATGCTTCTGTTATAAATTCATAGAAAATCACCCGTACATCGGATCTGTACCGTTCCACTTTTATTTTGCTCTATGAAGGAAGTACTATCAAAGGGGGAAGGTTTGATACAGGGCAGCCATAATCCCTTGAGCGTACCAACACATCCGCAGGAGCCCTACCCAGTTGGCATGCCAACCTTGATGGTCCTAGACAGGAGACCATCACACTCACAAAGAACCTGCATATGCGAGTGGATTCAGAACGGGTTGGAACAAAGGGCAGTGATCAGCTCTTCCCTCTGGGGACAGGAAACTGCAAACTCCCCTTTGTCCTCTGGAAAGTACTCATGGGGAGGGGGAAAGGTGGAATCGGCCAGGTGAGAAGACACTCAGGTTACCACCACAACTCCTCCCTCAACCCCTCCTTTTTGTGATGTGTCAATGATGTAGTTGTGATGTAGTTCTAGGGGTGTAACATGGGGATTAGTAGCTAATAAAAGTTGGGGTCTCCTTTTGTTCAGGGCTTCCATCTTGTTCCACCTGGTGGCAGGTGGGAGTCCTGTCACGACAGTCTTCAATAAAGACCAAGCCTACTGGCTGCTGTTTTGCTCTGGTATTCCTGGCTGGTGTCCTTGTTTTTTATCCAAGGGAGCCCTCAGATTTCTCCGTCAACACACTCTAACCACTACACCACACTGGCTGCCTTCGTTATCCCGCACATTGTGGTGCATGCCCCCCTTCAGTTTTCTACTACAAAAAAGGCAGGTTTTAGGTGCATCGGAACACCAGATCAACTTTGATTTGGGTCCCACCTGGAAAGAGCAACGATCTGCGAAGTGCACTCAGACTTTTGGCAGAACGAAAAGCGACAGGGGAAACGCACACTGGAAAAACCAGTGTTGCCTAGCATCCCGGCAAACTTTGTGCCAACAAGGCAGAGTGAAGGCTCAATAAATCTGTCACCTGGAAGAGAGCGGAGATACTGCAACCTGAACACAGAGCAGAGAGGGGTCAATTCCAGATATCCAGGACTTTTGCTGTGATGCCTAAGGTCACATCCCAGCCCCAACAATAAGTTTAAAGTGCTCTTGTATACCACTTTAAACAGGTACGGCTTCCCCTAAAGAATGCTGGGAACTGTAGTTTGTTAAAGGGTGCTGTAACCCTCCAATGTTTTGTCTTTGCCCACCTCCCATGGTGCACTATTCCATTGTCTCTTGAGGTAGACGGGTGCCAACAATATTAAACAATGATATTGTTAAATAGTGGGAAGACATAGCAGCCGACGCAGCGATTTCTCCAAAGCAGCTCTTTATTTGTAAGCTGGAACAGAACTGAACAGCAAACAGCTCAGCCGGCCTGCTTTTATAGGCAGCCGGCTGTCAACATTGTAGCAACAACAACCCAGGGTTTCCCGCCTAAAGTAACTGATGTGGACCTGAGTGAAAACTATATACATGATAATCCTGGTGGCCAGGGTGAGAACTTCAATACATAACAGATATACCGGTAGCTACAATTCCCAGCATCCTTAACAAACTACAGTTCACAGGATTCTTTGTGGGTAAAGGTAAAGGGACCCCTGACCGTTAGGTCCAGTCGCAGATGACTCTGGGGTTGCAGCGCTCATCTCCCTCTACTGGCCGAGGGAGCCGGCGTACAGCTTCTGGGTCATGTAGCCAGCATGACTAAGCCGCTTCTGGCGAACCAGAGCAGCACACGGAAATGCCGTTTACCTTCCCGCTGGAGTGGTACCTATTTATCTACTTGCACTTCATGCTTTCGAACTGCTAGGTTGGCAGGAGCAGGGACCGAGCAATGGGAGCTCACCCCGTCGCGGGGATTTGAACCACCGACCTTCTGATCGGCAAGTCCTAGGCTCTGTGGTTTAACCCACAGCACCACCCGCGTCTTTGTGGGTAGTGACTGTTAAAGATATATATGAGTTCTTTACAAATCAGGGCAGATGTGACCTAAGGACTGTAAACTTTCTTCCACTTTCTCCTGCCCCTTTCCAGGAAAGTTGAGCGGTGGGGGTTGATAGTACAGAATATCTGGAAGGTTCTAGCATGGGGAAATTGCCCCTAGGGCAGTGGTGGCCAAACTTGGCCCTCCAGCTGTTTTGGGACTACAATTCCCATCATGCCTGATCACTGGTCCTGTTAGCTAGGGATGATGGGAGTTGTAGTCCTAAAACAGCTGGAGGGCCAGGTTTGGCCACCACTGTCCTAGGGCGTACAACAGGTCCACTGCCCCCCCAATCAATAAAAATAAATAAAAATACATAGCTGAGGTTCTGCCCCCCCCCCGTAACAAAGGCCAGCCTCCCCTAAAATCCTGGCCACGCACATTTAACAAGCCGCTGTCAAGAGAAAAATCAGCATTTCCCTATGTGTAAGTTTATGTGCGTGTATCTATACTTTCTTATCTCTATGGTTGCTCAATACCCGCTTTGCGCGGGCGGGGCCGAGAGCCGGGAAGCCCTCATTAGCATTCGTTGGAACCATGATGCATTGCGCGCAAGGGAGCCGGTTTTCCCTCCGTGGTTTTCGTCGTTAACGCTAACGGCTTCTACTACCGCAGGAGAAACATTGGAGCAATCTTTTTTTTTCCTTTTTCACCTATAAAAAGTGTTTCTCGGGGCGGGGAAAAGAGAAAATACAGGATCACCGTAACCTTAGTGGCAGGCGCCCGCGCAGTGATGGGGCTCGTCGGCTTGTAGAAAGCATACTCTGGTTTCACCTCAGATCGTATAAATCTTTCGCCTTTTACTAAAGATTTCCGTGGGGAGGAACATTTATGAGTTTTCAACTAATTTTTTGAGGCCTTGCTTCGGCAGGGCTGCGTTTATGTGTCTAAAAAAAGAAAATATGCCTTTATTTCTATTTGAGGTGCACGGTTTTCGGTGCACCCTCCTAACGCTTCCGAGAACGGAGTGTGTCGATATTTTCCTTTCTTTGCTATGGATTTTATTGCACCTCTTTGTATCCATGTTTCCTGCGGTCCCATAATGCAGGCAATCGTGGTTGGGGTTTCTCAACCACCATGTGAGCAGCACACTTGAGCATGTGCAGAGTGTGTTTGTTTGTTTGTTTGTTTGTTTGTTTGTTTGTTTGTTTGTTTGTTTGAACTGGGTTTCATAAACATGAATAATGTTATACAAATAAGTTTCCCCATGTCATTTGTATAGCACAAAAATAGCATAATAAATGTGGGAAAATATCTGCAACATATGTTTCGTTCCTAGTGGTCAATATATAATTTCTTGGTTTATGAATTGAAACAATTAGGAAAGTGAATACTTGTATTTCCTTGGTTGTAAGAGAGGCTGGGTGTGGCTGTAGTGAGAATTTGTTTTTGTGTGTGAGCAGGGTGTGAGAGTGTATTTTTGAATCCGGTTAGACAGATTGTCCTCACCATGGTGAACAATTGAATGCAGCAACCCAGGCTTCTCACTCTTCTATGTTTCTCTATAAATCCTCCCTTTCCCTGCCTCCAATTATTTTTACTATTACCTTGAGTCCCTGTCAGGGGAAATAAATAAAAAAATAAATTTACACCCCTCCTTTTTCCCATACAGGGATTCAAGGCGGGTTACAGATAAAAATAAGAACAGAGGAGGGGGAAAAAACAACCATTAAAAAACACTGACAGAATTAAATCTCTCCCATCTATTAAAAGCATATAGTTAATTATGGTAAAAACAGCATGGCGTCAGCCCTTCCATCATATTTATTTTTTATTAAAATCATTTCTGCAACTGCCTTTCTTTTCAATTAACTACCAGGGTGGTTTGCAGAACAATAAAGCAGCAGCAATACCTAGCGATATAGCAATAAGATCCAGATCGGTGATTAGCAATAAATCAATTAGCATTGATCACTGCAGTATGAGAAACCCGGAGGCCGTATGAAAAACCAGGAAAACGGTTTGGAGGTTTGCTTCACCTCCACTGTAGACGTTATACCTGGATAATCTGGAAATTAGACCTTTGGAGTCTTCGGGGTGAAATCAAAGGTCGATTCTCTAGATTCCTGCATGAATATAATTCTGTGATTTGATGTGGTTTAACCATCACTTGTGAAAGGGCATTATCACGCTGCTCAGCAACTGTTGTGCATTTTTAGCTTTCAGTGTCACTGAAAAACCCTACACATTTTGTCAAGAAGTTCAGGAAAGGAGGCCTCCACACATACAAACAAAATTACACTGCTCTGCTGCAGCCTGGAGACCTCCAGATGTTTTGGACTCCAATTCACATCAGCCGCCCAAAAAGCATGGCCAGCAGTAAAGGATAATGGTCACAGGTTCACCATCCCTGCTCCCATGGGCTGTGCAGGGCAGTAGATCATCGCCACTTAAGGGCTGTCACATGGAAGAGGGGACAAGCTTGTTTTCCCCTGCTCTGGAGGGTAGGACTCAAACCAAGGGCCTCAAGTTACAAGAAAGGAGATTCCAACTAAACGTTTGGAAAAACCTTTCTGACAGTAAAGATAAAGGTAATGGAACCCCTGACCATTGGGTCCAGTTGTGACCGACTCTGGGGTTGCGGCACTCATCTCGCTTTATTGGCCGAGGGAGCCGACGTATAGCTTCTGGGTCATGTGGCCAGCATGACTAAGCCGCTTCTGGCGAACCAGAGCAGCGCACGGAAACGCCGTTTACCTTCCCGCCAGAGCGGTACCTATTTATCTACTTGCACTTTGACGTGCTTTCAAACTGCTAGGTTGGCAGGAGCAGGGACTGAGCAACCGGAGCTCACCCTGTCACGGGGATTCAAACCACCGACCTTCTGATTGGCAAGTCCTAGGCTCTGTGGTTTAACCCACAGCGCCACCTGCGTCCCATTCTGACAGTAAGAGCTCTTCTAAAGTGGAATGGATTTTTAAGCAGAGGGTGGGTGGCCACCTGTCATGGATGCTTTAGCTGAGATTCCTGTATTGCAGGGGGTTGGACTAGATGACCCGTGGGTCCCTTCCAGCTTTGGGGTTCTATGATTCTAGAATGGCTAGAGCTGGTGCAAGCCAGGGCCCTGTTGCCTTTCTCAGCAGAAGGCCATACAACACCAAGAATAAGGTGTGAATAAGCTTCTAGGGCAGTGGTGGCCAAACTTTGCCCTCCAGTAGTTTTGGGACTACAATTCCCATCATCCCTGACCACTGGTCCTGTTAGCTAGGGATGAGGGGAGTTGTAGTCCCCAAACAGCTAGCGGGCCAAGTTTGGCCATGCCTGTTTTAGGGGAAGCTCAGAGCAAGAGAATACCTGGCTCTGTTTGACTTTGCTTCTGCATAATTGAAATCGCGTAAAATGGGGAGCACCCGCTAAACACCCTTTAAACGCCCTCTCTGGCACCCACTCTTCAATCTGTAGCAAAAATATTGTATTCAAAAATATCCACAGCTAGATCTGAAGCTTTTTCAGGAGGCTGGAGGACCTAAGGGGAAGTGGCTGCTGCTTCTGCGCTACCTCCTGTGCCAGCTGTTAAGCGGGGAGGCTGAGCAGCCTAAATTAGGCGTCAGCAAACTTTTTCAGCAGGGGGCCGGTCCACTGTCCCTCAGACCTTGTGGGGAGCTGGACTATATATTTTTTTTGGGGGGGGGGGGGGATGAAAGAATTCCTATGCCTCACAAATAACCCAGAGATGCATTTTAAATAAAAGCACACATTCTACTCATGTAAAAACACACTGATTCCCAGACTGTCTGAGGGCCAGATTTAGAAGGCAATTGGGCCAGATCCAGCCCCCAGGCCTTAGTTTGCCTACCCATGGCCTAAGCAAAGCCCCGCTGGGCCTCCAGTCTTTTCGGAGCTTCGTCTGCCCTCACTGACATCTTCTTTGGGTTCCGGGGAGGGTCTCCTCATGAGCCACAAGGACTCTCCAGTTTTGGATTTCCAGCTTTGGATTGAATTATTTATTTCCCAGTGCCGTGCACAAGTCGGTCGCACGTAAGGGGTGTGTGGAACACCTGTACCAGGCTTTCTGCAGAGAGTATTTTGGAGATGCATTTAGATTTCATGTGTGGACCTGATGTCCGCCACCTCCTGCACTCTTAGAGCCCACATGTGACTGATGGATTGAGAGAGTCTCCTTTGCTTTCCAGGGATTTGCGCTTCAACCGCATCAAAGCCATCCAGCCTGGAGCCTTCAGGAATCTGAAGAACCTCAACACCCTGTAAGTGCTCAATCTTCTTGTACCTAAAATGGGAATCCAAAACCCAGAGGCGCAGCTTAGCTTTGCTCTGTGGGCCGTCCGATCCAAATCTGACAGAAATAACCCCGCTGGCTCGCGCACACAGAGGCGAAGTTCAGCAACGGTATGCTGGGCGGCTTTCAAGCCAACTTTATTTTTGGCTCTGGCCTCCGTAAGCAGTATCACCTGCTCCGTTGTTTTTGGACAGGTTCGAGTTTGTGTCGGATCTCAGATTTTAAACAGCTGAGGTGCTTGGCTCCAGAAATTGCTGGATCCTCGGAGCACTCTTGGCGAGCCGAGGTCCTTTCAGGATAACAGCACATCTGCAGGCGCCCGGGATGAGTTTGCTTCGAGCGACTTCCATGCTGCGTTCAATTAGGAGGCGGGGAATGAATTAGCACTTGGTATAATCCTACATATGGGTCTGTCGCAGCAGAACCCTCCAGCTACAACCACGCTTCGGCTCGCTGGCTCAGTCCTTGCTCTCTTCCCAAAGGACCACCCCAAAGGGCCATCGCCCTTTGGCACCGATCCTTTGGCAATCACCCCGGCACTTTTTCTGGCTCCAGTCAAAATGCCCCAACCCAGATGTTATTACTGGGTGGCTGCAGTTTCTGGCAGTGGTGCTGCAAGCAGGCTGCTATGGGCTGATGGTCCTCACTGCAGAATGCAAGAAAGTTTGGAGGGGCTGACGGTTTAAAAACGCAATCCTGTGTGAGTGCCTGGAGGCAGTTGGAGGATGGATAGTGGATAACAGATTGAGGCTGAATCCTGACGAGACAGAAGTACTGTTTTGGGGGGACAGGGGGTGGGCGGGGGTTGGGGACTCCCTGGTCCTGAATGGGGTAACTGTGCCCCTGAAGGACCAGGTGCGCAGCCTGGGAGTCATTTTGGATTCACAGCTGTCCATGGAGGCGCAGCTCAATTCTGTGTCTAGGGCGGCTGTCTGCCACCTCCATCTGGTACGCAGGCTGAGACCCTACCTGCCCGCAGACTGTCTCACCAGAGTGGTGCATGCTCTAGTTATCTCCCACTTGGACTACTGCAATGCACTCTATGTGGAGCTACCTTTGAAGGTGACTTGGAAACTGCAATTAATCCAGAATGCAGCAGCTAGACTGGTGACTGGGAGTGGCCACCAGGACCACATAACACCGGTCTTGAAAGACCTGCATTGGCTCCCAGTACGTTTCCGAGCACAATTCAAAATGTTGGTGTTGACCTTTAAAGCCCTAAATGGCCTTGGCCCAGTATACCTGAAGGAGCATCTCCACCCCCATCATTCAGCCCGGACACTGAGGTCCAGCGCCGAGGGCCTTCTGGTGGTTCCTCATTGTGAGAAGTGAGGTTACAGGAACCAGGCAGAGGGCCTTCTCGGTAGTGGCGCCCACCCTGTGGAATGCCCTCCCAGCAGATGTCAAGGAAATAAGCAGCTATCTTATCTTCAAAAGACATCTGAAGGCAGCCCTGTTTAGGGAAGTTTTTAATATTTAATGCTGTTTTTAACACTTGATTGGGAGCTGCCCAGAGTGGCTGGGGAAACTCAGCCAGATGGGCGGGGGTATAAATAATAAATTATTATTGTTGTTATTATTATTATTATTATTCTCCCTTAGCTCCCTTTCAGCAGCAGCTCTCTCAAGGGAGACCTGCTACCTGTGTCTGCTCCTTTTGAGGTTGAGCAAAAGTAGTTGAATTGCTAGGAGGGGTGCAAACTGTAGTCCAGGCATGTCCAACCGGTTGATCACGATCTACCAGTCGATCGCAGGGTGCCTGTGGTCGATCATTGTCATCATGGAATCCTGATTGATCCCTCCCCAAAAAAGCTCAAGAACTGTGGCTCTTCCACCCCAAAAAAGGTCAACAACTTTGGTATATCCAATGGGTATAAAAAGGTAAAGGGACCCCTGACCATTAGGTCCGGTCGTGGCCGACTCTGGGGTTGCAGTGCTCATCTCGCTTTATTGGCCGAAGGAGCCGGCATACAGCTTCCAGGTCATGTGGCCAGCATGACTTGCTGCTTCTGGTGAACCAGAGCAGCGCACGGAAACGCCGTTTACCTTCCCGCCGGAGCGGTACCTATTTATCTACTCGCACTTTGACGTGCTTTCGAACTGCTAGGTTGGCAGGAGCAGGGACCGAGCAACGGGAGCTCACCCCGTCACGGGGATTCAAACTGCCGACCTTCTGATCGGCAAGTCCTAGGCTCTGTGTTTTAACCCACAGCGCCACCCGTGTCCCTCATCCAATGGGTATACTGCCAGTTTATTTATAGTGGGAGTAGATCAGTCTCTGGGCAGTTGGACGTGCCTGCTGTAGTCAATTAAATACCCTGATCCTTTAAACAGCAGCTTTTTTAGAAAGGGTTGATTCTTTCAATGGAAAAACGTGTAGTTTCAAGTGCCATCTTGGAATGTTTTAGTAACAATAATAGTAATTTTATGATTTGTACCCCGCCCATCTGACTGGGTTGCCCCAGCCGCTTTGCGCGGCTTTCAACATATATAAAAGTGTAATAAAACATTGAACACCAAAAAACATCCCTATACAGAGCTGCCTTCTAAAAGTCGTATAGTTATTTATTTTACACGCTTGAAATTTCTCAGTTCCACATTGCTCTTTCATTGATTTTTGGTTATGCTTTCGCGTTCATGATATATCGCTTGCTTTTTGGACTGTACACCTCTTAGAGATTTTTGAAATACTGTAGTAAGCAATTCATAAATTCCTTTAAATAAAATAAAATAAATTGAAGAGTGGTTAGGTGCCGCAGTGGTTAGAGGGTTCGTTGTCACAATCAATTTATTTGTATGTCAGTTCTCCACAGAATTGGGCCCATGGTGGCTCACAGCCTATTAAATGAACAACAATAAATATAACATTTTTAATAAAAAAAATGTATTAGGAACGATAGGAAATAATCCTATTGTCAGTAACGCAAAAGGAAAATTGGTTCAACACAGTACTAAAAACAATAGGGCTTTGCAACGGAGCGGGCAGGGATCCACTGGATTTTGTGTCATCTCTGCTTCCGTTGTGTGACAGCACAAGGCCTGATTTGATCTGGTTAGAATAATAGAATCATATAGTTGGAAGGAACCCCAACCCCCTGCAATGCAGGAATCTGCCTGCCTCTCTGCCTTCCATCCCAGCGGATGGAAGATGTTTTTATTTTTCAAAAAAAATATTCATTTTATAACGCGAATAAAGAACACAAACAGAAAAACAAACAATACAAACAAATTCTTGTCATGGCCTTATTTTTCTAAACATTGTTATGTGGGCTTCCCCAAGTCCCACCAATCTGATTTTCATTTTACTTCATCTTTAGCAGTTTACATATATCATAATTTCTAACCATCTTTTTTTTAATCACACTTAAAATAACTTCGAGGGACGCGGGTGGCGCTGTGGGTTAAACCACAGAGCCTAGGACTTGCCAATCAGAAGGTCGGTGGTTCGAATCCCCGCGACGGGGTGAGCTCCTGTTGCTCGGTCCCTGCTCCTGCCAACCTAGCAGTTTGAAAGCACATCAAAGTGCAAGTAGATAAATAGGTACCGCTCTGGTGGGAAGGTAAACGGCGTTTCCATGCACTGCTCTGGTTTGCCAGAAGCGGCTGAGTCATGCTGGCCACATGACCCGGAAGCTGTACGCCAGCTCCCTCAGCCAATAAAGCAAGATGAGCGCCACAACCCCAGAGTCGGTCACGACTGAACCTAATGGTCAGGGGTCTCTTTACCTTTACCTTAAAATAATTTCACATTTTATCACTTATAAATAATACTATTTTAAAATACACTATCTTCTACTTCTAACCCTACAGCCTATATCCACTTCCAAAGCTATTCTAAGATTTAAATTTTAACATATTTTTTTCAAATATTCCTTAAACTTCTTCCAGTCTTCTTCCACCGTCTCTTCTCTCTGGTCTCAGAGTCTCCCGGTCAGTTTGGCAAGTTCCATCATCTTCATCTGCCATTCTTCAATAGTTGGTAATTCTTGTTTCACGGATGGAAGATGTAAAGCCCCACCTGGCTAGGGGGCATTTATCATCATCATCATCATTCTTACCCCACATTTTACCCAGATTTGGCGACTCAGCTAAACAGCTGCAAATATGTTTTAAGTGCATTATATAAATGTGACACTAGATGGTGATGGTGAGCTTGTGGCAAATTCAATATATTTTTCAAAATGCTTCTTAAAAAAGCATTTTCACAGCATGTTTTTTTTATGTGTCCAGATTCCACTCCGGACTTGCACAAATTAAAATGACGCAGATAAAATACCCCCCCCAAAAAAACATATAAAAGATTCTTTTTTAAAAAAACAACAACCCTATAATAAAATTAAAACAATATTAAAAAAAAAAAATAGGGATGATGAAAACAGCACAGCACTGTTAAAACCCATTTCCTTAAAAAGAAAACAAAAAAACCAGTCAGTTGCCAATGATCTGTTTCGAACTGGGTGAGGATGATTTAAAAGTCTGGGTAATTTCTTTTTAAAAAGGGTTGGATCAAGGGATCTCTGGCCAAGAAGACTCATAGTGGGAGAGCCAAGAATGTTATCACCCTCTACTCTTGCCCAGTGCCACAACACAAATGCGGAGGGACGTTGCTGGAGGAGAGCAATTTCCCCTGGATATTAAATCCTCCATGAGGGAACAGATGGCTAATTGTTTCTTGCCACAGCCTAATTGCATGTAATCTAAAATACTGGCTGGTCCCATTTGGCTTAACCGGCCTGCTTTGTTTGCGGTTGCCATGGCAACCCCGGAATGATGCCTCCACTCCAAGCGAAGAACTGGAACGCCACACAATGGTGGAGATCACGATAGTAAGGCATCAGGGCAGTCGGTCAGATTCCTACCCCTTTGAGTTTTACTGTGAGTCAATGGGACAGGAATGAACTTGATTCAGGCTGCAGTTCCCACAGGAAGCTGCTTGTGTGGCATAGATCCAGCCCCATAGAACCAACATGCTTAACTCTGATTAAGGTTTGCCCTGTCTCGCCAGAGTGGTGCATGCTCTAGTTATCTCCCGCTGCAATGCGCACCTTTGAAGGTGACCCGGAAACTACAACTGTTATGTACTGAGTTGAATAGGATCCAAAATGCATCAGTCTGATTGGTCCTAGAACAATAGGATTCAGAGTGCAGCAGTCTGATTGGTCCTAGAACAATAGGATTCAGAGTGCAGCAGTATGATTGGTTCACAGGAGGCACCCAATCTAGCTCCAGGTGGAAGTGAATCCGCAACCTGATTGGCCTACAGGAGAATCCTGGAATTATCCAATCACATGGGGCCTATTGTGTAAATAATGTATATAAAGCAGACATTCTGGGGGAACTTCCATTCCTCCTCACCACTATGAGCTGAATAAAGAGCATGAAATCCACTCTCGACTCCAAGTATATTTCAACAACTAATCCAGAATACGGCAGCTAGACTGGTGACTGGGAGCGGCTGCCAAGACCACGTAACACCTGTCCTGAAAGACCTACATTGGCTCCCAGTACGTTTCCGAGCACAATTCAAAGTGTTGGTCAGTGGCGTAGCATGGGGGGTGCAGGAGGGGCCACCCACACCGGGCGCAACATCTGGGGGGGGGCGTGCTCGCACTCGCAGCTCTCTGCCCCTACCTGGCTCACTCACTCTCTCTCACTGCAGTGCTGGCTGTGCGAATCCGATCCGAGCCGCTGGGTCGCCGCCCACTGTGGAGGGGGTGGGTGCCAGGCGTGCGGTGCGGAGAGAGAGCGAGGGACTATCTGGGGGAGGGACAGTGCAGCGGCCGCCCAGCGCAGCGCTGAGCGCGGGAGAGAACCACACCAGACCAGACCAGGCAGCAGCAAGAAGAAGCTGGCAGCGGCGGCAGGTTAGGGGTTAGGGGGTGCAAATTACTTGCCTTGCCCCGGGTTAGGGGGCGCAAATTACTTGCCTTGCCCCGGGTGCTGACAACCCACGCTACACTGCTGGTGTTGGTGCTGACCTTGAAAGCCCTAAACGGCCTCAGTCCACTATACCTGAAGGAGCGTCTCCAACCCCATCATTCAGCCTGGACACTGAGGTCCAGCGTCAAGGGCCTTCTGGCGGTTCCCTTGCTGCGAGAAGCCAAGTTACAGGGAACCAGGCAGAGGGCCTTCTCGGTGGTGGTGCCTGACCTATGGAACGCCCTCCCACCAGATGTCAAAGAAATAAACAACTATCTGGCTTTTAGAAGACATCTGAAGGCAGCCCTGTATTATGAAGTTTTTGATGTTTGATGTTCTGTTATGTTTTTTTATGTGTTGGAAGCCACCCAGAGTGGCTGGGGCAACCCAATCAGATGGGCAGATGATGATGATGGTCATCATCATCATCATCATAATGGAAGAACCAGCCTAGGTGAGCCACAGCAGAGGTCTCCTCTGGAATGGTAGAGAACCTTCCTGTTCCACAGCAAACTTTTCGTTTGCCGAAGAGAGAAGTGCAATGCCAAAAAGATTAGCTTGGAATCCACAACCGCAAGGGTTTTCTCATGTGTTTCGGGGCTGGAAAGGAATGTTATGACAACGATGGCGAAAACAGTGCTGAAAGGTAAACAAGAGTCCAGACCGTGGACAGGATCCTATTGTATCCGTCCTCCTGACCTTGCCTGCGGAGCTCAATTTGCCTTCCTTTGGACTGCGGAGCTTGCCGGTCTTCCAGCTCTGACCCAGTTAGAGAGGCAGACAAATTCCAAATGGCACCACAGGAGAATTCTGAAGCAGATAAGACATTTCTCTCCCTCCCTCCCCGCCTGCCCCCCTTTGGCAGGATGCAAAACAAGCACATTAATTTAAGGGCCTGGCTACATGAGGTGGCAGGATTTGGCCTGGTCCAGTCATTCTTCAGTGGATCTTTTGCAAAAATGCAGTACATAGCGCCCTGATCCAGAACAGGGTCATGGTGCTCTGGCGGTGAGGGTTTAAGTTCAATCCAAATTTATCCTTTATTTATTTAATGTCATTTGTATCCTGCCTTCCTCCCAGTGCAGGACCTGAGGTGGCTCGCAACATAAATTAAGCCAGGTGCAAACATAATAATAATAATAATAATAATAATAATAATATATTATTTGTACCCCACCCATCTGGCTGGGTTTCCCCAGCCACTCTGGGCAGCTTCCAACAAAGATTAAAAATACATCAAAATGTCACACATTAAAAACTTCCCAGAACAGGGCTGCCTTCAGATGTCTTCTAAATGTCAGGTAGTTTTTTATCTCTTTGACATCTGCTGGGAGGGCGTTCCACAGGGCGGGTGCCAACACCGAGAAGCCCCTCTGCCTGGTTCCCTGTAGCTTTGCTTCTCACAGCGAGGGAACCGCCAGAAGGCCCTCAGCACTGGACCTCAGTGTCTAGGCAGAACGATTGGGGTGGAGACGCTCCTTCAGGTATACTGGACCGAGGCCATGTAGGGCTTTAAAGGTCAACACCAACACTTTGAATTGTGCTCGGAAACGTACTGGGAGCCAATTTAGGTCTTTCAAGACTGGTGTTTTATGGTCTTGGTGGCCACTCCCAGTCACCATTCTAGCTACCGCATTCTGGATTAGTTGCAGTTTCTGGGTCACCTTCAAAGGTAGCCCCACGTACAGCGCACTGCAGTAGTCCAAGTGGAAGCTAACCAGAGCATGCACCACTCTGGCGAGATAATCCACGGGCAGGTAGGGTCTCAGCCTGCGTACCAGGTGGAGCTGGTAGACAGCTGCCCTGGACAAAGAATTGACCTGTGGTTCCATGGACAGCTGTGAGTCCAAAATGACTCCCAGGTTGCGCACCTGGTCCTTCAGGGGCACAGTTACCCCATTCAGAACCAGGGAGTCCTCCACACCAGCCCGCCTCTTGTCCCCCAAGAACAGTACTTCTGTCTTGTCAGGATTCAACCTCAAACAAAAACACACAATGAGCATAAATATTAGAAAACAATTAAATAAGAAACTGTATTGAAAACCTTGGTGAGAACACTTAAAAGCACACACACACACAAAAGCCTAAGACCCAGCCTAAGAAGACGCTGTCACAACAGCCAGCTATTGGCCAAAGGCCAGTCAAGATTAAAAAAAAAATTGTCTCCTAGCAAAAGGAAAACAGAGAAGGAGCTGGGCTGTCCTCTTGTGGAAGGGAGTTCCACAGTCTTGGAGCAGCCTCTGAGAAGGCCCCCTCTCATGGCCTCACCAATCTCATACCCTCCAACATTTCTCCAATGAAAATAAGGACGTCCCATTCCATAATGATAACTTTGCTTTTCATACCCCACACATCTTAATGGGTTGCCCCAGCCACTCTGGGCAGCTTCCAACATATATGAAAAAACATAACAAAACATTAAACATTTAAAAAAAAACCCTACCCTGTACAGGATTCCCTTCAGATGACTCGGGAGTCGGATAACTTAGGGCTGCCATATGTCTGGATTTTCCCAGACATTATCAGGATTTCAAAGGCAGAACTGACGTCCGGGCTGAATTGTCCTGAATCTTAGGCAAGTCAATTTTTTTGGCATTTTTGTAGAAACCCACCAAAACTGTTGAGTTCTTTTTATGGGAAAATTGCCCCCTGACGCCATTTTTACACCCTAGGGTGCAAGCCTAGTGTGTGCTGGTTTTTACTTTTTGAAATATGGCAAACCTAGGATATATCTCCATACCCTCCAACATTTATTCAGTGAAAATAAGGACGTCCTAAGGAAATGTGGGACATTCTGGGATCAAATCAGAAATCCGGGATGACTTCTTTAAAGCAGGGACATCCCTGGAAAACAGGGACGCTTGGAGTGTCTACAGTCGTAATACTGAGACCGCAGCCTGCCGCCTTCAAAGTAATGCATTAATGTGTGCCTTCCTTTCCCTTATTTTCTCACAGGCTTTTGAACAACAACCTGATAAAGCAAATTGCACGAAGATCCTTCGAAGGACTTGACAGCTTGAAATACCTGTAAGTGTCTGTAAGGAGGCCCGTTGTGACAACAGCCTCTGAACATTAGTAGCGGGAAAGTGAAACACTCCTGATACTTGTCAGATGACAGTTACTTTATCGTATCTACATCCTGCTACACACATGTGCATAGTAAATATTGAGCAGGAAAATAAATTGCAGGTGCATATTTTTTCTTAATTATTCATATACCATTAGACAGGGCCTTCTTGGTGGTGGCTCCCAGGTTGTGGAATACCCTCCCTCCTTATTAGCTTTCAGAAGGAGCTTGTAAACATTCCTGTTCACCCAGGCATTTGGTGGCTGAAAATTCCTGCAACTGGCAACCACGACAATTATTAGCTGTGAGGGTATGCAACCATTTTACCCATTAGATCTTTTTGCTGGTTTTTAGGTTTTATACGTTTCAAGATATTTTAAATTACTTTAAAATGATTTAGTCATGTTTTTATGTTGTTCTGACTTGCATTGTTGTACAACGTTTCTCTGCTCTGGGCTCCTTTGGAAGGAAAGCCTGAATATAAATTTAATTATTCAATGAATTAAGTAATTGATCAGCAGAACACAATTAGATAAACTGGCTTTTTCATGTTGCTAAGCCAGAAAAGAGGTTTGGATCGTTCACTGCCTGCCTTTTTTTCTTTCTCACACGCAGTTCAGTCGCCAATGATAGTTGCTCTGAGATCTGCCCTGGGTTTTTGTGTTCACTTTGCCAAACTTCATACCCATCTCTTTTTCCCCTCGAGGGGACGGAAAAGCAGCTTGAAGTGTGTCTGATTTTTATTTTTTGAAAAATCTCGGGCAGGAAAAGGATTAGCTATGCACATAACCTCCACTCCCCTTCTCAGCAGGACTGGCGTCAGCAGCCGACATCCTCGTTTAGCTGCCAAGGGGTCCTGCCCAGCTCTTTTGGCACCATTGCCCTGGGCCTCCCCTCCTCCAGGGCTCCTTCGTTAAATGAGCACCAGGTGGTCTTCGTTGCAATTGCACCCTGGAGTGACATCACGGCACAGCAGGGCATGGTGGGAAATTGCAACGGCAGCTGGCCTTTTGCTCATCCTCCTCTTCCAGCGAAATATTCACGTGTGTCGGGTAGTGGGGACTTTATTGTCGCCAAGCGCTGAAAACACGGCCCGCAAAGACCTGGGCATTCTAGTGACGCCTTCGCCCATCTGATGCCCGCCAGATTGTTGTGGACGACTGCTGCCTTGAAGGGATGCGGGTGGCGCTGTGGGTTAAACCACAGAGCCTAGGACTTGCCGATCAGAAGGTCAGCAGTTCGAATCCCCGCGACGGGGTGAGCTTGAGTTGCTCGGTCCCAGCTCCTGCCTACCTAGCAGTTCGAAAGCACGTCAAAGTGCAAGTAGATAAATAGGTACCGCTCCGGCGGGAAGGTAAACGGCGTTTCCGTGCACTGCTCTGGTTCGCCAGAAGCGGCTTAGTCATGCTGGCCACATGACCCGGAAGCTGTACGCCGGCTGCCTCGGCCAGTAAAGCGAGATGAGCGCCGCAACCCCAGAGTCGGCCACGACTGGACCTAATGGTCAGGGGTCCCTTTACCTTCACCTTACTGCTGCCTTGAGCCCCAAGCCAGCACTACTAAGAGAGAGAGATAAAACTTTATTCGCATTAGCCAATGGCCATAGCAACAGTAAAACATTACAGTATACACAGAAAAGGAAATTTGATATAAAAGCACAATTTAAAGTCCTGAAGCAGCAGTCAGTTAGTGGCCCTTATTCTGATTGCCCCTGCTATGAACCTAGCAGCCTTTGCTGTTATCTGCTCATTTTGATCTGATAAAAGAAAGGACATTGTGGCAGTGGCTGAGCGCCCTGGGATGGCTAGTACGAGTTTGGTGATGATCTCGTTCCTCAGGTCTTTGTAGAGCCAGCACCACTGTAAGATCAAAATATCTGGAAGGAACCAGGTTTGAGGAAGGCTGCCTAGTGCCTCCTAAACCATGACGGGGAGGTTCAGACACTATGGTGGCAGATAAATTTCTAAGGATGGAATCAAAGAATTGTAGAATTGGAAGGGGGGGTCATCTAAGTCCAACCCCCTGGAATGCAGGAATAGGCTGCTGACCCATGCAGGGATTGAAACTGCAACCTTGCCATCATCAGCACCATGCTCTCACCGACTGAGCTATCCACTGAGAGCCAGTGTGGTGTTGTGGTTAAGAGCGGTAGACTCGTAATCTGGGGAACCGGGTTCGTGTCTCGGCTCCTCCACATGCAGCTGCTGGGTGACCTTGGGCCAATCACACTTCTTTGAAGTCTCTCAGCCCCACTCACCTCACAGAGTGTTTGTTGTGGGGGAAAAAGGGAAAGGAGAATGTTAGCCGCTTTGAGACACCTTCGGGTAGTGATAAAGCGGGATATCAAATCCAAACTCTTCTTCTTCTTCTTCATCCAGGCCAGCCGATAGTTACCTCTGTTTTGTTATTTATTTACCTATTGCCTGCCATTCACCCTACAGTCGCAGGGCAGGTTGCAGCATTGAAACACGACAATTAAAACCATTCAAAACAACTTACCACCATAAAAATAAGGGAGGTCCTCAAAACATCCGCCCCGAGTGTCAAAAGCCAGGGTAAAGTGGTGCATCTCCAGAATTATCTGAAAGCTGTATAATGACGGTGCCAAACGCACCTCTGTGGGTAGGGGCTTTCACATTTTGGGGCCACCACCGAAAAGGCCCTCTCCCAGGCAACGCCGATACACAGTGCCCCGAGGCTTTGAGGGCAGAGGAACTACCAAGAGGGCATCCTCTGTTGATCTCATGACTCAGTAGGGTCTCTCAGGTATTTGGGGCTTGAGTCATTTAGGGCTTTAAGCAATAGTGTGAGCAGATTGAATTGGGCCCTGAAACAAACTGGCAACCAGAGCAGTTGTTTTAAAACATGGGTTACGTGTGGTCTCAATGGGATGCCAGCCAGCAGTCTGGCTGCTGCATTTTGGACCAACTGGAGTTTTTGAGTCGTCTCCAAGGGCCACCCCACATAGAGTGCATTGTAATAATATGATTTTAGGCTGTTGAATCCAATGCAGCCCTCCTGTTAGCCAGCCAGAAAGCTTTTCTCAACCAATGTAATTTTATTCTCCTTTTCCGCTCTCCCTCTCTTTGCAAGCTACCTTTACAAGAATGAAATACAGAGCATCCAGCAGCATGCATTCAAGGGCCTTTCTTCCCTGGAACAGCTGTAAGTTGGCCGAGGTTTGTGTTGGAAATTGCATGGAGACGAGGGATGGAATTTCGCCTCTGGATTCCTGCCAGCCCCCTGAGACACCATCTGCAAGCACTCCTTAGAGTCCTGAGAAACTGAGCTTTGATTGAAAAATGAAATAAAAGTAATATGTTTTTATTTATTTACTCTTAGGTATTCCTAGGCTGCTTTTCTGGGCAGCGCCGACTCAAGGCAGCTTGCAAACATTTCTAGTTATCCTGGTGACAGAGCTACGTTTAAACATCTCCTGCTTTTTAAGCTTTGGTGTTGAGCTTTCTGTCACTCATGTTAATCCACGTAACTCGAGAATGATGATTTCAGAAGTAGATTGCTGCAGAGCACTGGTTGGGCAACTCCTAAAGATGATCTCCTTATCACGAAAAGCATCGCTTGCTAATTTCTGCTTTGCAAATGGCCATTCAAAGCACAACTGCAAGAGAGGTCTGAACCATTTGCTATAACATTCTGGCCAATTGACAACCCAGTTGCCACCTGTCTGTGAGGATCTTCTGGGGAAGATCTAGAATAATATAATTGTAGAGTTGTAAGGGACCCTATGGGATGCAGGTGGCGCTGTGGGTTAAACCACAGAGCCTAGGACTTGCTGATCAGAAGATTGGCGGTTCGAATCCTCACGACGGGGTGAGCTCCCGTTGCTCAGTCCCTGCTCCTGCCAACCTAGCAGTTTGAAAGCACGTCAAAGTGCAAGTAGATAAATAGGTACCACTCTGGTGGGAAGGTAAAAGGCGTTTCCGTGCGCTGCTCTGGTTCGCCAGAAGCGGCTTAGTCATGCTGGCCACATGACCTGGAAGCTGTACTCCGGCTCCCTCCGCCAAAAAAGCGAGATGAGCACCGCAACAACCCCAGAGTCAGCCATGACTGGACCTAATGGTCAGGGGTCCCTTTACCTTTACTTTAAGGGGCCCTAAGGGTCATCTATCCAACCCCCTGCAATGCAGGAATCTCAACTAAAGAGGCCTCTACTTGATGCCCAAGAGAACTACTGCCAGTCAATATTGAGCTGGACCAGAGGTTTTCGACCTTTTTGAGTCCACGGCTCCCTTGACCAACTACATTCTTTCCATGGCTCCCCTGTGGGCCTGAGGAACCCAGCTATGTCACCCCTTGCCTGCAGAGCTGGCAGCCTTTCACCCTTTTTCAAACACCCTCCCTTGTGGAGTGTTCCTCAGCCTCCTTCCCCCTTTCCTTGGGAGTCTTCCACTGCTGCCACCCTAGTCTCTCAGCTGCCCTCACCCCCAAGAAAGGTGCCCCCCAGAGGCACCATTCGCCTGCGGAGCTTATAGTCAGGGCTGCTGCAATAAACAGCTGTGCAAGCCTTTGGGAGGCAGAGATGCAAGAGGGCATCAGAAGAGGGAGGGAAGGAAAGAGGGACAGAGGCCAGTGTTGCCCACGGCACCCCTGACCATCATTCAAGGCACCCCAGGGTGCCACAGCACTCGGGTTGAAAACCACTGAGCTAGACATACCAATGACTGGACATAGTATTGTTGGGAATCAAGCCTTTATCAGGAGAAACTGGCCACTCTCCAGGCACCCGGCTTGATCTCCTGTTGACCTCCCTGTCTGCATTCCCGGCAGGATCCAGGCTAGGTCGCGATAGGCGATCCTTCTCAGAGTGAGAAGAACACACCCCCTCTTTCCTGCCCCCCCCCCCGGGCAGGGGAGAGAGATAGACAGAAACGTATTTACATTCCTTTATTTCTGTCTTTGCAGCGTTACAAAAATCATGACTGCTCTCTTCAAGCTTCAGCAGTCGAGAGACAAACTCCACCTGTACTTCCTGTACAGCTCATATTACACTCTGAGCTAATTCCGGTGCCCTCTGCACTGTGAATTGACTGTCCCTCTGTTTCCCACGGAACAGTCCCAACATCCCATTATGTTTTGCTTTCAAGCTACCAGCTCGCGGCCGCATTGCTTCTATATCGTAACAAGTACGGTATATGGCAGCCTCTTAGGTTTCTCTTACATCAGGGGTCAGCAAACTTTTTCATCAGGGGGGCAGTCCACTGTCCCTCAGACCTTGTGGGGGGCCAGACTAAATATTGAAAAAAGAAATGAACGAATTCCTGTGCCCCACAAATAGCCCAGAGATCCATTTTAAATAAAAGGACCCATTCTACTCATGTAAAAACACGCTGATTCCTGGACCGCCCGCGGGCCAGATTTAGAAGGCGATTGGGCCGGATCCGGCCCCTGGGCCTTAGTTTGCCTACCCATGTCTTATGCACACCCCTCCTCAGCCAGCCATGTTTTGTGTCAGAGTTGGAGCCAAACACAGGCCAACGATAAAAGAAGCAGATCTCCGTTGTCAGTGAAGTTCACTCTTTATTCAAGGTAACAAACATACAACTCAGTGGTCTTTCCCTTCAGGGGCAAATCCCAGGTCTGAAGGTCCTTGCCTTCCACCCTTTCTAAGGCGGCTCCTCTGCCGGATGTTTCCCAAGCAAATTGCATCTGCACACCTCTGCTATTCTCATCACTCTGTGCGTTCTTGGAGACCGGTGAGAAGGGCACTGGCAGAGGAAGAAAGGGCGGGGGAGCGCACTGCCCCCGGCACCACGATCCTGGTGGGGTGCCATTGCGGCTGGGGGTCCCCCCTCGCTGGGCACCACACCCCTGGGACACGCATCATGAAGCTCCGCCCCGGGCTAAGGCGTGCTTGTCGCAGCAGGAGAGGCAGACGCCTTAGATCAGTGGTTCTCAACCTGTGGGTCCCCAGATGTTGTTGGACTACAAATCCCATCAACCCTGAGGTCTGGTCTTGCTAGTTAGGGGTGATGGGAGTTGTAGTTCAACAACATCTGGGGACCCACAGGTTGAGAAAGGCTGCCTTAGATTCTTCTGCAGTCTCTTGACCTCCTTCCTCTGCTTCAGCCTCTGTGTCTGCACTGCTTCCTGTCACAGGCTCTTCCTGCTCACAAAACCCTGTTGCCCCTTTGGGATCCATCACCTCCTCCCACCCATCTTTCCCCTCTGACCTCTCCCCAATGCCCCACCACCAATCCCCTGGCTCTGAGCCTTCTTCCTCTGGGGGTTCCCTTGGCGGGGGTCCCCGGCTGGTGCCTCCCACCTCTCCTCTGCGTCCAGCCCAGTCCCTGACACTTTGCTGAGCTCACACATCACAGCAGAGAGATGAACCCTTCACCTTGGGCTTTCTGACTTATTTTAAGCACAGATGCCTTTGCCTGCAATGTGGGAGAAGTTCACTGGTATTCAGGAAGTCAGAGCCCTAGCTGTCCCCAACCTAGTGTCTTCCACATCTGGTGGGACTACAACCCCCATCCTCCCTGGCCTCTGGGCTGCTGGGAGTTGTAGTCCAACATCTGGAGGGCACCAGGTTGGGGGCAGATGGGGTGATCTCCGGATAATAATTCTTTGAGTTAGAAAAACCCCAACAACTCTGAGATGACACAACAGCTCCAAAAATATTTGCTTTGTAAAAAAACAACCCAGTCCTGTTGAGATGACGTAGTCCCTGACCATAAATGTCTCGCAAGGCACGCTAGATAGACAAAATAAAGAGTCATGGGGGAGATGTAGGAAAGTATGTGCTCCTTCACAAATGATCTCATGTGCAGCACTGTGGCCAAGATCTAATCTCTCGCTAGCAAATATAATCAACGGCTTTGTAGATGATGTATTAGGAAGGAACGGTCCAGCACTTCTGCGCCCTCAACGAGCCGCTTGTAGTTTTCTTGAGAATAATCTCAAGAGTCTGTGGAATCAGCCTTTGCCGCAAGGAGTGGCTCTTTATGTTTTCATAAAACTTTCTAAATATACCATTTTTTAGAGAGTCGCGCTTCTGGCTCTACACGTGTCACAGCAGTTGTCGATTATAGATAGAACAGTTCAAAGGAACGAGGAGCCCCTCTGCTTTGACCCTTTGAAACAGGTTGTTGTTCAAATGTTATGGCCCTTTCCCCATCCTTTCCGTCAAAATTCGAAACTGTCTTGTAAAGCATTGAGCAGACTGATGGATTGGTGGTCCATTTGAGTTCAGGTCTGCTACAGGGTCATCATGCAGGAATATTTTGCATTCCTGGTCCCCTTTCGCCAGAGAGGAACCCATTTACCCATAGCACTGAAAGTCATTTATACAATTATTTTTACACCATCATTGCATTGTTTTTCACACCGGCCACAAACATTCATTTTCCGCTGGGCCTTTGGCTCTTAATTATCTATGTCCTCGAGTTAGTGGCATGTTTTAATCCTGCCTTTTTAAAAATAGAATGTCTTTTATATTTTCCTTTGTAGCCCCCCCCCCTTTTATGTCAGTTCCTTTGTATGTATTTGCTTATATATTTTAAGTCGCTTTGAGTTACTTTGTTTTAAAAGCGACCAATAAATTTAAGTAATAATAATATATTCATAGTTATTTGTTTAAGTCACAGCTTCCCAGATGTTTGCATGAAAGCATGCCTCATCCATAGTTGCACGGCATAATGGGTTTTGTAGTTTTTCAGGTTGCATAAACAGTCAGTTGCATGCAGGCATAATGCACTCGGCGCATTGCATGGAATTGCAATGCATCAAATGTGTTGAGTGAATCTGGGGCTCCTCTGTTCTATCCTGGCTCGCAACCCCTGCTTTACTTGTGGCAAGCTAGGATGATCCCACATGCACTCTGGGAATTAATGATCTGTTCCATATGTTCTGTTTTCTTCTTCACCCCAGTTACCTGCATTTTAACAACCTTGAAACCTTGGAGCCAGAGACGTTTAGCGACCTGCCCAAACTGGAAAGGCTGTAAGTCGTCAGAAAATCACCAAGCGGTTTGTATGTGTGACATTCGTGCTAGTCAATTTGTGGTTTGTGCAATTAGAGGTTACTGACCATAACAGCTTCCCAAAGGGTCTAGCAGAGTTTCCCTGGCGGCAGACAACAAAAACTGTAGTCATACTCAAATGCACAGTCAAGAATTACAGTGGCACCTCAGGTTACAGACGCTTCAGGTTACAGACTCCGCTAACCCAGAAATAGTACTTCGGGTTAAGAACTTTGCTTCAGGATGAGAACAGAAATCGTGCTCTGGTGGCGCGGCAGCAGCAGGAGGCCCCATTAGCTAAAGTGGTGCTTCAGGTTAAGAACAGTTTCAGGTTAAGAACGGACCTCTGGAACGAATTAAGTTCTTTACCCGAGGTACCACTGTACTTTGTGCAAGCATTTGGCATTTCAGTTACTACTATCTACAAACTATACAGTCCTCCTTCCTCTCTTTGGCATGGTATACAGTGGTACCTCAGCTTACATACGCTTCAGGTTACAGACGCTTCAGGTTACAGACTCCGCTAACTCAGAAATAGTACTTCGGGTTAAGAACTTTGCTTCAGGATGAGAACAGAAATCACACGGTGGCAGTGCGGCGGCAGTGGGAGGCCCCATTAGCTAAAGTGGTACCTCAGGTTAAGAACAGTTTCAGGTTAAGAACAGACCTCCAGAACGAATTAAGTTCTTAACCTGAGGTACCATTGTACTTTGTGCAAGCATTTGGCATTTCAGTTACTACTATCTACAAACTATACAGTCCTTCTTCCTCTCTTTGGCACGGTATACAGTACCTCGGGTTACATACGCTTCAGGTTACAGACTCCACTAACCCAGAAATAGTACCTCGGGTTAAGAACTTTGCTTCAGGATGAGAACAGAAATCGTGCTCCAGCGGCACAGCAGCAGCAGGAGGCCACATTAGCTAAAGTGGTGCTTCACGTTAAGAACAGTTTCAGGTTAAGAACGGACCTTCGGAACAAATTAAGTACTTAACCCGAGGTACAACTGTACTTTCAGTCTAGTAATAAACAGTCCTGATATCACAAACTCATAGTATCAGCAGCACACTTTACCATACATCCAAACTAGCTGTAAGCATGCATATTAACAGCGTATGTGTGCTCTCCTCGTGCCTCAAATTGCAAACTCATCTTCCTCCTTTTAATTGCATCTCCAGCTGACACCAATTAAGCATGGAGTGCCCCTCCCACACATTGAAGGAACTTCTGGAACGCTTTTTAAACTTAAAGGAACCTTATCTGTTTCGTGAAGAATGTATTCCTAACATTAACATCATGCCTAGCTTGGTCCAGTGAGAGGGGTGCTTGAAAAGAGCACGCCTAGGTGTGTTAAAACTTCACCCAGGGACAGTCTCTGCCTGTCACTTGGGAGATGGCCTCAAAGAATACCCGGCTAACGTTCTGACTCTCTTCACTTCCCCCCATACAGCTTCTTGCACAATAACCGGATTTCCAGAATCCAGCCGGGCGCTGTCACCCAACCGGAGTCGCTTAAACGCCTGTAAGTGGATAATCGCTGCAGCAAAGAACAATTCATCATTCTGGGTGGAGGCAAAAAGCTGGTCTCAACTGGACGCAGCTGTGTGGCTTTGCTAAGTGGGGGAGACCCATGGAGCCATGTCGGTAGGTGGGCAAGATGCTAATATGTTCAGCCAGCCCTTTGGTGGTGGGGGCCTCTAATCCCCCTGGGCACCTGCCCCTGCCCCCAACCAATTTCAATATGGGGTCACAAATCGCAGAAGGTCCAAGTTTCCATCCCTAGCTGTTATGTACTGAGTTGAATAGGATCCAAAAGGCAGCAGTCTGATTGGTCCTAGAACACTAGGACTCAGAATGCAGCAGTCTGATTGGTCCTGGAACAATAGGATTCAGAATGCAGCAGTCTGACTGGTCCTAGAACAATAGGACCCTGAATGCAGCAGTCTGATTGGTCCACAGGAGCCACCCAATCCAGCTCCAGGTGGAAGTGAATCCGCAACCTGATTGGCCTACAGGTGAATCCCAGAATTACCGTATTTTTTGCTCTATAAGACTCACTTTTTCCCTCCTAAAAAGTAAGGGGAAATGTGTGTGCGTCTTATGGAGCGAATGCAGGCTGCACAGCTATCCCAGAAGCCAGAACAGCAAGAGGGATTGCTGCTTTCACTGCGCAGCGATCCCTCTTGCTGTTCTGGCTTCTGAGATTCAGAACATTTTTTTTTCTTGTTTTCCTCCTCCAAAAACTAGGTGCGTCTTGTAGTCTGGTGCGTCTTATAGAGCGAAAAATACGGTAGCCAGTCACGTGGGGCCCATTGTGTAAATAATGTATATAAAGCAGACATTCTGGAGGAACCTCCATTCCTCCTCACCGCTATGAGCTGAATAAAGAGCATAAGATCCACTCTCAGTTCCGAGTATATTTCACTAGCATATCTCATTTAAAAGATCTTGGCCCACCAAGCTAGAAAAGCACTGCCTGAGATGGTGGGAGAACTTCTGCCCATGGAGAGGGTCATATGGAGAAGGGTCTCAGTTGATGATCGCAGGGTCTGGTTGGTTCATATGGGGAGAGTTTGGGGGTCTTGAGTGCAAAGTCACCATTCCCTTGGGGCTACCAGGAAGTCTCTGCCAATTATGATCCCCACTTCTTCTTCCTTCACCTCTTTGCCTCAGGCGGCTGGACTCCAATGCCTTGCTGTGCGATTGTGACCTGATGTGGCTGGCAGAATTGCTGAGGAAATTCACCGTGCAGGGCAACACCCAGACGGCAGCTACCTGTGAGAACCCAAGGGAGCTTCAGGGGCGCTCCATCGTCACCCTGACCACCCAAGAATTCAACTGTGGTGAGCGCCCTGCCAAGGACACCGCAATATTGGTTTTGTTTATTTCGTTGGCATCCAGTGCCTCGCATAACCTTGCCGTAACTTGAAACTGCACCTTCCCCTTTGAAGAATCATTAACCATTGCATCAAACCACCTTGGTGCTGTAGGAGTGTTTCATGGCCATCCTACCTGTTATGTACTGAATTGAATAGGAACCAAAAGGCAGCAGTCTGATTGGTCCTAGAACAATAGGATTCAGAATGCAGCAGTCTGATTGGTCCTAGAACAATAGGATTCAGAATGCAGCAGTCTGATTGGTCCTAGAACAATAGGGTCCAGAATACAGCAGTCTGATTGGTCCACAGGAGCCACCCAATCCAGCTCCAGGTGGAAGTGAATCCGCAACCTGATTGGCCTACAGGTGAATCCCGGAATTAGCCAATCAGGTGGGGCCCATTGTGTAAATAATGTATATAAAGCAGACATTCTGGGGGAACTTCCATTCCTCCTCACCACTATGAGCTGAATAAAGAGCATGAAATCCACTCTCGACTCTGAGTATATTTCACTACCCAGAATGCCTCACTCTGAAGAAAGACACACACACCCCGGTCCTTCCTAAAGCAAGGCAGGGAGAGAGATGTTGGCAGATCATTTGATTTAATACATAACGTGGCCCGAGGGCGCTGCTGCCAGTTTACCCATACAGCCCAGCAGAGGCACCAGCTTGCAAGGGCGACTGGAGGGAACAATGTCCCATGTGTGACTTCACGCATGACATTTACCTCCCGATGTTCTGACATCTGGACACTGGGAGGAGCCAGGGGCGGAGCCAAATGCGGCCATCGCAAGGCTTCAGGAGCAGACAGCTCCTTTGCCTCTTCCTGGCACCATCACCAGGAGGTGGCTGCTTCAGCGCTCCTTCGTCTCCACGGAGGAGGAGAAGGAGCCAGCCTCTGGAGCCATGCTTCAGTTAGCTCCACGCTTCGCCTCTGTGCTTTTTGGACATAGGGGCCCCTAGCCCACAAATATTTGCCCCCCCCCCGAAAGAGCTCGGCCCCCAGGAGCTGGCACACTGCAGTACCACCTTGCCTTTGCACCATCCTGGTAAAGAGCAGTGATGGAACCGGTGGTATCATATCATCACCTAACTGCTAGGTCCATTCCTGGCTAAAGAGGGGGGAAAGGAAAGGAAATGGAAGCTGCGGGGATGAGAAGATATGCCACCGTCTTGAAGAGCCCAAAACCATCAAGGGGATGGAGTAATTACATTGTGGCTTAGGGCCCTCGTATTTACGGGACCTCCTCTCCTGGTCTGCCCCGCAGAGGACCTTAAGGTCCATGAATAATCATAGTTTAGAGGTCCCGGGCCCTAAGGAAGTCAGATTATCCTCCACTAGGGCCAGGGCCTTCTCAGTGATGGCTCCGACCTGGTGGAATGCTCTGACCCATGAGACCAAGGCCCTGCAGGATTTAACTTCCTTCCGCAGGGCCTGTAGACAGAGCTATTCCGCCTGGCTTTCAATTTGAACTTAGCCTGATCTTTTATTCCCCTTCCTTCCCTCCCCCTCCCCTTTTTATGAAGATTACCCGCTCTGGGATCCCACGGCTAATTCTCCCCTGGTCTCCTTGCTGGCCCAAATAGGACTAACTTAGCCAACTTGCCCTGGTGATCATCTAATGTTTATTGGATGGATTTCCCCCCTAAATTGATTTTTGAATTCTGAATTTATTGTTATTCACGTTTTATACTGTATTTCATGCTGTTTTTGTTGCATCAATTAAGTGGTTTAAATTTGTTGTTAGCCACCCTGAGCCTGGTTTTCTGAACCGGGAAGGGTGGGGTATAAATAAAAAATTATGATTATTATTTATTATTACGCTGAAAGGCTGCAGGATCTGGGGCTTTTGAATTCAGAGAAAAGGCGAGTAAGTTGACCTGCTAGAACAAGGCAGTCCAACTTCTCAAGTGGGGCACCCGTCGCGGTCTTTTTCAGAGAGGCCTCGCATCACAACCGAGCCACAAGACGCAGATGTCACCCTGGGCAACACCGTCTATTTTATCTGCAGAGCAGAAGGTAACCCCAAGCCCAAGATCATCTGGCTCCACAACAAGTAAGTCTTGCACGATTTTCACCCAGCTGAGCCAGAACGCAAGAGTGCTCTCTCAGGAGGAGCACAGGCATAAACTAGTCTGGCTCTGATCTGACCCTCCCCTCAGAGAATCTTGGGGATTGTGCCTTTGGGCTCACCATCTGAAAAGATCTGACACACGAGGAAGAAGGGCTGCGGAGGGAGGAGGGGAAAGCAAGGCTCAAGCACAAGTTATCCAAGTTAAAAATTAATAATAATAATAATAATAATAATTTATACCCCGCCCGCCCTGGCCAGAGCCAAGCTCGGGGCGGCTAACACCAGTAAAATTACAATAAAAACATAATGGGGAGGGGGGGAGAAAAGCCATTTAAAATACGGGTTAAAATATAATTTAAAATGCAGCCTCATTTTAATAGTAGCCCATAGATCAAAACCATAAGGGGAGGGAAACTTAAGGGTCAGACTGAGTCCAAACCAAAGGCCAGGCGGAACAGCTCTTCTCTTGCAGGCCCTGCGGAAAGATGTCATGTCCCCCAAGTAGGGGCCAGTACTGAAAAGGCACTGGCCCTAGTTGAGACCAATCTAACCACCTTGTGACTTGGGACCTCCAAAGTGTTGTTATTTGTGGACCTTAAGGTCCTCCATGGGGCATACCGGGAGAGGCGGTCCCGTAGGTACGTGGGTCCTGACATTACAGCCAACGTCAGTGGCAGTTCTGGATGTCTTGCCCTTGGTAAAGGGCAGTCATCCCCCCCCCCACCTCGCACTCTTCTCTCCCCACATTTCCACATCAAATGCAGGAACAGAGCAGGTGGCAATATTCAGGACAGGAGCGCAAGGCAGCTGCTGTCACTATACGCAAAATTCTAGGACTACTTCAAAGACTCCATCAGAGTCCAAATATCAAAGAGTTCTGATTTCTGAGCAACTCCTGTCCCTAGCTTTATAGACAATTACCGTATTTTTTGCTCTATAAGACTCACTTTTTCCCTCCTAAAGAGTAAGGGGAAATGTGTGTGCGTCTTATGGAGCGAATGCAGGCTGCACAGCTATCCCAGAAGCCAGAACAGCAAGAGGGATCGTTACCTTTGCTGCGCAGCAATCCCTCTTGCTGTTCTGGCTTCTGGGATTCAGAATATTTTTTTTCTTGTTTTCCTCCTCCAAAAACTAGGTGCATCTTATGGTCTGGTGCATCTTATAGAGCGAAAAATACGGTATGTGCATATCTATCTCTTGAGTTAGCGTATCTAGGGATGCCCCTGGCTGACTCTTGGTTAGGCTGAGCTAACCTGACAGTTTCCTGCTCCCAGGAGTTCCCAGATTCGGAGCGTTTAATATTCCTTTCTGTTTCTCAGCAATGAGATCGACATGCAAGATGATGGGCGTCTGAACCTCCTGCAAGACGGAACATTAATGATCCAAGATACCAGGGAGTCGGACAAAGGCGTCTACCAGTGCATGGCCAAGAATGTCGCTGGAGAAGCAAAGACCCCGGAAGTCGTACTGCGCTACTACGGCCACCCATGTAATGGCTTTTTAAGATCCTCTGAAATTTAAGAATTGCCGCTGCATCCGTTAGAGAGCAAGCAGCCTTATGCTAAGTTGGACGCACTGGTCCATCAAGCTTAGTACTGACTGCACTGGCTGGCAGCAGCTCGCTAGGGTTTCAGGCAGGGGATGTTTCCAGCCCCACCTGGAGATAAAGGTAAAGGGACCCCTGACCATTAGGTCTAGTCGTGACCGACTCTGGGGTTGCGGCGCTCATCTCGTTTAACCCACAGCGACCAAGGGATTAACTCCAGAACCTTCTGCATGCAGAGAAATCTACTGCTGTCCCTTTCCATTTTAAGAGATGAATGGTGGAAAAATTTGGTTCAGTATCCTTCTAGTATAAACCAAGCACTCTCATTAATTGTGATTCTCAACGGGTGCAGAGTGGATCAGCAATAAGTCAGGTGTAGAGAACCTGTGGCCCTTCAGGTGTCATAGAATCGTAAAGTTGGAAGGGACCCAGGGGTCATCTAGTCCAACCCCCTGCAATGCAGGAATTAGACTCCAACTCCCATCAGTGGGCAGCCAGTGTGCTCAACGGTCAGGGTTGATGGGAGCTGGAGATCGGGAGAGTCACAGTTTTCCCACTACTGCTCAAGGCTTAATTCCTTTGTGGTGAAAGCCCCGCATACTTTGTATTGGAAAGTAAAATGGGAATCTGTCAGTTTTAATAGTGGAAGTGCTGGTAAGGAGACTCTTAAAACTCAGGGTCGTGGGTTTGAGCCCCATATGGGGTGAAAGTTTCCTGCATTGCAGGGGGGTTGGACTAAATGACCTTTGGGATACCTTCCAACTCTGCAATTCTATGATTATGTGACTGCATTGGGCCTGTACCTCTTTGTCGCTAAGACCACAAGACAAGCCTGCTGGTTCAGACCCAAAGCCTACCTATCTAGTCCAGAAATCTGTCACTCCCCTATCAATCTTCATGCACTCTCATTCCCTTCTTTAACAGAGGGAGAATAATGACTGTCCTACCTTATAAGGTGGGAGATGCGGGTGGCGCTGTGGGTTAAACCACAGCGCCTAGGGCTTCCTGATCAGCAGGTTGGCGGTTCGAATCCCCGCAACAGGGTGAGCTGCCGTTGCTCGGTCCCTGCTCCTGCCAACCTGGCAATTCAAAAGCACGACAAAGTGCAAGTAGATAAATAGGTACCACTTTGGTGGGAAGGTAAATGGCATTTCCATGCGCTGCTCTGGTTCGCCAGAAGCGGTTTAGTCATGCTGGCCACATGACCCGGAAGCTGTACGCCGGCTCCCTCGGCCACTAAAGCGAGATGAGCGCCGCAACCCCAGAGTCGTCCGCGACTGGACCTAATGGTTAGGGCTCCCTTTACCTTATAGGGCTGTTGTGACAACACGCATTCTGAGCACTAGATAAATGCTGAGCACCAGCAGCCAACTGACAGCACCCAGCCCTCGTTTCTCTTTTGCTTTCAGCCAAGCCCAGCTTTGTCATCCAGCCCCAAAACACAGAAGTGCTGATTGGGGAGAGCGTCACTTTGGAATGCGGGGTCTCCGGGCACCCTCTGCCCCGCGTCACCTGGGTGCTGAGCTCAGGGTCTCCACTGCCGCAGGACCCTCGCTTCACCATCACCAGCTCCGGGGGGCTGTACATCCAAAACGTCACCTTCTCGGACCAAGGGCAGTACAGCTGCAACGCGAGTAACAGCGAGGGCTCCATCCAAGCCACGGCCAACGTCATTGTGCAAGGTGACCAAGACACACATAGTAACCGCCGGGCACCGGTGGGCGGGAAGTTGTGCCAAAGTCGGGGAGATCTACCTCGGAACAAAAAGTATCATATGTGAGAAGGGCCTCCTTTTTGAAATCCATGCCGTTCTGAAACTTTCACCCCACTGTCTTGATTCAAAATGGCATTGATTTGTAGCCAAACGAAAACGAAAACCTGCCCCTGTTCTCAGGGACCGCCATGCAAAATTTGGTTATGATGTGTTAAGAAGTGTCCAAATGCAAATAAGTTTCCAAAATAGACAGGCACCCCCCAGCTTGGGCGGAGGTTATGCTCTGGGCCTTTGCGCGTATAAGAAAAAAATGTATAAATCGGGAGCCTAAAAAGCATCTAACTCATGGGTAGGCAAACTAAGGCCTGGGGGCCGGATCCGGCCCAATTGCCTTCTAAATCTGGTCCGCGGATGGTCCGGGAATCAGCGTGGTTTTACATGAGTGGAATGTGTCCTTTTATTTAAAATGCATCTTTGGGTTATTTGTGGGGCATAGGAATTCCTTAATAAAAAATTTTTCAATATATAGTCCGCCCCCCCACAACGTCTGAGGGACAGTGGACCAGCCCCCTACTGAAAAAGTTTGCTGACCCCTGATCTAAATGCTCACTTTTTCTGCTCTTCAGCAATCTCTCCCGCTCACTCTCCACACAATTCTCTCTTCAACTAGATGCCTGTATAGCAGTTTTGTCCTGATTTGCCTGAACAATGCTTTTGCAGAGGTTAAACCAGGGGTAAAGGTAAAGGGACCCCTAACCATTAGGTCCAGTCGTGGCCGACTCTGTGGTTGCGGTGCTCATCTCGCTTTATTGGCCGAGGGTGCCGGCATACAGCTTCCGGGTCATGTGGCCAGCATGACTAAGCCGCTTCTGGCGAACCAGAGCAGCCCACGGAAACGCCGTTTACCTTCCCGCCGGAGTGGTACCTATTTATCTACTTGCACTTTGACATGCTTTCGAACTGCTAGGTGGGCAGGAGCGGGGACTGAGCAACGGGAGCTCACCCTGTCGCAGGGATTCGAACTGCTGACCTTCTGATCGGCAAGTCCTAGGCTCTGTGGTTTAGACCACAGCGCCACCCGCGTCCCAGGGGTAGTCAACCCTTTTATACCTACCGCCCACTAATGCATCTTTCTTGATGGTAAAATTTCCTTACCGCCCACCAGTTCTCGATGGAAGGAGCATTCAGCTTGTGCCGTAGAACCCCCTTACAGCCCACCTAAAATCCTGAAATGCAGTAGGGACCAGGTTGACAACCCACAAGTTAGACAATGTCCAGTTCTGGGTGGAAAGGGATCTTTTTGCCATTCTCGAAAGGCCTGATTTCTGTTCTCCCTCCCCTCCCTCAGATACTCCTAAATTTCTGATCATCCCCACCGACCAGACTGTAACAGAGGGTCAAAGCGTTGACTTTCCTTGCTCTGCTGAAGGCCGTCCGCTGCCAGTCATCGCCTGGACGAGAGCAGGTATTCTTTGTTCTCCCTGTTCTTCTGTAATGATTTGCAGACTCCAGAAACTGTAAGCATGCAGCATGCTTGCAGAGCACCAGCCTTCCCCGGTTTGGTGCCCTCAGGACGTTTTGGATTACAACTTCCCTCAGCCCCGGACAGCACAGAGCTGATGAGGAGTCGCTATCCAAAACCTCTGGAGGTCCAGGTTGGGTCGGTCGGGTCTATCACTCTCCCTCAGAGGTTGAAAGACCGAGAGGCCACAAAGGCTCTTTGCTTGCCTGCTTTTAGCCTTTAGCTTTTAATAATCTGGGCCAACGGTGTATTCACATAGATGACCTAACTGCAGCTATCACTGGGCAACTGCTCTCCCGCGGATCAACAGGAAGTGGGTTCTTTCAGCACTGTATGGAGTAACCTCACCGCATAGGTAATTGTGCCCATCATAATGCTCACCTGCCAAGGCAGTGCCCCACTCAGCCTTTCTAAAGATCTGCTCAGGCCAGTGTGTTTGAATTGGTACGTTTCTGAGTGACTGGGAGTGGCCGCCGAGACCATATAACGCCAGTCCTGAAAGACCTATATTGGCTCCCAGTACGTTTCTGAGCACAATTCGAAGTGTTGGTGCTGACCTTCAAAGCCCTAAGCGGCCTCAACCCAGTATACCTGAAGGAGTGTCTACATCCCCATCACTCAGCCCAGACACTGAGGACCAGCTCTGAGGGCCTTCTGGCAGTTCCCTTCCTGCAAGAAGTGAAGTTACAGGGAACCAGGCAGAGGGCCTTCTCGGTAGTGGCGCCCGCCCTGTGGAACGCCCTCCCACCAGATGTCAAGGAAATAAACTACTCTCTGAATTTTAGAAGACATCTGAAGGCAAGCCTGTTCAGGGAAGTTTTTCATGTTTGATGTTTTATCGCTTTTTAATGAATATTCTGTTGGGAACCGCCCAGAGTGGCTGGGGAAACCCAGCCAGATGGGTGGGGTATAAATTATTATTATTATTATTATTATTATTATTATTATTATTAACATCTTAAGGGGTCATAAATAACCAGATCTACACCATGCATTCAAAGCACATCCAATGCACATTTAAAGCATGTGACGTCCCCCAGGCAATCCTGCAAACTGTAATGGCCCACTTGCAGAGCTACAATTCCCAACTCCTGTAACAAACTACAGTTCCCAGGGAACCACTGCCTTAAAACAGTCCCAGTGTTCCTCAGAACCAGCACCAAGCCTTTGGCAGCTGCCAGCTCCTCACCTAGATGCATTGTGGGAAATAAAAAATGTGGCTTGGCCCATCTTCCCAGGGCTGCCACCACACCTCATCAAGAACGCCCAACTGGAGCCAGCCTTGTCCACAAGAACTCAGTCCAAACTTGGCCGCTGCCTTACAGCATGTCGTTGTTGTTAGGTGGTCCGTTGCCGAGCGACCGGAGACACAGCATCCTCTCCACGGGCACCCTGAGGGTGGTCCGAGTGGCTCTTCACGACCAAGGCCAGTACGAATGCCACGCCATCAGCGCCATTGGGGTCCGAAGCTCCCCTGTGCAGCTCTGGGTGACTCCGCGAGGTATGTTTGGTCGTACATCTTCTGCTCCTCAAATTGCTTTTGCCTCCTGCGGCCCTTTGAGCTTCTTCCCCAGTCGTTCCTGTTATAAGAAAAAACTGCTCCTTTTCCCTTATGGGGTATCCAAGAGTCCATAAACCAAACAAACCAAACCAAACCTTCCCTGTTTAGGGAAGTTTTTAATGTCTGGTGCTGTATTGTTTTTAATATTCAGTTGGAAGCCGCCCAGAGTGGCTGGGGAAACCCAGCCAGATGGGCGGGGTATAAATCATAAATTATTATTATTATTATCCATATAGAGTCCTTAAAGTGGGTCCCCCTATCCGTAGGAGAAAATAACAGAGGCAAACCAGAGTATATTGAGAAGCAAAGCGGTTAGTAAGCCTGATCTTTTTAAACTGTTGCAACAGGGTCCCCACAACCTGGAGGGAGAGAACTCCAAACAATGGTGCGCAAGTCCTTATATAGACTTTTGAAATTGCCCACCCTGTAGCCCAGGACCCCCCCCCCCCCCGAAACATCATACAAACATCGCAGAAAGAGGCAGTCTACAGCAGAAATACTGTCTGCCAGGATACCTGATAATGGTCACTCATTGCTTTACCTGGGCAGCCTGGCCATCCTTTTGTGATGGTAAATACTTTAATTCCTGAATCCAGGGCACAGGCTCACCCTATTCATACACAAATCTGCCCTTAAGACAGGTAAGCAAAAGACAATGGAGAGGCTTTCCCATTTCCTTCCTCCTTGCGGAGAAATATTTGAGGTCAATTTGGGAGAATCCTGTACTATTTCGGACACGTGGTTTATATACTTATGTGTGTATTTTATATTTGAGACCTTGGAATTCCTCCTTTGGTAATCCTCACAGAACTCTAGCTCAATGGTTGCCATTAATTTGATTTGATCTGATTTTATAATGAATTGATTTTTAGAATGCTTTATTATTTTTCTGTTGTTAGCCACTCTGAGCCCGGCTTTGACTGGGGAGGGTGGGATATAAATAACATTTTATTATTATTGTAACATTCCTGACCGAGAAGTTTGGGGTGTCTGCCTGACTCTTTCCTCTTCGCCCTAAACAGTGATTCCGGTCTTCCTTCACCCCCCGCAAGATATGGTGGCGGAGACTGGACAAGACATCGAGATCACCTGCGCTGCCCAAGGGGATCCACAGCCCACCATCACATGGGCCAAGGTACCTGAGTGTTAATCGATGCCCTTTGAACACCTGTTGCCTTGAGGCCTGCCTGCCTTGGATGGGGAACCCACTGCTGCTTCTGCAAACGCACAATATATTTTAAACACATTTCAAGCACACACACACCCAGAGGATCCCGGGAACTGTAGTTTGTTGAGGGTGCTGAGAATTTTAGGCCTGTAAGGGGTAAAATACAGCTCCCAGTTGGGCTACCAAAAGTTTGTGGACAGAGAGAATGGTGGACTGAATGTGCAAAGCCTTTTCCATACCACCTCCAGTATCCGGGGGGGAGCAACGGTTATTTTGGGTCTCCAAAAAGAGTTCAGGCAGCGCAGACATCCCTAATCTGAAGCCCGGCCCTCTGTCCCAAATCTCAAAGAGAACTTTGAAGAGTGCATGCGAAGGAACACAGCCCAATGTGCCATGCGACCGTAGCCTGAGATGACTTGTCTTTTGCTGCCAATCGAATTTTTGCAATGCCTTTGCTGACATCTGGTGGACAGCTGGGTGAGACGCCGTAGCCTGCAAGCCCTAGTTTGCACTTGTGAGTACAGTGGCACCTCAGGTTAAGTACTTAATATGTTCCGGAGGTCCGTTCTTAACCTGAAACTGTTCTTAACCTGAAGCACCACTTTAGCTAATGGGGCCTCCCGCTGCCGCCACACCGCCAGAGCATGATTTCTGTTCTCATCCTGAAGCAAAGGTCTTAACCCAAGGTACTATTTCTGGGTTAGCGGAGTCTGTAACCTGAAGCGTATGTAACCTGAAGCATCTGTAACCCGAGGTACCACTGTATTCTGGTGGCTGTCAAAGTGTATCACTTCACACAACCGTTTCTTCCTGGATCAAAGTCAGCATGAATTGGGTTTTTTCAGGAGACTTGCACGTGCCAAACAAGCAGCCCACGCACAGTTTGGGGATCAAGGTGTCCAATTTCATCTCATTTTTTTCTGGGGAGGTACAATTTGTTCCAGGACGCGGGTGGTGCTGTGGTCTAAACCACTGAGCCTCTTGGGCTTGCCGATCGAAAGCATGCCAAAAAGTGCAAGTAGATAAATAGGTACCGCTTCGGCAGGAAGGTAAACGGCGTTTCCGTGCCCTGCTCTGGTTTCACCAGAAGCGGCTTAGTCATGCTGGCCACATGACCCTGAAAAACTGTCTTCGGACAAATGCCGGCCTATGGAGCGAGATGAGCGCCGCAACCCCAGAGTCATCTGTGACTGGACATTGGTCCTTTACCTTTACCTTTACAATTTGTTCCAAAATGCAAGTTTTGCACATGCAGATATCCATTGGAGGAAAGCAAGTGCCTGCACACTAATATCTACCCAGGCAATAATAATATTAATAATAATAATAATAATAATAATAATAATCACTTTGTTTTGGCTTTCTGACTCAGTCAACACATAAAAGAAGACTGGAAGGGATAAGTTCAAGTTTTGAATGCACTTCCACATTAGTAAAAGTCTTCTCTAAAAAAATCAACCTTTGAAATAGAAAAATAGCTCACCTACTGATTTTCTATTTGCATTGTGGTTTGCTTGTCTTAGCACAGAGGAACATTCACACATGTGATGCACCCCTCCCCCCATGCATTCCCACCCCATTCTCCTGTGTGCATAAAAAGGTAAAGGGACCCCTGACCATTAGGTCCAGTCGCAGATGACTCTGGGGTTGCGGCACTCATCTCGCATTACTGGCTGAGGGAGCCAGCGTACAGCTTGCGGGTCATGTGGCCAGCATGACTAAGCGGCTTCTGGTGAACCAGAGCAGCGCACGGAAACGCCATTTACCTTCCCGCTGGAGCGGTACCTATTTATCTACTTGCACGTTGACGTGCTTTCCAACGGTTAGGTTGGCAGGAGCAGGGACCGAGCAAGAGGAGCTCACCCTGTTGTGGGGATTCGATCCTCCGACCTTCTGATCGGCAAGTCCTAGGCTCTGTGGACTGTGCCACCCGTGTCCCATCCTGTGTGCATAGCATGGGCCAAAGCTGAACCTAGTCTATCCAAGCTCCAAAACCTCTTTTCCTTGCATATCAGGAAGGAATTCAAATCACAGAGAGCGGCAAGTTCCACATCAACAGAGAAGGGACCCTCTCCATCCGAGACCTGGGGATGGCTGACCAAGGGAGGTACGAGTGCGTAGCCAGGAACACATTTGGGTTTACTTCCAGCACCATGCAACTGACAATCACAGGTGAGAGCAATCTTCCTTTGCATCTGCAGTGTTAGCCTGGTCATGCAACCTTCCCGAAGTTGGCGCCCTCCAGCTGTTTCAGACTACAACTCCCACTGGCTGGCGCTGATGGGAGTTGTAGCTGGAGGGCACCAGATTGGCAAAGGCTGGTCTAGTTGGAGCCAGTTTGCATGGCTGGCTTTTCTGCACCCCTGTACCCATATACAATCCATACCAACATGCAATCCTAGATCTACGTTTTCTTTTATTTTTAAAAAATAATTTTTATTTTATTTTAAAAAGAAATAAATGTACAACAAATTCAATTGCAAATCCATGCTCTGAATCTCGAGATTTTCCCTCTTCCCTTCCATGGGTCCTAATATGAACATTTACATCTGCAAATCAATCTGTTATCCACGTTTTTTATCCATCCGAGTTGTCCATAGTTTTTGTTACCTTACAGGTGAGATTAAAATCCTCTAGATCTACATTTTCTAAGCAGGGTTGTCACTCAGTTACAGAAACCCTAGTTGATTAAGCATGTACATTTTATTGATGATTGATTAGCTGGTTGATTAAATCTGCATACATTTGCAAAATATCCCCCCCCCCCATAAAATGAAAAGGATTCTTTGCAGATCCCTGCCTGTAGCCCCTTCTCTGGGTGACACAACGCAGCAGGGAGCATAGGAAGCTTTCTTATGAGTCACACCATGGTTCTATAGCTCTATATTGTCTACACGGACAGGCAGCAGCTGCTGGGGTTTCAGGTGGGAGTCTTTTCCAGCCTAACCTGGAGAAACCTTCTATGTGAAATGCAAATCTCTGCCACCAATGTGTGCAGCGCAGAAGGTTATGCTAAAAAGCAAGGGAAAGGCATTTATGGGTGCAAGAAAAAGCAAAACTATTCTTATTGTTCTGACATTTTCACATTCCAAGCAAACTCAAAATATGTGCTAGGAGCTGGTGTATTGGGCGGTAAGGTTACTGTTTTCAAGGCAGATGATTCTAAAATGGAAGTGGTTTAAATTTTGAATCTCTTTCCCCACCACCACCGCCGCCACCTTTGTGGTTTTAAAAAAGCTACAAACGTTGGCAGAAGCGGCGACACCTTTGTAGCTACCTCGATCCAAGAAGCCATCAGCAGTGTGGACCACGCCATCAATTCTACGCGCACCGAGCTGTTTAGCAAGTAAGACCGTTTGGAGAATAAATTCACATTTACAGGGGCAGATGGGAAGGCCGCACAGATGCAGAAGCCATTTTGTGTGGGGAGGGCAGTTTTGCGGTCATTTCCCACCCTGGCTGGGTCTAGACACATCAAAGAAGCGATTTGGTTAAACACGTTGCAAATTTCATACAGAGAAATCCCGTTAGCGGAAAACGGGACTTCACAGCGCCATCTGGTGTCTCAGTGTTATAAAGCATATAAAGCACTTTATCTTCACAAATGTAGCAGAGTCCCCAGTTGTCACTCGGCCAGGGACTTCACGGGAAGTAGGAATTCCCACGCAAATGGAAAAGGAAGCAGGAATGGCTGCATTCCACCTGTCTGTCTGTGGTCAGGAGTGGAAATGAGCCAAGCAAATTCAATCTTTCACATCATTGTTTTCTTAAGTCTGCAAACGACACATACCGTATTTTTCCGTGTATAACACGCCCCCATGTATAAGACGCTACCTATTTGGGGGGGTTCAAACTTAAGAAAATGGGGGGAGATTGCCCAGAGTTGTTGAGCTTTTTTTTGGGGGGGGGGGGTTGGACCAGAGCTGTTGAGCTTTTTTAAGGGCAATATTGCTGAAAATTGCTCACCCGTCTGACCTGCGCTGCCGCAACTGCAAATCACCCACACTTCTTGCTGCAGCAACAGCAAATAAACACCAGCCCTTTTCACAGACACCAAGAACCCCGCGGCAATCTCCAGTTAGCAGAACCAAACAATCCCATGTCACCAATATGCACTAACTATGTATAAAGTGCATTCCCCCCATTTTTTAGCATTCTTTTTTTTGGGGGGGGGGTTTGAACCTCATCTAATACACAGAAAAGTACGGTAGTTTTCATGTTTCCTCAGCATGGAAATGAACATAAACAGTTGTGTAACACACAGTGAATAGCAGACAGCAAGACAAAGAATGCAGTATTTGTCAGAAACCAAACTGCAGCAGAACAGAATCGGCGCTGATTGTGACGGATGCAAGTGGAAGCGGAAACTGCCGTTTTCTCGCTTCCCTAACTGAAAGTAAAAGTAACAAGTGGGAGCTGTGACAAACTGTTCCATTGTGGCCTGCTCTTTTTCAGGATACTCCATTCCACTCTCCTCCCCTAGTTTTCTGTCTCCTGCCCCAATAGTCAGCCAGCATTGTGTGACCACTGAGCATCCTTAGTCATCCCTGGGTAGCTTTGGGGGTCGTCGTCCCCCCACTTCCAAGGCTATAATCCTATACCCACTTAATTGGAAGGAAGCCCCATTGAACTGAATGGGACTTTCTTTGGAGTAGAAAGGTTGTTTATCCCCCTGCATAGCTTGGGGTTCCCCCAAGCCTGCTGATATCGCCCTCTTGTGGACAGGAGGAATAGAGCCATTTTGGCTGCAATAAAGACCAGCACGTTTGAGAACTCGGATTGCTATTAGTATCTCAGCCGATAATGCAGAGGCTTTTGGAACATGCAATGGCGCTTAAAAATGGTTTTCTGTCCTCTCCGGACAGGCGACCGAAAACTCCTAATGAATTGCTGGCTCTTTTCCGTTACCCGCGGGATCCATACACCATCGAGACAGCTAGGGCCGGAGAGATCTTCGAAAGGACCTTGCAGCTCATCCAGGAACATGTACAGCAAGGCTTGGTTGTGGACATGAATGGAACAGGTAATAAAGGCACCACTGAGCAGCAGCAACAAACCATGAGAGCATGTTATGTGTTATGTCTCTGTTGTGGCGCCCTAGATATGGAAATCACTCCCACTAGAGGCCTGCTTGTCCCCCACGTTAGCAACTTTTCAGTGTCAAGTCAAGACATGTGTTTCCCCCCTTCGGATGTACAGGAGACTGAGTTAAGGAACTGGTGTGTCTGCTGCTAAGATTCCATCCTAGAATTGCTTTTCTGGTTTTTATTTGGACGTAGACTGCATTTTAATAAAATGCTGAGAATGTGTTGCATTTGAACGAAATGTTCATTGGCCTAGAAACCTTTGGGTTAAAGGGGAGGCTATAAGGACCTCTCTGTGGTCATGTGGTCATTCCTTTGCCTTAAGAAGGCATACCGTATTGGCCTGAATATAAGCCACACTTTCCCCCCCAAATTCCAATCATGAAAAGTTAAAGTGTGGCTTATATTTGCGGCTGTACACCGTCGGCAAAGCGTCATGGCTCTCCACCCCGCCCCCCCGGAAGCAGCCCAGGAGTGCAGGGCAACAGCGCCCAGCCCACCCACCGCTCCCAAGCTTTCCCCAAGCTGTTGGAACAAAGGGGGGGACAGGGGAGGTCCCCGGCAAAGCGGTATGGCTCCCCCCCAAGAGCAGCCCGGGAGCGCAGGGCAAGGGTATCTGTCCCATCCACGGCTCCCAAACCTTCCCCAAGCTGCAAAATTTGGAAGGTGTGGCTTATTTGCAGGTGCAGGTTATATTCGGCCCAGTACGGAAGCTCATATGTAATTACAGTTTCCCTCTGAAGGACTAGGCATTTGCTAGAAACTTTAAAAATAAATATAAACCTGCGACGGTTTAGGGAAGGTTCCAGATATCCTGGAATTATTAGCCTCACAATCCGGTTGTGAGATTTGCAATGTTAGAAAAAGGAATTCATTTTGTAGCAAATGCTTGTTCTGATTCTAATCCATTGGGTAACGCTCTGGGAGTGGTCTTTCAGGGTACCGCTACAACGACCTGGTCTCCCCGCACTACCTGAACATGATCGCCAACCTGTCTGGCTGCTCTGCCCACCGCCGCACCCCCAACTGCTCCGACATCTGCTTCCACAGGAAGTACCGGACCCACGACGGCTCATGCAACAACCTCCAGCACCCCATGTGGGGAGCCTCCCTCACCGCCTTTGAGCGCCTGCTCAAGCCGGCCTACCAGAACGGGTTCAACCTGCCCAGAGGCTTCTCTCTGGCCGACGACTCCCGGGAGCTCCCCCTGCCGCTCCCTCGCTTGGTCTCGACCGCCATGATTGGCACCGAGACCATCACGCCCGACGACCAGTTCACTCACATGCTGATGCAATGGGGACAGTTCCTGGACCACGACATGGACCAGACCGTGGCGGCCATCAGCATGGCGCGCTTCTCCGATGGAGCGTCGTGCAGCCAGGTGTGCACCAACGACCCTCCCTGCTTCTCCGTCATGATCCCGGAAAACGACCCGCGGGTGAGGAACGGACACTGCATGTTCTTCGTCCGCTCCAGCCCTGTGTGTGGTAGCGGGATGACCTCTCTGCTGATGAACTCCGTGTATGCCCGGGAGCAAATCAACCACCTCACCTCGTTCATCGATGCATCCAACGTCTACGGGAGCACAGAACACGAGTCTCTGGAGCTGAGGGACCTCAGCAACCAGAGGGGGCTCCTGAAGCAAGGGCAGGTGGTCCCCAGCTCCGGGAAGCACCTCCTCCCCTTCGCCGTGGGGCCTCCCACCGAATGCATGCGGGACGAGAGCGAGAGTCCCGTCCCGTGTTTCTTGGCCGGCGACCACCGAGCCAACGAGCAGCTGGCCTTGACTTCCATGCACACCCTGTGGTTCCGGGAGCATAACCGTGTGGCCACCAAGCTCCTGGCCCTGAACCCTCACTGGGACGGGGATACCATCTACCACGAGGCTCGGAAGATCGTGGGGGCCGAGATGCAGCACATCACGTATGCGCACTGGTTGCCCAAGATCTTCGGGGAAGCCGGGATGAAGGTCTTGGGGGAGTACAAAGGCTACGAGCCCAACACCAACGCCGGCATCCTGAACGCCTTCGCCACGGCCGCCTTCCGCTTCGGCCACACCCTCATCAACCCTCTCCTCTACCGGCTCAACGAAACTTTCCAGCCCATCCGGCAGGGCCACCTCCCTCTTCACAAGGCCTTCTTCTCGCCATTCAGGATCACCCAGGAAGGCGGCATCGACCCGCTTCTCCGCGGACTCTTCGGGGTCCCCGGGAAAATGCGAGTGCCTTCTGAACTCTTGAACATGGAGCTGACCGAGAAGCTCTTCTCCATGGCCCATTCCGTCTCTCTGGACCTGGCAGCCATCAACATCCAGAGGGGGCGCGACCACGGCATCCCCCCTTACAATGATTTCCGGGTCTTCTGCAACCTCACGTCCGCGCAGGAGTTTGACGACCTCAAGAACGAGATTAGGAACCTTGAGATCAGGGAGAAGCTCAGGAGGTAGGTGGCCCGGCCAAAGGGCACCAGAGAGGTCAGCGACAATTGTAACCAACCCTCCTTTAGGTATCTCCTTTGTGCAACAACCAAACGCCAGCCTTCCTGCTTCTCCCCCCGACCCCAGCACATGAGACCATTTACTTCTGTTGCTCTAGGTCAGGCGCAGAGAACCTGTGGCTCCAAATCTTGCTGGGCAACAACTCACATCTTCCCTGATCGTAGGCCCCACTAGGAGAGGCTGATAGGAGTCAAAGTCCTCTAGCCTCTTGAGGCTCACAAATTATATTGCCTTTAGCAACGGAAGTGAATAACTCAACACACAAAGGGATTGTAGTGTTTACATGCCTCCGTTCCATGTCAGGCTGCAGTCCATAGCAAGCGTTGACTCAGTTGCTGCAAGTATCTTGAAGATTGCCCAAGGTATATCTGCACTGCAAACCTATCCTGGTTTTATGCTGCTTTAAGAGTCAAATCAAGGGTGGCGCTATGGCCTAAACCACAGAGCCTAGGGCTTGCCGATCAGGTCGGCGGTTCAAATCCCTGCGATGGGGTGAGCTCCCATTGGCCGGTCCCAGTTCCTGCCAACCTAGCAGTTCGAAAGCACGTCAAAGTGCAAGTAGATAAATAGGTACCACTCCGGTGGGAAGGTAAATGGTGTTTCCATGCGCTGCTCTGGTTTCACCAGAAGCGGCTTAGTCATGCTGGCCACATGACCTGGAAAAACTGTCTGCAGACAAATGTTGGCTCCCTCGGCCAGTAAAACGAGATGAGCGCCGCAACCCCAGAGTCGTTCGCGACTGGACTTAACTGTCAGGGGTCCTTTACCTTTTTAAGAGTCAAATCAAATGTGACAGGAGAGACTGGTGATTAGATATCCTTACTTTTTAAAACTTTTTTTTTTCTAGGAGGGAGACTGTTTTTATCAGAGCGTCTGTGGCGGTGGAGGGGACTATTTAATCCCCCCAACACACCATTTCCACATAGTGAGCAAGTACCTGTATGGACACTCCAGAGTTTCAGACTGTTCTTCTGGGACCCTATGCATGCAAAACAGATGCCCTATCACTGAGCCACAGTTGTTCCCAATTTGTATTAGAGAAACAACATGGGGAAGGGCTGAATACCTCCTACCCTGGCATTGCCCCTCTGATCAAACATGGATCCCCACACACTGGCTTCAAAGCAGCAGCAGCAGCAGCAGCCGCCACAACAATAAGGCCGAAAGATCTGAACACAGATCCGCCATGTCTGTAATGCCTCTGTTGGCCCTGATCTGTCATGGCTTCCCCCAAAGAATCCTGGGAACTGCACTTTGGTGTGGGTACTTCAGCTTCTCCACTAGAGGCATCCTGGCCCTTCACAGAATTACGATCTCCCCTCAGGTCTTTTTAAGCCATACCGCAGATACCCTCCTAGGTCAGTATGGGGAAGGGACTGTGACCCTCCAAATGCTATTGAACTACAACTCCCATCATTCCAGACATGGGCCGTGGTAGTTGGGGGCTGATGGGAGTTAGGTAAAGGGTAAAGGGACCCCTGACCATTAGGTCCAGTCGTGACCTACTCTGGGGTTGTGGTGCTCATCTCGCTTTATTGGCCAAGGGAGCCGGTGTACAGCTTCCGGGTCATGTGGCCAGCATGGCTAAGCTGCTTCTGGCGAACCAGAGCAGCACACAGAAACGCTGTTTACCTTCCTGCCAGAGCAGTACCTATTTATCTACTTGCACTTTGACGTGCTTTCGAACTGCTAGGTTGGCAGGAGCAGGGACCGAGCAACGGGAGCTCACCCCGTCGCGGGGAATCAAACCGCCGACCTTCTGATCGGCAAGTCCTAGGCTCTGTGGTTTAACCCACAGCGCTACCCGTGTCCCAGCTGATGGGAGTTCAGCAAAATCTGCAGGGCCACAACATACACACACACACACACACACACACACCAGGCAAACTTTTGCTCCTCCAGCTGATCTCTCTCCCCTCTCCCTCTGCAGTTTATATGGAATTACAAAGAACATCGACTTGTTTCCTGCCCTGATGGTGGAGGACCTTGTCCCGGGCACCAGAGTGGGGCCAACACTCATGTGCTTATTAGCGACTCAGTTTCGAAGACTCCGAGATGGAGACAGGTAAGCCAAGCCAAGTCCATTTGCCATTCCATCCGAGGGTTCCATCTTTTGATTTGGAACCCTCGAGGTTTAGAAGTCTCCTCGTTAGATCCTTGGAGGCTTGTCTTTTTGGGGGTGGTTGAGGTTGCAGTCGTGATCTACTCCTACAACAGCTGTTCCCTGCCAGCGGAGAGCAGCACACAGTCACAGCCCTCAGTCGCCAGGGCTCAGGATGGGAATGGCAATCAGTCCACCAGCACAAATCAACTGGATAGCTTGGTTGGTTCGAGCAAGGTGCTGATAATGCCAAGGTTGTAGGTTCAGTTCCCCATATGGGGCAGCTTCATATTCCTGCGTTACAGGGGGTTGGACGAGATGGTCCTCCAGGTCCCTTCCAACTCTATGACTCCAAGGACCAGGTACTCAGCCTGGGAGTCATTCTGGATTCACAGCTGTCCATGGAGGTGAAGGTTAATTCTGTGTCCAGGGCAGCTATCTACCAGCTCCATCTGGTACGCAGGCTGAGACCCTCCCTGTCCGCAGACTGTCTTGCCAGAGTGCTGCATGCTCTGGTTACCTCCTGCTTCGACTACTGCAACATGCTCTATGTGCGGCTACCTTTGAAGGTGACCCAGAAACTGCAATTAATCAAGAATGCGGCAGCTAGACTGGTGATTGGGAGTGGCCGCCGAGACCACATAACACCGGTCCTGAAAGATCTTCATTGGCTCCCAGTACATTTCTGTACACAATTCAAAGTGTTGGTGCTGACCTTTAAAGCCCTAAACGGCCTCGGTCCAGTATACCTGAAGGAGCGTCTCTACCCCAATCGTTGTGCCGAGGGCCTTCTGGCGGTTCCCTCCCTGCAAGAAGTGAGGTTACAGGGACCAGGCAGAGGGCCTTCTCAGTAGTGGCACCTCCCCTGTGGAACGCCCTCCCGGCAGATGTCAAGGTTTATGAAGTTTTTGACCTATTTTTAAGGAAATTCACCAAAAAAAATCATCACTTCCCACATGGGTTTTCCCTGACATTTTTACTGATTTTCGTCTATTCTACCCAGACGCTATTTCCGACAGACAAATCCTGGATATGTCTGAGAAATCCCAGACGTATGGCAGCCCTAGTGTAAGATATTTGTTTGTTTATAGACATGTTTGTCTATAGTGATATCTCATTCACCTATTTAAACACTTGCTGCTGTGCTTGTGCTGCAATAAACCTACATGCATAAACATTTCACATTTACCAGCCTGTACACCGGAGATTAAGAATCTTCTGATAATAATTTTTATTAGTTTTCAACTACAATAATCCAATAATAGCCTCATTATAACAATGCCAAATTATAATACAATCATTAATACCAATTGTTCAGATGCCAAATTATGCAATTTAGGTGGCACCCTGCGTGCTAGAATTAATGATTTGATGATTTACTTTATTTCTGCGTTCCAAAATCTTATTAATTCCAATTACACTCCAGTCAAAATAACAATCCTTTATAAAACAGCTGCAGTTTTAACGACTTCCACAAAGAAGTCACACTTCTTTGAAGCCTCTCAGCCTCACGCACTTCACGGAGTGTTTGTTGTGGGGGAGGAAGGGAAAGGAGAATGTTAGCCGCTTTGAGACTCCTTGTTGTTGTTTAGTCATTTAGTCGTGTCCGACTCTTTGTGACCCCATGGACCAGAGCACACAAGGCACTTCCACTGCCTCCCGCAGTTTGGTCAAACTCATGCTGGTAGCTTCGAGAACACTGTCCCACCATCTCATCCTCTGTCATCCCCTTCTCCTTGTGCCCTCCATCTTTCCCAACATCAGGGACTTTTCCAGGGAGCCTTCTCTTCTCATGAGGTGGGCAAAGTATTGGAGCCTCAGCTTCACGATCTGTCCTTCCAGTGAGCACTAATGGTTGATTTCCTTAAAAATGGATAGGTTTGATCTTCTTGCAGTCCATGGGACTCTCAAGAGTCTCCTCCAGCACCATAATTCAAAAGCATCAATTCTTCGGCGATCAGCCTTCTTTATGGTCCAGCTTTCACTTCCATACATCACTACTGGGAAAACCATAGCTTTAACTATACAGACCTTTGTTGGCAAGGTGATGTCTCTGCTTTTTAAGATGCTGTCTAGGTTTGTCATTGCTTTTCTCCCAAGAAGCAGGTGTCTTTTAATTTCGTGACTGCTGTCACCATCTGCGGTGATCATGGAGCCCCAGAAAGTAAAATCTCTCACTGCCTCCATTTCTTCCCCTTCTATTTGCCAGGAGGTGATGAGACTAGTTGCTATGATCTTCGTTTTTTGGATGTTGAGCTTCAGAGACTCCTTAGGGTAGTGATAAAGCAGGATATCAAATCCAAACTCTTCTTCTTCCTGAAGACCAAAGGCTCCCCACCTTGTCCTCGCATCCTTTGCTTGCTGTTTACAGGTCCATCGCTGATGCTCTTACGTGCAATTTCCCCCATCAGGTTTTGGTACGAGAACCCCAGTGTGCTCAGCCCTGCCCAGCTCACGCAGATAAGGCAGGTGTCTCTCGCCCGCATCATCTGTGACAACAGCGACCACATCAGGCAGCTGCAGAAGGATGTTTTCCGGGTCGCAGCCTACCCACAAGGCATGGTCAGCTGCGATGAGATCCCGGAGGTGGATCTGCGCCTCTGGCAGGACTGCTGCGAAGGTAACGTGATGAGGATGGGAGGGGAAATTGTGGGTTTTGTTTTTGTTTCGTTTTTTAAAATAATCTTTATTAATTTAAATTATTATTTTTTAAATTATTTTGTATTCAAAATTATAACAAGACATATTATCCAAAAACATATCATCCTTGTCCCCCCCCCTCCATTTTTCCTCCCTCCCCCCTCCCACACAAAACCCATCCACACCCACACCCACCCCCGACCTCCCTCAGGTCCAGTCTTTGGTTTCTCTAAAAATGCTGTTTTCTGCATGTTACAAAGTTGTATAGATCCTCAAACTATTTAGCTGATTATTATCAATAAAAAGTTTGTGGATGTTTATTCAATATTAATTTAAATTACACACATATACAAAGAATTGACAATCTCATACTACAAAAAGAAAATTAAAGAAAAAACAATTAAGAAAAAATAGGAAAATACAGAAAAAACAAAGAAGAAAAAACAGATTTATGTGCATAAAAAAACTTAATCTTCCTAATTAATACTTAAATAAACACTTAAATAAAAAAGACTTCTGACAAAACAAGTCTTCCAATCATTCTCATTGTACTGTTTATACTGTCGTTGTTTTTTCCGCACAGTTTTATATTCTTTAATATTGTTCCCATCTACTCCACAAGATACTTGTTTACAAGTATCACTCAAGTTCTGCTAATATGGTGTGGTTGGTAGAATATGATCTTATATAATCCTTAAATATTCTCCATTCTCCAAATAGTTTCTGGTTCAATACTCCTCTAACTCTTTCCGTCAGTTTTGCTAGTTGTAAATATTCTAACATGAGTATCTGCCAATCTGAGATTGTCGGTTTTGCTTCGTTTTTCCACTTCCTTGCCACAAGAATTCTTGATGCTGTGGTGGCATACATGAACAGTGGTCTTATGTCTTTTTAAATTTCTAATGGTAAAATGCCTACTGTTTTGAAAAGTTGAAATTGGAGAGATTTGCTTCCAAATGTGAAATGAATCCAATTTCTCCTCGCGTTCCTAATTGTGGCAAGTGCCACCTGCCTAAAGGTTTATTTCTGTACACACAATCATACACATCCGCCGTACCTGGATGTTTGTAAGCAAATTATTAGAGAGGTGTGTCTCCCCATAAGAACCGGCCCAGACCCTGCGATCATCATCTGAGGCCCTTCTTTGTGTGGCTCCTCCAAAAGAGGTCAGCGGGGTGGCAACACGAAAACAGGGCCTTTTCTGTAGTGGCTCCCATTTGTGGAATGCTCTCCTCAGGCGCCAGTCCTCTTCAACCCAGCCTTTGGCCTGCATCCTAGATCCTTTTCAGTGTGTTTGTGGGAGGAGGTGGGGTGAGCGAGGTTATTGGTGTGTTTTGTTCTTGATTTTTTTATGTATTTTGTGTTATCTTCATTTTATGCTGTGAACCACCCTAAGATCTACAGATGGTGGTATACAAATTTAATAATAAAATAAATAAATAAATAAATAAATAAATAAATAAATAAATAAATAATATTAAGGCTTCCTTTTCAAGATGAAATGAAGCCTAAACACATCACCCTCCACCTCCCTCTGCCCAGAAGCCGCTAAACATGGAACACTAAAATGATAAATATTTTGGGGGTGGGCATGTGTTTCTGAGCTTTTCAATTTTTTAGTTTTTTTTAAAGTTTTTATTTATACTTTCCAAGTTTGTACATTTGATTAATTTGATTAATTTTACAATCAATTGAACATTTCAAAATTTGACTTCCTTCCCCCTCTTTCTGCGGTTTCTTAATTTTTTTTAAAAAAATATCTTCTGCATATCCAAATTCCTTTCACTTGCTCATTTCATTACCTGTTCCGCACATATACCCTTGCGAAACTGCAGGTTATTACAATAATCCTGCTAGTGTTTTTATCTGTTTACAATTTATCTGTAAATATTTGATAAACCATTTCCATTCTAAAGTTTGTTATCTTGATTTCCTTTTCTTCAGGTAAGTTTCGCCATTTCTGCATATTCCATGAGGGGTTTTTTCTTGGCAAAAATCCAGCCTGGTCATAATGAATTGCCTCTTTTAATACCAATTTCAACCTATTTGCTAATATATTTGCAAAAAGGTTATAATCATCATTCAACAGAGATATGGGTCGAAAATTTTTTAGCTGCTCAGGCTGTCTTGTTTTGGAATCAGAGTTATATAAGCATTCTTCCAGTGTTTCTGAGCTTTTCAAACCCTCAAACTCACACCTTCCTCTTCCCCCCAGACTGCAGGACACGGGGCCAGTTTAGGGCCCTCTCCCAACAGTTCCGAAGCAAAAGATCTTCCGGCTTCAGCTACCCAGAAGAAAACCCTTCCAAGGCCAAGCCTGGAGATCTAAGGTGAGCTGCAGACTGGTCACTTTTTCTTCACAAATCATTTTTATTTTATTGTGTGGGAATGTTCAGGGATGCAACAGAGGGTTAGCAGAGTAACATTCCCCTTTTTAAACTCAGCGGATGCGTTTGCTCAGGCTCGCTAAAGTCTCTATAATAACTGTTCTGGTATTTTCCCTTTATTCCCTCATAAAAGATAAGACACGACACAGTCTTCTATAAAAGTATAAAAAGAATTTAATCACATTCTGTTTACAATTGGATCCCAGAAGGCAGACTTAGCTTAGAAAAGTAACATACACCTGGAAACTATCTGGACCGTCTAGAGGGGCTGGGAGCTGGGGGCACTGTCATACAGTGGTTCCGCTCCTTCCTCCTGGGCCGTGTCCAGAAAGTGGGGGGGGGGGATGAGTGTTCAGACCCCTGGGCTCTCACTTGTGGGGTGCCTCAGGGTTCTGTCCTCTCCCCCATGCTTTTTAATATCTATATGAAGCCGCCGGGAGAGATCATCAGGGGGTTTGGACTGGGTGTTCATCAGTATGCAGATGACACCCAGCTCTACCTCTCCTTTAAATCAGAACCAGTGAAGGTGGTGAAGGTCCTGTGTGAGTGCCTGGAGGCGGTTGGAGGATAGATGGTGGCTAACAGATTGAGGTTGAATCCTGACAAGACAAAAGTACTGTTTTGGGGGGACAGAGAGCGGGTGGGTGTGAGGGATTCCCTGGTCTTGAATGGGGTAACTGTGCCCCTGAAGGACCAGGTGTGCAGCCTGGGAGTCATTTTGGACTCACAGCTGTCCATGGAGGCACAGGTTAACTCTGTGTCCATGGCAGCTGTCTACCAGCTCCACCTGGTACGCAGGCTAAGACCCTACCTGCCCGCGAACTGTCTCCCCAGAGTGGTGCATGCTCTAGTTATCTTCCGCTTGGACTACTGCAGCGCGCTCTACGTGGCGCTACCTTTGAAGGTGACCCGGAAACTGCAATTAATCCAGAATGCAGCAGCTAGACTGGTGTCTGGGAGTGGCCGCCGGGACCACATAACACCGGTTCTGAGAGATCTGCATTGGCTCCCAGTACGTTTTCCAGTCAGTTTTGCCATTTCAGCGTAGTCTAACAGCTTAGTTTGCCATTCCTCTCTGGTAGGGGACTCTTTCTTCTTTCCATCTCTGGGCTAATAGCATCCATGCTGCTGCTGTTGCATATATAAAGAGCCTTTTCTGTTCCTTTGGAATGTCAGTACTTATAATTTCTAATAGAAAGGCTTCTGGTTGTTGTTTTTACAAAAGTTATTTTAAACATTTTTTTCAATTCATTATATATCATTTCCCAGAAAGCTTTTATTATCATACATGACCACCACATATGATAAAGGTACCTTCTTTTTCTTTACATTTCCAGCAGGTATTTGTACTTGTTTTATATATTTTTACTAGTTTAAGGTAAAGGTAAAGGGACCCCTGACCATTAGGTCCTGTCGCGGACAACTCTGGGGTTGCGGCGCTCATCTCACTTTACTGGTCAAGGGAGCCTGCGTACAGCTTCCGGGTCATGTGGCCAGCATGACTAAGCCGCTTCTGGTGAACCAGAGCAATGCACGGAAACACCATTTACCTTCCTGCCAGAGGGGTACCTATTTATCTACTTGCACTTTGATGTGCTTTCAAACTGCTAGGTTGGCAGGAGCAGGGATTGAGCAACAGGAGCTCACCCCGTTGCGGGGATTCAAACCGCCGACCTTCTGATTGGCAAGCCCTAGGCTCAGTGGTTTAGACTACAGCGCCACCCATGTCCCTTTTTTTTTTTTTTTGCTAGTTTACTAGGAGTTAAATACCAGCAGTACAACTTTTCTTTCAGCGTACAGCACGCTATAATGATGATGATGATGATGATAATAATAATAATAATAATAATAATAATAATAAATTTATTTTTACCCCGCCCATCTGGCTGGGTTTCCCCAGCCACTCTGGGCAGCTTCCAACAAAACACTAAAATACAATAAACTATTAAACATTAAAAGCTTCCCTAAACAGGGCTGCCTTCAGATGTCTTCTAAAAGTCTGGTAGTTGTTTTTCTCTTTGACATCTGGTGGGAGGGCGTTCCACAGGGCGGGTGCCACTACTGAGAAGGCCCTCTGCCTGGTTCCCTGTAACTTGGCTTCTCGCAGCGAGGGAACCGCCAGAAGGCCCTCGGAGCTGGACCTCACTGTCTGGGCAGAATGATGGGGGTGGAGACGCTCCTCTGCCATGAATTTCAAATCTGTTTTCCATAACCTTTCCCAATCTGAAATCTGAATATTATGCCCCAAATCCCTTTTTCTTGCTGCTGCCTAAAATGCCCAAAGTTGCACCCGCTCTGATAATTCTGTGCCAGGTTGCTTGGAAAGCATTTTCAAAGCAGGCAGGTGTTCAAGGTTTTGAACTTTTGGACCTTGTATGTTGGACCCAACCAACACCTTATCGTGCTTCCTGGGACAATGGGCAGCGGGTTGGGGAACAGGGCAAGGAAAGAGAAGACGGTTGAGGTTCAAAATTTGAAGAAGGCCGATTGCACATCCTACCCAACCTCAGCATCCCTTTGCCTTGCTCATAGCAGGAGAGAGCAGTCACCTGGACACACCCCTTAAATGAAGCCACACCTCTTTTTTCTATCTTTTCTTGCAGGCCGGAGGAACCTTCTCAGAACCCCCCTTCAGAGGAGGACCTCGAGGCATTAGTAAACGAACTGGAAAAAACCATCTCCTCTCTTCAGAGAAAGGTAGACTTTGTCTGTGTACCCACCAAACATTTAAAGTGCATTCTTTTCTTTGAGCGTATGGGGTATTAGGGAAGGGGTGGTACCTGTTATGTACTGAGTTGAATAGGATCCAAAAGGCAGCAGTCTGATTGGTCCTAGAACAATAGGATTCAGAATGCAGCAGTCTGATTGGTCCTAGAACAATAGGATTCAGAATGCAGCAGTCTGATTGGTCCACAGGAGCCACCCAATCCAGCTCCAGGTGGAAGTGAATCCGCAACCTGATTGGCCTACAGGAGAATCCCAGAATTAGCCAATCACGTGGGGCCCATTGTGTAAATAATGTATATAAAGCAGACATTCTGGGGGAACTTCCTTTCCTCCTCACCACAATGAGCTGACTAAAGAGCATGAAATCCACTCTCGACTCCTGGTATATTTCAGTATCTCTGGCGTTGGCATGCCATGCTCTTTCTGGGGCAGTTTGTCCACCTTTGGTCCTCACCCTGCACTCAGCTCTCCCATGTGGCTCCTGAAAGCTGTCAGCATGCAACGGCGGCCACATCACCGAAACGGCTTTGACTGGCTGGCTAAACCAAGTGAAGGTAGTCAATGGGTCTCAAACCCTCAGTGAGTTAGAGACCTCCCCTGCATGCGAAGACAGGCTCCAGTGGATTGAGTGGACAAGACTGAGAGTGGGTCCAACAGTCAAGAAGTTGGTTTCTACCAGAGGGAAGTGAGGGGCAGATGGGCATCATCAACCTGGGAAGGTAGTCCATCTAGGTAGGTGAAATATACTCGGAGTTGAGAGTGGATCTCATGCTCTTTATTCAGCTCATAGTGGTGAGGAGGAATGGAAGTTTCCCCAGAATGTCTGCTTTATATACATTATTTACATAATAGACCCCATGTGATTGGCTAATTCCGGGATTCACCTGTAGGCCAATCAGGTTGCAGATTCACTTCCACCTGGAGCTGGATTGGGTGGCTCCTGTGGACCAATCAGACTGCTGCATTCTGGACCCTATTGTTCTAGGACCAATCAGACTGCTGCATTCTGAATCCTATTCAACTCAGTACATAACAGTAGGAGAAGGCAAATTCTGGTCCTAAACCTCCGCTGCCTGGTGGGAGATCTTTGGGTGGAGAAAAGGCTGAGGAGTAAACCCTACACAAATCCCTAAGGCAGTTGGATGATGCCTTGTATGCCTCCTTCCAGCAACTCCTGCAGCCAGGCTGGTGCCAAACGTAGACCAAGAATCTCTGGAGGGCCACAGATTGCACCCCTGTCTTTGAATGCAGTTGCTGACCCATTAATGAACTCTCTTGTTTCCTCCGCTTTCAGGTTAACAGCTTGGAAAGTCAACTGAGACAGCATCAAAGAAGCACCACAGCCAGATATGGCTGGCAGCAGAAGAGTGGAGCCGCCTTGAGGAAAAGATGACCCACTCTGCACGGTGCTAATGTGAGGAGAAAATCGATGCTGAAAGAGTGTGTGTGTGTTGTGTGTGTGTGTTATGGGGCAGTTGCTGAAGGCAGCTGGAGTTTCAAGAGCACCTTCTGCGGTAGCAGACCTGTGTTCTTGTGTGTTTGTCACCCTTTCTGCCTTGCTTATGGGTTCCCCAGCGGCACCTGACTGGCCACTGGAGAAGGAATGATGGCCTAGGCAGGCATTTCATAGAATCCTAGAACTGTAGAGTTAGAAGGGACCACGAGGGTCATCCAGTCCAACCCCCTGCAATGCCGGAATCTTTTGCCCAACTTGGGGCTCGAACCCACAACCCTGAGATTAAGAGCCTTATGCTCTACTGACTGAGCTATTTGGTCTGGTGCAGTAGGATGCTTCTCGGGCTCAGCCACCTTCCCCTGAATTTTCAGCTTTTCTTAAATGGGGAATGTGGGGAAAATAAAAAATATTTTCCAGGGCTGCAAGCAAAAATCTCCAGGCAGAATTCTTCGCGGTTGATCAGTGAGATGTACCCCTGCCAATGGGCTTGGTATTTCTTGAAATACACTTACGTTTAATTAACATGATCTAATATTTTGGAGGGACATGGGTGGCGCTGTGGGTTAAACCACTGAGCCTATGGCTTGCCGATCAGAAGGTTGGCGGTTCGAATCCCTGTGATGGGGTGAGCTCCCGTTGTTCGGTCCCTGCTCCTGCCAATGTAGCAGTTCGAAAGCACGTCAAAGTGCAAGTAGATAAATAGGTACCGCTCCGGCGGGAAGGTAAACGGCGTTTCTGTGTGCTGCTCTGGTTTTGCCAGAAGCGGCTTAGTCATGCTCGCCACATGACCCGGAAGCTGTACGCCGGCTCCCACGGCCAATAAAGCGAGATGAGTGCCACAACCCCAGAGTCGGTCACGACTGGACCTAATGGTCAGGGGTCCCTTTACCTTTACTAATATTTTGGAGCTCACCCAAATTAACTGCAGCATCATATTTAGGTGTCCTGTGGGTCTCGCCAGGGCAAAAGGTTCTGGCTGTCAGCTTCAGCAGAGTGGGAACCTGTGCAAACGCAGGTTTTCCCAGCATGCAAGGAACCAGCTCTTTGCTCCACAACCAGGACTTAATGTGCCACCTTGAAAAAACTCACTGCCTTCAGTTTTAATGCACCTCTGCTCTGTTTTGTCTTTCTCAGCCTGTTTCGCGAACTGTCGTCAAGATGCACTAGCTGTCCCCCCCACAAGAAAAGCCCGTTTTCCTTCAACTGAGACCCTCCGTGTCAGCATCATTATGACCGTGGGTTCGTCGAAATCTGGTCATGCCTCTCCAGACTACTGCGCTTCTCTGAACCCCTCGCCCACTGCACTGATAAGCCACAGACTCCCCAGATCTCCATACTTCCCCTTGCCTCATCAAGGAATGACTTATTCTTGGCTTCTACGCTGTCCAGAGCAGTTTCCTCCTGGAATCTCCTAGGGCATCGCTTCCTCTCTTTAAAGCACTTGGCTAAGAATGGTGAACGCTGCTTTAGAATAAATCCCGTCACCCCGGGGAAGATCTCCTTCCCATTTTTTGCAAGCCATCCAGCCCAATTCAACCTTTCGCAGAGGCACCGTCACAAAGCGCCGTCTTCAAAGACCCACCTGGGGCCCGAGCAAAGCCAACGTTTGCTGAGCACACGTGCTGGTGGCAGGGAAGAAATCTGAATCGCTGAGCAACTGATGAACCGAGAAGAGCTTTTGACAGCGGCATCCAACAAGAAGGGGCACGTCTGTCAGAAACAGCCCCTCGCCATGCCAGGTGCAAAGCCAGCCGTGTTGAAAAGCATAGCCCGGAAAAGGTAGGCTGAACTCTCCCTTAGGCTCCTTCTTCTCAACAATCGCTCCAAAGCTACGGGTGAAATTTTGAAAGAAACGCCCCAAACCGGGTGGAGACCCGCTTGGATACTTGAGCCGATGCTGAACTTGCTTCTCCTTGGGCTACATTCCAACAGCTGCTTCTGCCCTTTTCAACAAAAGACACTTCCACCCGCCCCAAAACTTCGGGAGGCTTCTGGCGCATGGAAAGCACATCGCCAATGGTGTGGTGAGCAGGATTCTCATTAGCAAAGCACCTCCGCAGACTGTTCTTTGATGCAGATCTGGTTTCCGTTCAGGTGCCCGGTAACCTGCCCAAACAATCTCAGGGCGCTTCCAGACAGTTGCTGTTTCATTCACAAACTGGCAAGTTCAGGTTGAGTAATCAAAGTTGATTGAGAGCTCTGGCACAACATAGGAAGCTGCCGTAGACCATTGGTCCCTGTAGATCTGTGCCGACTGGCAGTGGCTCCCCAGTTTTCGGGTAGGAGTCTCTCTCAGCCCTGCCTGGAGATGTCCTTTCCAACTCTACAGTTCTATGATTCTATATACCGGAAGGCGAGGGATAACGCTGGCTTTGCGTCGGCGCCATCTAACCTTCCCACAAGCAAACTGGAGCAAATGCGCATTAAGCAGCCAACATTGTCTCATCTCCCCAGAGTGAAAGAGCATTAAATAGCCAACATCAGACAGACAGGTGCCAACACACAACATCTGAGCTGTGAACACAGTTCTGTCCTCTCTGCAATCAGTGCGGTCCCGCCACTGGTTTGGGAAGTAGCGTACACATGATGCTGGCAGAAATCCCCTTCCGCCATTCCTTATGAAATACTGCATTTTGCTGACTTTAGAGTTGAGATATTTTGACGAGCAAAAAAGAGGATGCTAGGACCACCCTCGTTTTAAATAACCCTACTATAACAGAGCCTAGGGCTTGCCGATCAGAAGGTCAGCGGTTCAAATCCCCGCGACGGGGTGAGCTCCTGTTGTTCAGTCCCAGCTCCTGCCCACCTAGCAATTCAAAAGCACGTCAAAGTGTAAGTAGATAAATAGGTACCACTCTGGCGGGAAGGTAAACGGCATTTCTGTGTGCTGCTCTGATTCACCAGAAGCAGCTTAGTCATGCTGGCCACATGACTTGGAAGCTGTCTGCGGACAAATGTCGGCTCCCTCAGCCTACAGAGTGAGATGAGCACCACAACCCCAGAATCATCCGCGACTGGACCTAATGGTCAGGGGTACCTTTACCTTTACTTTTACTATATGTAGGCTCTAGAAGCTGTGATATGTTGCTGAGGGGGCAGGAGAAGGGAAGAGGAAAGCAAGTCTTCAACCACCAGTTATGTCTATGTCTCATCCAGAAAGTATAGCCAGAGACATTTTCACAAATTTAAAAAAATCTACCCGGACAGAAATTTTGCCCCTGAAAAAGAGGATGTGTCCTGGAAAAAGAGGACACATGGCAACCCTAGACTCCCCCCCCACCACCTTTGATCCAAATTGAGATAAAGAAGCAACCCAGCTGCATTTAATCCAATAATGTGCACAGAGGCTTGGTCTAATTTCTCTGCAAACAAGTCAGGATGAATGCTCAATAAACTGGTCGCCTGGAAGAGCCCTCAGCCTGCCCTGGCCTGCTGCAGACGGGTGGTGATTAAGAAACCTGAGTCGAAAGCACACGGAAGCAGGGACCGATTTCCCCCTACCCCGCCTGCTGCATCATTCCCCATCCTATAGGAACATGAGCAAGTTGCCTTCTTCTCTCTTAGCACCTGCAGCCAATGCGCAAATGTAGGGATTCCCTGGGTCAACATCCTAAACCCATGCTGAAGCTACAGAGTTAAACCATGAAGCTTTCATGGTTTTCCAGAAATAATCTTGGGCATTGCAGGTCTGCCTGGGAGCTAGGGCTTTCTAGGCACCATCTCAGCAATACTCTGGGTAGGCAAACTAAGGCCCAGGTGCCGGATCTGGCCCAATCACCTTCTAAACCTGGCCTGCAGATGATCAGCATGTTTTTACATGAGTAGAATGTTGTGGAGTTTGGAGGGTTATTTAAAATGCATCTCTGGGTTATTTGTGAGGCCTGCCTGGTGTTTTTACATGAGTAGAATGTGTGCTTTTAGTTAAAATGCATCTCTGGGTTATTTGTGGGGCATAGGAATTCATTCATTTCTTTTTTTCAAAATATAGTCCTGCCCCCCCACAAGGTCTGAGGGACAGTGGACCGGCCCCCTGCTGAAAAAGTTTGCTGTCCCCTGCTCTCCGCGGTGGCTGGGGAGAAGGCATAACTGTGGCATTGTGCCATGGAAGCTATCTAAGAGGTAGGATCTGCATCCTGCCAGGTGGCCCAGAGGCAATGCAGAGACCCTGCCCGCAGCCATCCCTGGTTGGGCTCGAACCACCAACCTTCTGGTTAGCTACAATACACGCTAACCTGTTTCCCAGGGACAGTCCCCGGATTTACAAATCAGTCCCCTGACAAAATCCTGCCACTCCTATTGAAGTTGAAAAGTGTCCCCGGATTCGCTGAAAAAAATCTGGTAAACTTACGCCAACCCCTTGTGCCACTTTGCTGCTGAAGCTCCAACCAGTGCGACGTCTCCTCTGTATTTATTGCAACTGCGAGTTTACTCTGAAGCTTATCCTGGAAATACAAAACCAGGGTTTGACCTGGACTTGTGGTGCTCTGTCTATTTTGAGGTGCTATTTTAAAAAATGGTGCTATGCTCCATCCACTGTGTTAGTTTATGATGCTCATTGTAATTCTTGGGTTCAGGTTGCCTTTGACTCTTCAGCTAAAAGGGATTGCAAGCGGTGGTGCTAAAAGCATTGAGCTTATTGATTACTGATTTGTCCTTTCCCGGTTACCTTAACGTGTTCCTACTGTGTTCATTCCCCTACAATTCGAGACTTATGAGAGGAACAAGGGAGGCATTCATGGTGAGTTCCGGCACCTCTTTTCCAAGAAAAATAGCCCTTGTGTTAAGTATTCCTCGATTATTGCACATGGGCACAAATTCTGGCATTTCTGAGGCATAGCTGTCAACCGTCCCTTATTTGGCAGGAAAGTCCCTTATCCCAGCACCATGTCCCACTGCTGTCCCTTATTGATGATGTCCCTTAAATTTCCCAGGTTTCAAAGGAAGCAGCTCCTCTCCCTCCCTCCCTGCTGGCCAGGGAGGAGGGAGGCTCCAACTGTGTTGCTTGGCTGCGTTGCTCACCCAATAAGGAGTCTAAGAACGACTGAGGGGGTGGAGCTTGCATGCCTTGTGCCAATCAAATCGGCTGCGTTGCCTGGGGACTTGCCTTTGCTCAGCGCTTCCTAGTGGAGAGGTGACGGTAGTTTTCCTTGCTGCATCCCCTTTGCTGGGTTGCTGCACTGTGGGAACCACTGCTTGAGGCTTTGTTTGGCTGCTGGCTGGGCTTTCTGCCTTTGGCTCGGAGGGGCTCAGAAGTTGAACCTCCCTGTGCTCTGAAAATCCCTTATTTTGGCTGCTGATCCCTTATTTTCGAGGCTGCTGGTCCCTTATTTTCAAATCTGTAAGTTGACAGCTATGTTCTGAGGACATTGCCAGCAGGGGGTGCTAGGGAGGTGGATCCTATCCACAAATTCTAGTTTCTTCTGAGTGGCTGGACGGTGTCAAGAGGAACTGGGTGATCTTAGAACCACAGTCCATTTCCTGTTGCATCCCTGATACTGCTGCTTCTAGTATGCGATCACTTCCTGCTAGGGAGCAGGAAGAATAGGATTGTGCCAGGCAAAATACCAGGTGTACCTTCCTCCCAGGAGAGAGATGGCCCAAGCCGTGGAGATATCTCACTACTCTGCACATAATTATTTGTTAGATGCAACACGTGCATGGTTTTTTTTTGCTTGTGCCAAGGTTTCAAACCAAGAAACCCGTAGGTGTAATTTGTTTAGCTTAGCAATGCAGCGCCTCTCTGATTCCGCCCTCCAGTTTCCTTCAGCCAGAAACCCAAAGTTGGACCGCGGGAAGGTGATCGACAAGAAAAGCTTTTTAAAAATTCTGGATTTCTACATTAGTGGAAATAAAACTATATGTGGAGAAAAATAGATTTCTGTGTGTGGTGTCTCTGTGTGTGCTTCGAGCAAATTTCTCGCAGTCTCCACCTTAAAAGGATCTAAAATTTTAAAAATTCCTTCCAGTAGCACCTTAGAGACCACCTAAGTTTGTTATTGGTATGAGCTTTTGTGTGCATGCTCAGTTCTATCTGAAGAAGTGCGCATGCACACGAAAGCTCGTACCAATGACAAACCTAGTTGGTCTCTAAGATGCTACTGGAAGGAATTTTTTTATTTTGTTTCAACTACGGCATCCCAACACGGCTACCTACCTGTAACTTAAAAGGATCCGCTACAGTTTTACAGAGCAAAGCTGTGAAATGCAAGCTCAGGTAGCTCGGTGGTTTACGCACACACCCAATCCTCAGATTATAAACAGACGTCCCACAACAGGCATGGGCAAGGTCTGCAAAAACTCTCTCCCACTATTAAATCGTGTTCTCTAATAGGTGAACATCAGAACATAAGACGAGCCCTCCCCTTTATCACATACACAGCCCAGCAAGACAATGACAATAATCCACCAACAGCATACAAATCAATATGGCTAACCTGATCCAAAACACCCACCCACCCCACTCACACATGAAAACAAAGACCACCACAGCCAACCACGAATGAACAGCCACACCCTAGGCCAACCCCAACCTCTCTCACCACCAAAGGAACACAAGCGAACAGCAGAGAACCTGCACAAGCAACGCTGACACAAAACCCCACATATATTAAGCAAAACAGAGGCATCGCAACCCAACCCCCCCATCTTCCCCCCTCCACCCCTTCCCCCCCCCCCCAATGTCTCAACAAATGAAACTGATTTGTAAAAATGTTACATGGAAAAAATACGAGAGATATTACACACACTTCTGTAAAACAAGAAAATCTTTAATTAAAAAAAACTAAAAACAGAAAGAAAAAAAAGAACATAAGACGAGCCTTACTGAATCGGGCCTTTGGCCCATCTAGTCCAGTATCCTGTTCTCACAGTGGCCAATGAGCAAGCAGTATTCGGCCATAAGAACCCTCTCCCCTCCTGTAGTTTCTAGAAACTGGTGTTGCTGCCTCTGAGCTGGAGGCAGGAGCATAGACCAATTGCCCTCTTCTCCATGAATTTGTCCAATCTTCTTTTAAAGCCAACCAAGTTGATGACCTGTGGCAGTGAGTTCCATAGGTTTAACTATGCCCCGTGTAAATAAGTTCTTTCTTTTATCCATCCTGATATTTTGGGGGGTATCGGGGGGTAGTTATAAGCCATAGTCAACAAAAATGGACCATTGGCAGTAGAACCATGGTTCATTTTTGTTGGCTTAGGCCAGGCTTCCTCAACCTTGGCCCTCCAGATGTTTTTGGCCTACAACTCCCATGATCCCTAGCTAGCAGGACCAGTGGTCAGGGGTGATGGGAACTGTAGTTTCAAAACATCTGGAGGGCCAAGGTTGAGGAAGCCTGGCTTAGGCCAACTTCCCTTGTAGAAAGCCCCTGTGGCACAATTGCTTCTGAGTGGGCATCTATAGGATGGCACTATCAGCTTATTACGGAGTAAATCCCATTGAACGCAATGTAACTTCTGCGTAATGCAAAGCTCACATGACATTTGGAAGTGTGACCTAAGGACACAGTGGGGGGCGGGAATGCATATTGCTCAGATCTTATATGTTCCAATATGTGTACGGTCACACTGCATCATGGGCTTTACAGTCTCCGATGGACTCCGAAGCCCATGATGCAGTGTGACAGGAGCCAAAGCACACAAGCGAAAAGCATCTAGAATTTGTATAACAGAATATTCTGCACACTTCATCCACAGCCCTGCTCATAGTTCTTTTGAGATGCTGTCCATTTGTGCACAGGTACGCATACCTGGAGACTATGTTTAGGGCACGTAGTATAATACCATCACATTGACAAAAATTAGAGCGGATGGGATGTGTGATAACACTTAAGATACTGTTTATGTCTCTTCCGGCCAAGGTTCTTAGAATTTGCAGAATTCGAGTTTGCCCTCGAATTCTGCTTTGAAAATGACACAGCTGGCGCCATGCCAGAGAGAAGTGAATTTAAACACATTCTGTGCAACACTGTGGAAATGAGTGCTAATTTGAGTGGCGCTCAGAGCATGAGCAGAGCTGGTAATTAAGTGAGTTCCAGCTGCAACTGCCCTCAGCGGATGTGCTGGCAGGCCTGAACCCATGACTCTGGCTTGCAGCGAACAAGTTACACCAGATTCTCAGGTCTCACTTTTGGGCGTTCCCAAGAGCCTAGAAGCACACTCAGATGTTCCAGCGCCAAGCCGGCATCTCATATTGCTTCTTATCGGTTTGGGGAGCAGGGGAGCTCACGGCGTCCCTGGATACAGGCAGCTGATGAAGAAGAGGGCAGCGATGAAGGCTGTGTCACCTTTGAGAAGCCCTTTGGAATAGCAAAGCTAAACCCTCCTTGAGAAATTCTGCAAAAAAAGGAAGGGGATGGACCAATTCATCAGGAAACACTTTGCTTTCCTCACTACCTTCTGGAACAAATTTTTGCCCCACAGGGTTTCCAACAGCTGTCCTTTGGAGTTCTGGGAGCCGGTCTCCGGATCCCTACACCCCACACTGGATCCCGACCCCGAAGAACCCGCTTTCTCCCTCTTTGGGGTGCTCTACGACTTCACAGCCAGGAGTGCAGATGAGCTGAGCGTCAACAGAGGAGAGAAACTTTGCGTCCTCAAAGAAGAGGGAGGGTATGTCTTAGCAAGGCGGCTTTCGGGGGACCCAGTAATGGGCTACGTGCCAGCCAACTACATCAGCAAGCTCAGCCAGGAACCGTCTGTGCAGCAGCCGTGAGTATCCGAGTCTTTTGTGGGGTGCCAGCTATCGCGCCAGCACCATTCAGATGTTTCAGAAAGCTTCCAAAATTATGTGGGTTCTGTGCAACATGGTTTGGGGGAGTGTGGGCTTTTTTGGAGGGGTGAGAAAGAAGCAACAAGAACAGGAGAAAGGATCTTACCCAAACATCTCCAGAAGGGAACCTTCCCTAGCATAAATGGCACAGTGGGTCAGTGCATCTGGCTGTTAACCCAAAGGTTGGTGGTTCGAGCCCACCCAAGGGCGGCAGTGGGCAGGATTGAGGTTGAATCTTGACAAGACAGAAGTACTGTTTTTGGGGGACAGGGGGTGGGCTGGTGTGGAGGACTCCCTGGTCCTGAATGGGGTAACGGTGCCGCTGAAGGACCAGGTGCGCAGCCTGGGAGTCATTTTGGACTCACATCTGTCCATGGAGGCGCAGGTCAATTCTGTATCCAGGGCAGCTGTCTACCAGCTCCATCTGGTACGCAGGATGAGGCCCTCCCAGCCCACAGACTGTCTGGCCGGAGTGGTGCACGCTCTGGTTATCTCCTGCTTGGACTACTACAATGTGCTCTATGTGGGGCTACCTTTGAAGGTGACCCCGAAACTACAACTAATCCAGAATGCAGCAGCTAGACTGGTGACTGGGGGCAGCTGCCGAGACCACATAACACCAGTCTTGAAAGACCTACATTGGCTCCCAGTACGTTTCCGAGCACAATTCAAAGTGTTGGTGTTGACCTTTAAAGCCCTAAACGGCCTCGGTCCAGTATACCTGAAGGAGCGTCTCCACCCCCATCGTTCTGCCCGGACGCTGAGGTCCAACTCCGAGGGCCTTCTGGCGGTTCCCTCATTGCGAGAAGCAAAGCTACAGGGAACCAGACAGAGGGCCTTCTTGGTAGTGGCGCCCACCCTGTGGAACACCCTCCCTTCAGATGTGAAGGAAATAAGCAGCTATCCTATCTTTAAAAGACATCTGAAGGCAGCCCTGTTCAGCGAAGTTTTTAATGTATGACATATTAGTGTATTTTTGGTCTTTGTGGAAGCTGCCCAGAGTGGCAGATGGGCGGGGTACAAATAATAAATTATTATTATTATTATTATTATTATTATTATTATTATTATTCCTGCATTGCGGAAATGGGCTACATGACACAGCTGTATGTGTGATTCTAAAATTTTGTGAGCTGTTGGGTGTGAAAAGAGTTAACAGATCAAGCAACATTTCTAAAAATTTACCACTTTCCCCCCAAAATAAATAATGTAGCTATGTATACTAGTTTTGCTGTTTTGCATCTGTGTGTTCTTAATTGTTTTAAGCACATCACTTTGATTTTTTAAAAAGCTGTTTATTCTTATTTTTTGATTTAAAGATAAGGAATAGATCTATAGCAACCAAATTTGATAAACATATCGCGGTTGACATGTGTCTAATGCAGAAGACAGACAGGAGACCCTCTTTTTATTCTTGATTGGCGGGTCGGCCTCAAAGCATCTTGGTTATGATTGGTCTGATTTCTAAATAATAACTATGGCTAGCCAAATGACTACCAAAGGATGGGAATGTGTCTAGGGAAAGATTTGCTGACTGGTTGTTGCTCCCCTTTGTATGTCCACATTCAGTCTCGTCTCTTTGCTTCGCAGTTTGCCAAATAGGAAAATGTTTGCCCCTAGTGTGAGGTGGTTTGGTTGCTGCTTATGCAAATAGGTCTGAGATGAGAGGGGGGACTGGCCGGTGCTGCTGTCACAAAGCCACCAATTTCCTCATAAACCAGAAGAAGCCAGTGCTATTCTCCAATGCAGTTCCTGGGCAAAAGGAAGTTCGGGAAGCGAAAGCAGATGGACTTGTGGGACCCTACAGTGGTGCCTCGCAAGACAAAATTAATTCGTTCCACGAGTTTTGTCGTCTTGCGATTTTTTTCGTCTTGCGAAGCACGGTGTCGGGAAAGTTTTGGAAAAGCTTCAAAAATCACCAAAGTCTTTAAAAACCTCAAAAAAGGCTACCACACCGCGTTCTATGAGTTGCTCCTCGAAGTCAAGTCACAACTGTATTAACGGTGTCAAGAAAAAGGAAACAAACTTGCAAGACGTTTCCGTCTTGCGAAGCAAGCCCATAGGGAAAATCGTCTTGCGAAGCAGCTCAAAAAACAAAAAACCCTTTCGTCTAGCGAGTTTTTTGTCTTGCGAGGCATTCGTCTTGCGGGGCACCACTGTATTTAGACATGATTTTCTGTTACCTCACGTCTTCCGAGGCTGGGACATTTACAGTACACTGAAAGCAAGCATAAGCCGCATTGAAACCGAGGTTCAAATAATGCCCCGTCTCTCTTTTATTTTTATTGACATTTGTGTTAAATTTCAGAAATTTTAACAAATTAACTTCAACTTTCATACATATTTCTCTTAACGGTTTGACTTTCCACCCTTACCTCCATGATGTTTCTATTCTCACCCTTTTTCCTGCTGCCTTATGCACCATATTTATATCTCATAATTATTTCCTCTCTTACAATTGCTGTCAGTTCTTTTCCGCTACTTAAATTTCAACTTAATCTGGCTATAATACTCCCTCAGATAACCCAAAGTGGGTCTCCACTCTAGTTCATAATTTTGATCTCTTACCCTTGCTGTCAATTTCATCATTTCTGCATAGTCCATTAGAGCCAAATTCTTCCTTGAATGGAACTTCTCCTTCTTTCCATTTTCTGTTGTTGTTGTGTACATAAATAGTTTAATCATCCTCTTTGTGGGACACTCGTCCCTATTACCACTAGAAGGAAAGCTTCACGTTTTTTGGTAGCAACCAATTTTAACGTTTTCTTCATTTCATTGCGTGCCATTTCTCCCAAACCCTTCGCGTTTAACACATCCACCACATATTTTAAAAAAGACCCTTAGGTATGTTTACATTTCCAACATTTACCGGACATGGTTTTATAGATCTTGGCATTTTATTTGGCGTTAAGTACCACCTGCATATCATTTTCATATTGTTTTAACATGTAGCAGGCAGTCAATAATGTTCCCTCTCTGAGCCTAACACCAGTAGGATTCGGAAGCTGCGCCGTCGATCCCGCACACATACTAGAAAGTGCTGTGCAAATTATCCCGTAGATCAAAGCAGGTGAAATTAGGGCTTTTGCGCAGAGGGACAGAATTTGGGTTCCAGGGTTGGTGGGCTAGTGGGTCGCTAGATGAATCCAACAGGAGGCAGCAAGAACTCATCCTGGCTCATAGGTGGCATTTGCCAGAGAGACCATCCCTAGAACCTTTGAGCTCCTTGGGTTGTGAAAGAGCCCATGGAAAGTAATCACCAAGGACACAGTGCCCCTGAGCATGTGCAGTGTGCTTTTCTCTCGTTGCTCAGTAAACTAAGGCTACCAAATTTTTTCCAAAGAATCCAGGGACATTTTTTTTTAAGAGAAAAAATCGAGAAGTAATATCTTCTCTTTTGTGGTCTCCTCTGTTGTGCGGCCTTAATCTGGGCTCCCTTGGAGTGTTAGCCGCTATGGAGTAGGCTCGGGTCGGGCCTGGGCTCAGCTACATGTCCTTGCCCTCCCGGTGCTCTCCTACCTCTCCTCCTCAGCGATGGCGATGGTGATGGCGTGGCAAGGTTGGGGCTCCCCTCTTTTTTCTCCTTCTTCTTTCTCTCTCTTCCTTCTTCTTCTCCTCTCCTCCTTCTCCCTGCATTGGCTCTGGGGTTTTCCTGGCCCCCGAGCACCGCTGGGTGGTCAACTGGGTGGCCAGGCGCTCTCGCTCCCGGCTCAATTTGGGTCATGGGGGGATCAGTGGTTCCCCCAGTCCCTGGTTCCCCCTCGGCAGTGATGGCAGCAGTCTCAGCAGCCCACAGCCAGCCTGGTAGCACAGTTGGCTCTGGCTGGCTTCAGGAGCTGCTCACTGCCGTGGCGCCCTCCATTTTGCCTTGCCAGAAGACCCCATATGATATGTCTTGTGCCGTTGAACTAATCACGCAACATTCATTCCCTACGAATAAATCTACAACACTTGAAATATAAATTCGGGGACATTCCGGGGACGGATTTTGTCCAGGGACAGATTTGTAAATCCAGGGACTGTCCCCGGGAAACAGGGACCATACAGTAAACACACTGGTGTTAAAGAGTCAGAGGGTGTCACATTCTGAGTGAACAGCACGTGGAAACTGCTGTGAGCATGCACAGATCGCCTGACTAGAGAATTGTGTGTCGGGAGCAACTCAGCCCCCCATTTTTGGCACATTCCCATTGGGGGGGGACACAGGGGGCGAAAGGCAGTGGTGCCTTGTTCCTGAGTCCTGGCCCCTCTCCCCCCCGGCAGCACTCCATGTGGGGTGGAGGGAAGGAGACCAGAGGTCAAAGCCAGTGTGGTGCAGTGGTTAGAGTGTCGGACTAAGACCTGGGTTCAAATTCCCACTTGGTCATACAGCTCACTGGGTGACCTTGGGCCAGTCATTGCCTCTCAACCTGACCTACCTCCCAGGGTCGTTGTGAGGATAAAATGGGCAGGAGGAGAAGCTGGTCCTAAGTTGCATAGGGACTTATATACCGACAACTGGTATATAAACTACAACTAATCTAGAATGTGGCAGCTAGGCTGGTGACTGGGAGCAGCCGCCGAGACCACATAGCACCGGTCTGGAAAGACCTACACTGGCTCCCAGTACATTTCCGAGCACAATTCAAAGTGTTGGTGCTGACCTTTAAACTCCTAAATGGCCTCGGTCCAGTATACCTGAAGGAGCGTCTCCACCCCCATCGTTCAGCCCGGACACTGAGGTCCAGCGCCGAGGGCCTTCTGGCAGTTCCCTCACTGCGAGAAGCCAAGTTACAGGGAACCAGGCAGAGGGCCTTCTCGGTAGTGGCACCCGCCTTGTGGAATGCCCTCCCACCAGATGTCAAAGAGAAAAATAATTACCAAACTTTTAGAAGACATCTGAAGGCAGTCCTGTTTAGGGAAGCTTTTAATGTTTAATAGGTTATTGTATTTTAGTGTTTTGTTGGAAGCCGCCCAGAGTGGCTGGGGAAACCCAGCCAGATGGGCCGGGAATAAATAATAAATTATTATTATTATTATTATTATTATTATTATTATTATTACTGCAAGAAGAGCCAAAATGGGTCAGTGGTCTGACTCTGCATAAGGCAGTTTAAGATGCTCTTAGCTTGGCCTGAGCCAAATGCAATTCCCTCAGCAAAGTTGTTGCATGACGGCAGTGGTATCTCCTCCACATAGCGACGTAGATGCTGCTTGCCTGTCCCCCCAAATCAAGTAAATAAATAAAAATACTTAACTCACTGACCATTGCAGATAACATACATCCTGGCTAGGCCCATACCCCAATATGTTGAGCCTCAAAACCAGGATGCAAGTTTTCCCAGCCTTGCACAAGTCACATGATCATGGAGCCTAAAATATTTGGGGAGGGTTTTTTTGGGGGGGGGGAGAGATCTCAGCCCGAAATCATGGCGCCCACAATGGCCACCATGCTCTTGCCGGAAAGAAACAGGATGTCCCATTTTTTTCCAGGGCACTTGTGGGGCATTTAGTGCATGAACACTGCATTAACCCTGTCCAGGAATTGTCATGGCTGATGTGGCAGCCAGAATAGGTCGAAGGCAGCCACTGAGGTCACCTGGGCCTCTAGTGACAAAGACGGATTTAAAACTAACCCCCAAGCTACAAACCTGTGCCTTCAACCCCATCCAGAACTGGCAACTGATCTGGCTCCTGGACATGCCCACAGGGCTTGTGTCTTGCCAGGACTCTGCCTCAGTTTGTTGGCTCTCATCCATCCCGTTGCCAGTTCAGAAGCTGCACAGCCACGCCTGGTTCAGATGATGCAGAGAAACAGAGCTGCGTGTCCTCAGCACATGGACCCTCGTGGACGCGGCTGGTGCTGTGGTCTAAAGCACTGAGCCTCTTGGGCTTGCCGATCAAAAGGTTGGCAGTTCAAATCTCCATGACGGGGTGAGCTCCTGTTGCTCTGTCCCAGCTCCTGCCAACCTAGCAGTTCAAAAGCACACCAGTGCAAGTAGATAAATAGGTACCGCTGTGGCAGGAAGGTAAACGGTGTTTCCGTGCGCTCTGGTTTCTGTCAAGGTGTTCTGTTGCACCAGAAGCAGATTAGTCCTGCTGGCCACATGACCCAGAAAGCTGTCTGTGGACAAACACCGACTCCCTCGGCCTGAAAAGTGAGATGAGCGCTGCAAGCCCATAGTCGCCTTTGACTGGACTTAACCATCCGGGGTCCTTTACCTTTTTCCTTTACCTTCCAACTCTACAATTCTGAGTCCATGATTTCTTAGGCTGCAGTACTATACACAGATATGAGAAACAAGTCTCACTGACCTCAATAGAGGTTATTTCTGAGTAAGGATGTAAGGCAGGGCTTAGTGAACTGTGGCTCTCCAGATGTTGGTAGACTACAAGAACCATCATCCCTGATCATTGGCCATGCTGGTTGCAACCTGATGGGAGTTGGAGTCCAAAAACATCTGGGTGGCCAGGTGTACAGGATCGTATGGTGCATCTCATTCCCAAAGCTATTGGTAGCTTATTATAACAAAAGCAAATTGACAGTGAAATCCTATAGTAGCTCACTCAGTAGAGCATGAGACTGCTGATCTCGGGGTTGTGGGTTCGAGCCCCACATTGGGCAAAAGATGCCTGCATTGCAGGGGATTGGACTCATGTGGTCTCTTCAACTCTACAACTCTATGATTCTATGATCTCATATTGGAAGGAAGTTGCACTGAGTTCGATGCGGCTTATTTCCAGGAAGATGCTTTCGGGACTGCAATTTTTTGGCAGCAATCCTAAACTAGGGACGAGAGTAAGTCCCAATGAGCAGGGTGGGATTCATTTCCAAGTGTCTTTTTGCTACTTCTTTGCTTTAAAATAGTTACATATTGCCTTCTGGGAATGATTCCAAGTCAGTTTAAACAAATAGAAAAAGCAATAAATCCAAACAAAGCAAATCACAGATAAAAATGCCATTTGAGGTTGCAATTTTGCAGTCCCTGGAAGCATGCCACAGTGGGGGGAAAGGGACATAGGATTCTTTGGATCTCCCTCTTTGAGACAGGAAGGACAGATTTGTCTTCCGAGAGAGAGATCTGACCTCACACGCCTCCTCCGTGAAGCTGCAGAAAGGTCTGCAGCTGGTGCCCCGATGACATCAGAGAGGACGAAAAGGAAGCGGGGTGGGGGACATTGTGCCAAGAGTCCTCTGGGAGGGCCAAATCACATTTGTGATTTCAAACACCGCAAGGCTGTGTTTACAAGTCTCATTTTTACAATGCTGTACACACCAAAGGGATGTCTTCGCCTGATGTGCATTACCTGATTTGTCTTCCCGGGGCCTGCAACACACGCAGCATTCCATGAATCTGACATGTGCGCATGCGCTTCTATCCGCACATGCGCAGCGGCTGTCTCGAGTGCACATGCCTCAGCCTAATTGCATCTTACATCTTCAAATTAGATGGAAGCTGGCGCTGTGGGTTAAGCCTAGGACTTGACGATCAGAAGGTCGGCGGTTCGAATCCCCACGACAGGGTGAGCTCCCGTTGTTCGGTCCCTGCTCCTGCCAACCTAGCAGTCTGAAAGCACGTCAAAGTGCAAGTAGATAAATAGGTACCGCTCCGGCGGGAAGGTAAACGGCATTTCCATGCGCTGCTCTGGTTTGCCAGAAGCGGCTTAGTCATGCTGGCCACATGACCCGGAAGCTGTACACCAGCTCCCTCGGCCAGTAAAGCGAGATGAGTGCCACAACCCCAGAGTCGGCCACAACTGGACCTAATGGTCAGGGGTCCCTTTACCTTTACCTAGTTTGAAGGAAAGCCCATCAAAAAGCAGCATTTTTATTGAGACGCTACAGGAGATATATGGATTGTGGACTTGGCTTCCAACACTATTATTATTATTATTATTATTATTATTATTATTATTAATACACCGCCCTATACCCCCAGGTCTCAATAGCAGTGAGAGCGCACTGAAGCCAGAGTAAACAGCACATAGCCCATGCTCTTCACTTCCTCAGGCGCGCTCCTGGGACACGGATCAAACTGCACCATTCTTACAGCTGGTGTGGTTTATTTTGGGAGGGGAACCATTTTAGAGGGGGGGGAGTGTTGATATTTTCACCCCATCCCATTGCGAGAATCTCCTGATCTTCTACTCTTCCGCTCCTGGCTGACTGCCTGACTCTGTGTGTGGAGAGAGTCTTATCTATGTAGTGACTAGATGGCAGAGTGGGAGCTGTAACACTCCTGCAAGCCAGTAGTTCTTTAGTTTGTAGTAGCTATTAGAAATAAAAGGAGTTCTGCTTCACAGCTTTCTTCCGCGTTGTTCATACTCTGCTGAGTCTGGTGCTCACAATGCAGTTATGAGTCCAGTGCACTGGGACCTGTTTTCCAGGATTGGAAGATCTCTGAAAGTGATCCAGTCGCCTAGCCCAGTCGGGGCAGAACCAGCTATTGAGCCCAGTCGCTGACATCGGTTGAAAGGCGTACTGACAGGGAGAAAAAGAAAAGAAAAGCACAGCACAGCATAGCACACATTTTGTTCTGCTGACACTAGCAGAACATAGGAAAAGGCAGTCTTCCTCTCCCTTTTGGGTTGCTCTGCAAAAGTCAGAGGGAGGCATTCAGCTAATCTTTACTCATGTTGTTGTTTAGTCGTTTAGGCATGTCCGACTCTTCGTGACCCCCTGGACTAGAGCACGCCAGGCACTCCTGTCTTCCACTGCCTCCCACAGCTTGGTCAAACTCATGTTCATAGCTTCGAGAACACTGTCCAATCATCTCATCCTCTGTCGTCCCCTTCTCCTTGTGCCCTCCATCTTTCTCAACATCAGGGTCTTTTCCAGGGAGTCTTCTCTTCTCAGGAGGTGGCCAAAGTATTGTAGCCTCAGCTTCAGGATCTGTCCTTCCAGTGAGCACTCAGGGCTGATTTCCTTAAGAATGGACAGCTTTGATCTTCTTGCAGTCCATGGGACTCTCAAGAGTTTCCTCCAGCACCATAATTCAAATCTTTACTCATAGCAGACCCATTTAAAAGTAATCACAGAATCGTAGAGTTGGCAGGGACATTGAGGGTCCCCTTGCAATTCAGGAATCTCAGCTAAATCATCCATCACAGATGGCCACCCAACCTCTGTTTAAAAATCTCCAAGGAAGGAGACCCAACGTTGATTATTATCCCTTAATTTTAAATGGGTCAACTCTGAGTAAAAATTAGTTGTATACCACCCAGGGAGTTTAAAACATTTCAGATAGTGATTATGTGTTTCAAAGTCTACATGAACAACAACAATAAAATGTTTAGCACTAACAGGCAGACCTCCCTAGGTCTGCAGCTGGGGCAGTACTGCCAGAAGGGAGTAAACAAACAGGCATAGGATTACGCTGTAAAATATAGTAAAAACACACATATTAAAAAGGAGAATCACCGGACTAGCCAGCAGCTCTAAAAGCCAGACAAAATAAACGTCGCTTGCGAAATTGAGTAACTTGCCTACTTATAATCAACCTTGTGTTGCAACTTACTCAAAACATTTTCATGAGTTCCATTAGTTATAATGGACTTGCAGAAAATGTTCCCTGGGTTGCACCTCGAAACCTGCTGAATTTTCAAAGTCTGAAATAGAGTCATAGGATTGTAGAGTTGGAAGGGACCGTGAGGGTCATCTAGTCCAACCCCCTGAAATGCAGGAAACTCAGCTAAAAAAAAATTTGAGAGGAGCACTCGCATGTGAAAATTCAACCGGAGTTTCCCCAGCTCCCTTCTCCATTAATTTCTGCTCTGGTTTGATGAAAGCATCACAACAAAAATCAGAATACAGTGGTACCTCTGGTTAAGTACTTAATTCGTTCCGGAGGTCTGTTCTTAACCTGAAACTGTTCTTAACCTGAAGCACCACTTTAGCTAATGGGGCCTCCCGCTGCTGCCGCACCGCCGGAGCACGATTTCTGTTCTCATCCTGAAGCAAAGTTCTTAACCCAAGGTAATATTTCTGGGTTAGCGGAGCCTGTAACCTGGAGCGTATGTAACCTGGAGCGTATGTAACCCGAGGTACCACTGTATAGAGAGCAGTGGTTATTCAGTCTCAACTTGAACCTTTTTCTTTTTAATTGCTAAAATGTGTTCAGTGAAGCCTATGCACAAGCGCACACACACATCAAAAGTTGCTGTCACAAAGAAAACGAACAGCTGCCCCCACTGAACTCAAACATGAAAGCCTGGCATGCATTCAGAAGCTAGCATCTGGTGTCCACATTTGGAATCTTAAAAAGTCAGAATTTGGAACCGGAGGTGTAGAAAGGCACCACGCTGCTTCAAAACAGGAGGATCTGGGTGGCTACGGTTCCCACAAACACAAGGGAATTTATGGGGTGAGAAGTGGCCTCCCAAAAGTAATTTCACAGCTAATAACTTCTCTTTACATGCGAGTCCCTTCCCTCTTGCTAATTATAGGTTTCGACAGGGAAGGAGGAAATGTATACTTTATAAACAAACAAAAAATATGCTAAGTAATCACATTTCCATTTTCAATCCAAACCCACTCAGGGCCACAAGTTCAGCGGCTTGTCTTTTTTTATATAATATTTTTTATTAATTTTAACATATAAATTATAAAATGTACCACAAAACTTATCACTTATACAATCTTTTTGGACTTCCATCAGCACCTCTGATGATCCACCGTTTTAACCACTTTTTATGCATTTCTTAACTTTATATTGCCTTTACATCTCTTAACAAATCATCCTGCCCCTTGTCCATTTTTACAATACTTCTAATAATACTCCTCACAAAACTTCTTGCAACCCTACAAACGTCATCTGTTCTTCACAATTACTTTTCAAATACTCCGTAAATTTACTCCAGTCTTCTGTGAATTTCTGGTCTCACCGGTTTCAAACCCTTCCTGTTAGTTTATCTAATTCTGCATAGTCCATTAACTTCATCCTCCATTCTTCAATCGACGGTAACTCTTCTTGCTTCCATTTTTGGGCCAATAATATTCTTGCTGCTCTTATTGCAAGTTCAGTGGCTTGTCATGTGGTTCAGGCATGCCCATTTCATACCCTCCAAGGGCCCCTGTTTTCCAGGGACAGTACTGGAATTACGAAAGCCATCCCAGCTTCTGATTTGATCCCAGGAATGTCCCTATTTCCCCTGCCAGTACAAAATGCTACAGAGCTCTGGGGGAAAGGATGAGCTGGCGCTAGGCTCTCCAGGGCCTCTCCAGGGCTACTGCTGAAAGCCTCCTTCCTGGGGCAGCTCATAGCAGCTGCTGGGGGGGGGGGGCAAGGAGGAGGAGAGACTGGTACCTCTGAGGTCCAGCCCCACATGACGTGCTGGTTCCAAGGGGCAGACAGAGGGCAGCGCCCCCCGGGTGGGAAGTAAGGGGGAGCAGAGCAGAGAGCAATGAGTCTTGATTTATTTATTTTTTAAATGCTTTGTGCATTTGCCCTTCTTCTGATAGGAAATGCTCTGCTGGGGGGGGCGGGGGAGACACCAAAATGTGGGGTCAAGGAGGGTCAGTTGGTAGGGACTGAAAAATGCCCCGATTTTCATTTGAGGAATAATAATAATAATAATAATAATAATAATAATAAATTTTATTTATATCCCGCCCTCCCTGGCTAGAGCCAGGCTCAGGGCGGCTAACACTAATAAAATCACAGTAAAAACATAATAGGGGGAAAGGAGAGGGGGAGGAACCAATTTAAAATACAAGTTAAAATACAATTTAAAATGCAGCCTCATTTTAAAATTGCCGATAAATCAAGACCACAAGGGGAGGGAAACATAAGGGTCAGACCGAGTCCAAACCAAAGGCCAGGCGGAACAGCTCTGTCTTGCAGACCCTGCGGAAAGATGTCAAGTCCCGCAGGGCCCTTGTCTCTTGGGACAGAGCATTCCACCACGTCGGGGCCAGTGCTGAAAAGGCCCTGGCCCTAGTTGAAACCAATCTAACCTCCTTGAGGCTCGGGACCTCCAAAGTGTTGTTATTTGTGGACCTTAAGGTCCTCCATGAGGCATACCAGGAGAGGCGGTCCCGTAGGTACGTGAATGTTGGAAGGTATGCCGTTTCATTTGCTAACGGTGCGCGAGGGTGTCGTTTGACCTGTCCTGTGCTTGGACATTGTGCACATGTTTGCAAACCCACAAGATAAGGAAGTGGTTTGTTCGTGGGTGGATTTCTGTTGGTTGGTCAGCATGAGAGACTGGCTTATTTTTTTATTAATCATTTTATATACATCGGTGAGCCGAGTGGGGGGGACTGTCTTGTCATCTGGGCAGCCCAGGACCTCCAGACACACTGCCCAGGACTGCACCCTGGTGAAGTCGCTTCAATGCTGCTAATGCAGCAAAAACAACATGAGAGGCAGCTCTTAAGGGTTCCTGGCCTCTGCAGCCACAGCAGGCGCCGCGATTCTCACAGCAGGCACCACGATTGTTTGACTTCACCCCCGGAGGTGCCCTCCATTGTCTCTGGAGACAGACAGATGCCAGCAACAATGATTATTTATTAAATTTCTATGGCGCCCTTGACCCAACTGTCGCAGGGTGATTTGCAAGATAAAAACACAAAAATACACAGGGTAGAAGCAAGCAAAGACAATTTCAAGTAAGCTGGCCCCAAACTGTTCGCACACTATGTCTTTAAAGCACATTGCATGCAGAGGAGGTATGAGAAATGCCATAAACACCTCACCCAATTCCCTTGCAGATGAAAGACAATAACAAATAACTAGCAATATACTGTCCTTTCATGAAACCTCAAATCAGCAGTCTGAAGCAGACACCTTTCTCTGCCTGAGGGAGAGCCAGCCAGGGTGAACTCGCAAACAAAAGAAAACGCCTATTTTGACACACACCCTTTACGAGTGTCAGCCTTTTCCTTTCTTCCTGTCAAGTTTCTGAACTGTTTTTCAGGAATTACTCTCTGAGTTTGCGGCCAGTTGGTCAGGTCTGAGCACCCTGCCTCTCCAAACCAGATCTTCTCAGGGCCAGCTAGCCCTAGCCTTCAAAGCCCTGGCTCTTTTTTCCTGGATGGTTTTGCGTTCTACGTAGCGATAAGAAACCTCAGAGTGGGGAGGGTTGCTTTACAGAATCGCAAACAGCTGTTGTTGTTTTTTTAAAAAGGCCACCACGTAAATAAATAGCTGTATTAAATCTCCAACATACTTTGAAGTCTCTTGATCAAAGAAAAACACTTCTATTTACTCCCTGGTGAGGTCTGCTTGCAAGCCTTTCAAGCTGCAGTTAACTAAAGCAGGATCCAAAATTCGCAATAAGCTTTAATTCTGCTTTACATGGAATCAGAGCTTTGGTTCATCTTGCTCAGTACTGTTGACAAACTGGGCAAGGAGCCTTTTTGACCAGATCTTTATTTTGCCTGCCCACCCCATGGGCTAATTTTGAGAGGTGGGTGGGGGCAACCCCCGCCTGTCAATCATCTCGCAGGTGATGGATGGAGAGGCAGCCCTGCTTGCCCATCAAAGTTGGCCTACAGGGTGTGCGGAGGGAGGAGTCTACTTCTACTGCTACGAAGCAGCCCCCAACAGGACTGGACTCTCTACTCACCAGCCTTGATCTCTGCACAGACTGCCAGCGACTGTCTAAGCTTTCAGAGAGTGGCCTCTCCCAGCTTTAACTGGAAAAAATTGAAGTTGAAACCTTCTGCATGTTGTTGTTATTGTTTAGTCATTTAGTCGTGTCCAACTCTTCGTGACCCCATGGACCAGAGCACGCCAGGCACTCCTGTCTTCCACTGCCTCCTGCAGTTTGGTCTAACTCATGCTGGTAGCTTCGAGAACACTATCCAACCATCTCATCCTCTGTCGTCCCCTTCTCCTTGTGCCCTCCATCTTTCCCAACATCAGGGTCTTTTCCAGGGAGTCTTCTCTTCTCAGGAGGTGGCCAAAGTATTGGAGCCTCAGCTTCAGGATCTGTTCTTCCAGTGAGCACTCAGGGCTGATTTCCTTCAGAATGGATAGGTTTGATCTTCTTGCAGTCCATGGGACTCTCAAGAGTCTCCTCCAGCACCAGAATTCAAAAGCATCAATTTTTTGGTGATCAGCCTTCTTTATGGTCCAGCTCTCACTTCCATACATCGCTACTGGGAAAACCATACCTTTGACTATACGGACCTTTCTTGGCAAGGTGATGTCTCTGCTTTTTAAGATGCTGTCTACCTTCTGCATACAATGAAAATTCTCAGCCACTGAGCTAGCCCCTGGGGCTGGTTTAGGAAAAATACGACAGGCCTGCGGCAAACATAGCTCTGGTTCCCAACAGAGTGAAATGGCTGAGGAGCTCACTGCTGCCCCGCGCCCTGAGACAATTGCCCCATTCTGTCTAATGGCAGGGCTGGCAGTGCAAGCAAAGACTTGTCTCTGTGCCCAAGCAATTGTAAGATTACCTGTTGAGAGTGAGTAGCCTGCCCTAGAAGCGGGGCTTTTTTCCGTGGTCCCAATCTTGCATCTTTAGTTGCTTTTATTGCTTGGGTGATTTGTAATTTTGATATATTTTTTTAGCTAAGTTTCATTTAATTCAAAGGTTCTGACTTGTGAGTTGAAGGCTGTGTGCCTCTGAATGCCCATTGCTGGGATCCACAAGTTGGAGGGACTGCTGTTGTGATCGGGTCCTTCCCAAAGGGATCTGGTCTGTCACTGTGAGAACAGGATGCTGGACTAAGATAGGCCTTTGGCTTGATCCAGCTGCAAGGCTCTTTTTATGTTCTTGTGCTCTTATCATGCCCCACTTGTAGGAATGGATTTAGACACCAGAAGAGGATATATTGTTTAGCTTTTCTCCTGCCTTGCTCATGTTAGTGAGCTCAGCAGAGTGCTATCCTTTGCAGCTTAAACTTGGAAGCTAAGACAAGATTGATTTAACCTTCTAGAAACAACGATCTAGGATGCTTTAAGGCAGACTGGATTTTCCTGGCATTGCCCCCTTTTCTCCCCTTTAAAAACAACAATCACACACACATTGTTTTGTGAAGAAATAAAAGTAGCATTTACTTACATACTCTAAGTAGCAATTACAGTAGCAAAATGAAGGCAGGTTTAGACAAAAGTCCAAAATGTAAGTTCATGTAAGGTTTCTGAACTGCACAATGAAGAAAGAAGAGGGTGCCCAGGCAGGCAGGAAGTTTGTAGTGTTATAGTTTCCTGCCAAGGGACAAAAGAAGTGATCTCACAGAGTTTTCTCTAGAAAATTTTACAAAAAGGCTCTGTGAGCCTCAGCCCCTTCATGTGCCTAGCTGGATAACCCAGTCAGATGGGTGGGGTACTACTACTACAACAACAACAACAACAACAACAACAACAATATTGTTGATTTTCTATATAATGTCCCACACCACTGTGGGGTCAAACTGGCTCTCCCAGCTGGATAGATGGGTCTTTGCCATGATGTGTGTCTGCTTTGGAAGACTTTAATTTTGTTTAGAGTGAGGTGGTGTTCTTAATAATTTTAAACTGTTCTTTGGTGTTTTATTGTACATTGCCTTGAAATGATTCCATAGAAATCAGCTCAAAGAACCACAGACTTGGAAGGGTCCTGAGCATCATTTAGTCCAAATCCCCTGCAATTTATAAATTGGCGGTGATAATCATCGATTATGATGAGTGCCAGGGTAAAAGTATATTGAGAGAGGAAGCAAGCAAGCAAACAAGAAAAAGATATATATGTCACTTTCTTTTCCAGCTGGTATATAAGTGGGATTAGCAGAACCAATGCCAACCATCTCCTCCTCTCTCCTCCGAATCGCCATGGCTCGTTCCTCATCCGGGACAGTGAGAGTAACAGAGGGGAATACTCTCTATCAGGTAACCAAATCTCTCCTTATGCCTTCATGAGTGCTTTGAGCCAGCTGAACTGCCAATACCTGCCCCAAGGGAGTGTGTTCAATGCGGTTCCATGATGGAAGAATTCTCCACGCCTTCCTCAAACTGCATCTCCCATGGTTCCTTGGAGAAAGGAAGTCAGCCTTAGCAGATGCTAAAAACTGAGTCAGAATCTGTATGGCATAGATTAATGTCTCAATTTTTTCTATCCATTTGCCACAGTTGAAGCTCAAGGCTGGTGGGTTTAAAAAAAAAAACAATAATAATTCACAGACTAGGTAAAGGTAAAGGAACCCCTGACCATTAGGTCCAGTCGTGACCGACTCTGGGGTTGCGGCACTCATCTTGCTTTATTGGCTGAGGGAGCCGGCGTACAGCTTCTGGGTCATGTGGCCAGCATGACTAAGCCGCTTCTGGCGAACCAGAGCAGCGCACAGAAACGCTGTTTACCTTCCCACCGGAGCGGTACCTATTGATCTACTTGCACTTTGATGTGCTCTCGAACTGCTAGGTTGGCAGGAGCAGGGACCGAGCAACGGGAGCTCACCCCGTTGTGGGGATTCGAACCGCCGACCTTCTGATCGGCAAATCCTAGGCTCTGTGGTTTAACCCACAGCGCCACCCGCGCCCCTCAATTCACAGACTACAAAGCAATTATTAATTATAATTTTTATTTGTTGGATTATTTACGCATTATTCACTGTAAGATCTCAGGGTTGTTGTTTTCGGCATCCATCTGTCTCAAGAGACAACAGAGTGCACATTCTCTGAGGGGTGCACTGCCTGGGCAATGTGTCTGGAGGTCCTGGGCTGCTCAGACAACAAGACCCCGCTCTTGGCCTCACCGATGTGGTCCAAAGGAGAGCAGAGCAATACATTTGCCACCAGCTTGGCTGCAGGACTTGCCGGAAGGAGGCATAAAACACTACGCCATCCAACCATCTTAGGGACTCCACTCCTAATTTGTGTAGGGTTTACTCCTTAGCCTTTTCTTCTTTCCAAGATGTCCTGCAAGGAAACAGGGACAGATTTTCCTCGGGGTTTTATCCCGAAGCCTTACACACAAATGAGTACAGCTGCAAGCCAGTGGAGGTTTAGGACCAGAGTTTTCCTTCTCCTAGATGGGCCACCTAGCAGTTCGAAAGCACGTCAAAGTGCAAGTAGATAAATAGGTACCACTCCAGCGGGAAGGTAAACGGTGTTTCCGTGCGCTACTCTGGTTCGCCAGAAGCGTCTTAGTCATGCTGGCCACATGACCTGGAAGCCGTACCCTGGCTCCCTCGGCCAATAAAGCCAGATGAGCGCCACAACCCCAGAGTCATCCGCAACTGGATCTAATGGTCAGGGGTCCCTTTACCTTTTAGATGGAACACCTTGCCAGGTTGGCAAACCCCATCTCCCCCTCACTTCCCTCTACAGCACGTGCAGAAACCTCCTTCTTGACCACTATCAGTTAAAGCAATTTACAATCAGACCAATGGGGTGTGTCCTAAAATGTATATAAATATATCTCAGGTGCCAACGGGCAGGAGAAAGAGGTGAGTCTTCAGCATACCTGTCCATCCAGTTTCAGCATGCAACCAGCGGCCGTTGGTGGAACCAGACAGGGGGGCAGGCATTTCTCTCCTGCCTTCCCAGCACCAAACGTTAGCATGATGGGCATAAGGTGGGCACGGCAATGGAGCCTGTCCAATGCTCCTGTTGCTGTACTTTGCTCCTAGCGCCTCTTAGGTATGATGAGAAAGCAGGTGCCGCCCCACCAACTGCTTCTACACAGACTTTATTCCTGCAGTGCTCCACATGGCTCACTGTTTTAAGAGGGTCCTAACCCATGTGCCATGGGACGCGGGTGGCGCTGTGGGTTAAACCACAGAGCCTAGGACTTGCCGATCAGAAGGTCGACGGTTCGAATCCCCGTGACGGGGTGAGCTCCCGTTGCTCGGTCCCTGCTCCTGCCAACCTAGCAATTCAAAAGCAGGTCAAAGTGCAAGTAGATAAATAGGTACCGCTCTGGAGGGAAGGTAAACGGCATTTCCGTGTGCTGCTCTGGTTAGCCAGAAGCGGCTTAGTCATGCTGGCCACATGACCCGGAAGCTGTACGCCGGCTCCCTCGGCCAATAAAGCGAGATGAGCGCCGCAACCGCAGAGTCGGCCATGACTGGACCTAATGGTCAGGGGTCCCTTTACCTTTATATCACAAATGGAGACGCGGGTGGCGCTGTGGTCTAAACCACTGAGCCTCTTGGGCTTGCGGATCAAAAGGTCGGTGGTTCGAATCCCTGTGACGGAGTGAGCTCCTGTTGCTCTGTCCCAGCTCCTGCCAACCTAGCAGTTCGAAAGCACGCCAGTGCAAGTAGATAAATAGGTACAGCTGCAGTGGAAAGGTAAACGGCATTACCGTGCGCTCTGGCTTCCATCACAGTGTCCCGTTGTGCCAAAAGTGGTTTAGTCCTGCTGGCCACATGACCCGGAAAGCTGACTGTGGACAAACCCCAGCTCCCTTGGCCTGAAAGCAAGATGAGCGCTGCAACCCCATAGTTGCCCTTGTCTGGACTCAACCTTTACCTTTACCTATACAGTGGTACCTCGGGTTAAGAACTTAATTCATTCCGAAAGTCCGTTCTTAACCTGAAACTGTTCTAAACCTGAGGTACCACTTTAGCTAATGGGGCCTCCCGCTGCTGCCACGCTGCCACACCGCAATTTCTGTTCTCATCCTGAAGCAAAGTTCTTAACCCGAGGTACTATTTCTGGGTTAGCGGAGTCTGTAACCTGAAGCGCCTTTAACCTGAAGCATCTGTAACCCGATGTACCACTGTATCACAGTATTGAAAAGCAGACATCACCCAGCACGTAAGGGAGTTGTGCTTGAACGTAGGCACTCGCCTTGGTGAGCGGAGGCCCCTGGTATAATCTCCTTGATGCAAGAGATTGATGCTGCTGCCCTTCCGTATGTGTGTGAAAGGACAGATAAGAAGCGTTTCACAATTGCTCTTGAGGTTGTTCCCAGCAAATGTGGGGCGGCAGATTGGGCCACCGCTTTGCAGAGGCAAGAAAAACTCTCAGGCTTACTGTACAAGGGAGTGGCAGGGAAGGTCAGAGAACTGAGGCATTTGAGTACCTATTCTCACAGTCAGTGGGGGTAGGGGAAGAGGGTGGAGGTGAGTTTCAAGCACTTTGAGCTTCTCTTTCAAAGGAAGGAAAGCAATCTGCAGAAGCGAAAGAGTCTGCACCTGTAAAATAAGAAACAATAACTTTAAAAGTCTACATAAATTGGGGGCGGAGATTGCCATTGGACCTCCGGTGCTGACCTCAGTGTTCAAAGATAGCAGCAGCCAGCTTGTTCTTAGGATGTTTATCAACACCGTTTCCAGCCGATGTTTCCAGCTTGGTTAATTATAGGCGTGTTAAAGTTTCCACCTTTTTCTGGAAATAGCAACCCTCCAAGAACGCTGTGGGTTAAACCACAGAGCCTAGGACTTGCCGATCGGAAGGTCGGCGGTTCGAATCCCCGCAACGGGGTGAGCTCCCGTTGCTCGGTCCCAGCTCCTGCCAACCTAGTTCGAAAGCACGTCAAAGTGCAAGTAGATAAATAGGTACCGCTCCAGCGGGAAAGTAAACAGCATTTCCGTGCACTGCTCTGGTTCGCCAGAAGCGGCTTAGTCATGACCCACATGACCCCGAAGCTGTATGCTGGCTCCCTCGGCCAGTAAAGTGAGATGAGCGCCGCAACCCCAGAGTCGGCCGCGACTGGACCTAATGGGGTCCCTTTAACTTTACCTAAGAACGAATCAGGCTCCAACATTCTGCAGCCACTGAGTGTGCCCAGAGTTTTGGGCAATGCTTTTTTTGATGCACCAACATAAAATGGCATGTGTGGGTGCACTGAAGCCCATTGCATGGGCCGGTGTGTGTGTGTGTGTGTGTGTGTGTGTGTGTGTGTGTTTAGATGCATGATGACATTTTGCTGGGTGCCATCTATCACACCAAAGCACAACCAAGCCTTTTTGTTTCCATTGTCCCAAAGGGATGGAAGCAGCATGCCAAAGCCCTTTCCAATGTGTTGTGGGCGAGGGGATTATCGATTTGGTTTTGTTCTTATTTTTATTATGTATTTTGTTTTGTTTTTTATTGTATTTTTATGTTGTGAATCTCCCTGAGGCAGTATAGAAATTTAATAAATAAGAACATAAGGGGGGGGATTTAAAAAGCTGCTTTGTGCAAATCTGTCCTTGCACAAAACACCTGTATTAAAAATAAAAAAATAAAAAATTTGCCCATGCAGGTACAGGAAAGGGAAAAGGGGGAAAATAACAACTCTGCATCCAAATTCCTCAGGAATTAGAAAGGAAGTTCAGGCACCCCACAAGCTTGTATCAGCTGAGCTATTTTTCCAGAAAAAGAGGTGTCACCACGAACACCTCCCTTGTTCTCTTATAATGGCAATGGCGCTCACCTGAGATGGGCCGGAACTGGGTTCCAGTGAGTTCCAACTTAAAAAAAGCCCTCAGTGACAATATTATGGGATGTAACCAGCTTACAGGGCCCCTCCCCCTCCAAAAACACACACACACACAAGTGGCTTTTTAATATTGAGCCATTCGCAAAGCTGTCTTCATACTGATGACGATGATGTCACTCCAGAAACTTTCTTGTATGGAATATCTTCTCGGATCTACAAATGCTAATTACTACACCACACATACAAACATTCCCTCTCTCCCATGTAATTATACTAAATTGTGAAACAAACAATGGTGTCCTTCCCACACAAGTCATTTGGTGCAAAGGCTGAGACGGCCGCAGGCTAAGCGGTGACAGGGCACTAGCAAAAGTCTTCGGACTAACTCTAGAAGCTTGGCTAGTCCATTCCCACCATCAGATTTGGAGCCCACCTTGTAGCATGCCAACGACGGTCTTTGGGTTTCCTTCCAGAAATGTTGTGGATGGCAAGGATGGTTTCCATCCCTTTTCTTTCCACTTTTCCAACCCCATGTCAGAACCATCATGCAGGAAGCCAAAATCTGGGGGTCTCTCTAAGAGGGAAAAGCCATGCTTGGAAGGCTAAGCAAATCAGTCTCTTAAGCTTAAGGCAAGAAATAGGTAGTATTCTCTATGAAATTGAATATCAATATACGTATTAAGGCTTTGAGAGTAGACCACTGAAGAAGCCCAGAAAACTACCTTGGGAGTGTGCTACCTGCAAGCCCCAGTAAAAGGGCCTCTTGATTACTTGGACTGCCAGGGCGAAACAGGTGCAAAACGCAGGCACCGTGTCATCTACAACTTCATTAACATCCATCTACAACTTCACTAGCATCTCTCGGTATTGTGAACAACACCAAACTTACCTTTTGCTGGTACCTTCATGAACTTATCCTATCTTTAAAAGACATCTGAAGGCAGCCCTGTTTAGGGAAGTTTTTAATATTTAATGCTGTACTGTTTTTAACACTTGATTAGGAGCCGCCCAAAGTGGCTGGGGAAACTCAGCCAGATGGGCGGGGTATAAATAATAAATTATTATTATTATTATTATTATTATTATTATTATTATTATTAACTAAAAAGATAAAAAACAAAAGACTGAGTTAAGAACTTGAAAAATCCATTGAAATCAGATATTCTAAGTTCATCTTAGGTTGGGCAGTTCGTGAGTCTCTGTGGCTTTGCATAAGATTTTGTATTTTTCTCAGAAGATTGATAAAGAATGTATAATCGCTTTGGTAATTATTGTGTGTATATTAGTCGCCAACGTGTTGCAGGTGTCATACTACTACTATCAGCAGCACAGGTTGTATTTTTCTAGCATGCTTGGAAACCAGGGCTAGCTCAAGACATACCGTATTTCTGGGGGCAAAGCAATCACACGTTGTGTTGTCTTCTCCTTCCCTTCAACCTTCAGTTCGGAACCATACCAAAGTGCGACATTTCAGAATCTACAAGGAGCCTGGAGGGAGTTTTTACTTGGAAAAGGGACACATGTTTCCAAATCTGGAGCAGCTCCTTGCCTACTACACAGCCAACTGGAATGTCATACATAGTCCCTTGCTTCATCCCTGCATCCAAAAGGTATGTTTTCCTGTATCATCACTCATTTCCTTCTGATCTTATGCATTACTTCTGTCTTCCGCTTGTCTTCTGTATTACTTTTGTCCTCCTCTTATGCATTACTTCTGTCTTCTGCTTGTCCTCTGTATTACTTCTGTCCTCTTCTATCCATTCAGTATCTCCATGTAAGCCTTCCCTGACCTGGTACTCTCCAGATGTTTTCGACTGGAACTCCCATCAGCTCTGGCTAGCATGGGGCTGCTCTGTGTCTGTACACTCTGGAAACCAAACATGACTCTCTCCATTACATCTGATTGTCCCTCCCTCCATCTATTCATTTTTATTCGTGGTTCAGCCTGCACAACTGCAAATTCACATGCCACATCTTTGAAATTTGGGGGGCTTTTGGGGATAGGAACGCTGACACCCATAACCCAATGCATATTTTTCTGTGACTGACCTCTGTAGCCAAACGTCAAGACTCCGTGGCCATACTGGAAGTGGAAGTCTGAATTGTGACGCTTGTGGGTTTCAAGCACACACACATAGTTTCAAAATTTATTATTAAGTTCGGATTACATCGCAGGAGGAGGGATTTCTAATTGACGCAAAATTACAATTCAGCAGTGAGAAATGTCGCCCTCGTACCTTTCCCCCTGTATAAGATGAGATCCTCCTCCAGATTTTGCTGCCTTAGAAACATCACCCAGTTAGACACTTCTGAAGTTTCCTGGGAGGGGCTGAAAGGGCTAAAAGAAGAGGACTGGCACCTTGCCTGCTTTCACATTCAGCTACCCAGTTTCCTTGCTATAGATTCCACACATCCTAGTCACCTGCGCACACTTGCCAAATTTTCCTGGCCTCAAGCCAGGCCCCACCTAGAAACCTCAGCCTGTCTCCTTAATTCATACCTCCCACCATCTTTTCCTTCCTCTGATCAAGCAACACAAAATAGCAGGGTTGGGATTGTCTGTCCGTCTGGTTTTTTCTCTCTCTTTAGTTCTTGTCATCCAGATTTTCTTTTCAAAATTTCTTTATATCATTTCCCTGTTTACAGTTACATTTCTTTCCCAGGAGTTTGGATGCTAACCAGAACCAAGCCCTTCAAACCAAACAACAACCTGATCTTGTGCAGAGTTAGAAATACTTAATCCAGGGTCTCCAACATGGTGCCCGTGGGCACAATGGCACCCTTAGGTTATTCCTGTAGTGCTCACAAAACACCTGAGCCCTCCTTTCAATGTCTCCCCCCCCCCCCGGTCATGAGGCTGGTTACCTTCTTGTCCCTTGAAAAGAGCTGAAGGAGGAAATTGCAAGAATGACACTCTTCTCCACTTCCTTCTTCAGTTCTATGTTCTTTTCAAGGCTCATATTAATTGTAATGGATCAGACATTTACTCATATCCTCTGGAAGAACACAGAGTGTGTTGGCACGCTTCCTTTCTGTCTGCCTCTCAGCGGGACTGATCCGCCGGAGGGAGAGGGAAGTCAGGGGGCGACACCCATGGTGCCCTTGGACCCAAAACCATTGTTGACCCCTGACCCAAGTCTATTGAAATCAGTGGACCTGAGATCATCTAACTCCGCAAAGATCAGAGTCCACCTTCTTGTACTGGCAGAGACCATTTTCCATGGGGGTTTTATTCCTGACCCGTGCACGCATCGGTAGAGCACACATAATCCTGCTCTGCCCAGTTGCGCCCTATCCCAACCCCCCATTCCGCCCCATTCTGCCCTCTTCCAGATCCAAAACGACCCATGTATCGGGAGTCATGCATCAACTGGACGCATGCAAAATAGTCACTGAATGTACTGCATTTCGGATTTTCTTGGTTAAAAGCGAGAATGCAATTCCCCACGTACAATTCCAAGTTGCAAATCTGCATTCTTTATTATATGGCTCAAGAAGTAACCATTTCCTGTGGTGTGTGACCTGTCAATCACCTTATCCACAGAATCATAGAGTTGGGACCCACAAGGCCATTCCTTCAATGTGGGGAGGCATCACAGCTAATAAATCCCTAACAGATGGCCATCCTACCTTTGTTTTTAAAAAACCCTGATGGAGAGCCCACCAGCCTTCAGGCAGGCCCTTCTGCCTGGGCAGGTTTACAGTTTCAGTGTAGCTGGAGATTTATTCCACGTGTCTGCAGTCATGGGATTGTTGTCTATCACATGACAGTGTATGTTTTCATTCCACAGTGTGGGAAGTGACGGAGACAGGATGTTTTGGTATTACAGTGGTACCTCTGGTTGCTAACGGGATGCGTCCCGGAGGCCCGTTCGCAACATGAGCAGAACGCAACCTGCGTCTGTGCATGCACGGGTCACGATTCGCCGCTTCTGTGCATGCACATGACATCATTTTGCGCGTCTGCACATGCGCGAGCGGCGAAACCCGGAAGTAACCCTTTCCAGTACTTTCGGGTCGCCGCAGGACGCAACCTGAAAATGCTCAGCGTGAAGCAAACGTAACATGAGATATGACTGTACTGTGTTCCATGAAGTGGGACTATTGTCCTTTGTTCTTTCTCTCTTTACTGTCTGATAAGAAAGAGGAAGGAGCTAAAGCAGAATGCTCCGAGTATATTATATGTAAATAAACGTAGATTAGCCAAAATGCTGTGCTACTGAGTTCTTTTACGCAAACTGCAAATACTCTGTGGATCCCTAAGTGTACTGATGCCTTTTGGCATCAGTCGCTGTGATGTTCGGGCAGAAGAAAGCTTTTGAAGCTCCCGAACGATCGACCAGGAGGAAGAGAACATGCCAGGTGGGCATGCGTCTCTGCCAGGGTCTTACATGAGAGTAGGACGCTCCTTGGATAGAATGATAGGAAGGATCCGGAATCGACGAGACCAAAGATTTATAGAAGATTGGGAAAAATTTATTCAATATTTGCAAAAACTGAGCGGTAATCAGATTACGTTTGTAAGTTTTATGGAAGCTCTGTGATGGGAAAATGTGAAAATAAGTTTAAAAAAGGAACTGAAGTTAACAGTATTAATAACAATGGGTAGAAATGTGGAAAATGTAATAAAGTGAAGGAATTGCAGACAGATTGAGGGAAGTCAAAAAAGAGAAGCAAGATGTAATCAAGATGTGTGGAATGTATAATTTTGTTTTTGTATTTGAAAACCAATAAAAATATAATATATAAAAAAAGAGTAGGACACTCCTAACAAATATCCCCCCCCCCCATGTGCCTGCCCTTTTTCAGAGGCCTACTGAGACGGACCAATGGGAACGTCCCCGTTCAGAGTTCCAGCTCTGGAGGAAGATGGGCGAAGGATGCTTCGGAGAGGTGTGGGAAGGAACGTGGAAGAACACGGTGCCGGTGGCCATCAAAATCATGAAGCAAGGTTTGTGGGGTGCAGAACATGTCATTGGTTGTGGAATCCTTCTTTCAGGGATGGGCTGTAGCTCAGGGGTACAGCAGAAGGTTCCTGACTCAACCTTCAGCATCGTCAGGTAGGGCTGGGGACATCCCATCATCTCTGGCCATTGCTCACGCCGGCTGGGGCTCCTGGGAATGGGGGTCCAACACAGGCTGTGGACACACCAGTGCCGGATTTACATATAAGCTAAATAAGCTATAGGTTAGGGCCCCACTCTCTTGGGGGCCCCCAAAAAATTAAAGGAGAAAAAACTGGATGTACATTTCCAAAATATAAGATAATAAAAATAAAAATAAAAATAAAACCTACATACAGTGGTACCTTGGGTTAAGTACATGTGACCTTTTTGGTTTCCGTGTCCCTGCAGCCCCATCTTCCCTAAACTCCTATTCATGAAGTTATCAGCTGTGCATGCGTGCTCATCTGCGCATGTGCGATGGCTGTCTCAAACGTTCACATTACAGTGGTACCTCTGGTTACGTACTTAATTCGTTCCGGATGTCCGTTCTTAACCTGAAACTGTTCTTAATCTGAAGCACCACTTTAGCTAATGGGGCCTCCTGCTGCCGCCGTGCCGCCAGAGCCCAATTTCTGTTCTTATCCTGAAGCAAAGTTCTTAACCTGAAGCACTATTTCTGGGTTAGCAGAGTGTGTAACCTGAAGCGTATGTAACCCGAGGTACCACTGTACAGCAACAGTGTTTCGTGTTGTGGACCCTCCCTAAAATATCCCTGGTTTGCTCATTTCTATATATAGGGTGCCTACATTCTGCATGGACTGGTTGCACGGCAACATGTGCAAATCGCTTTAGATACCTATTACCATATAGCATATATTCGACACAAAAAAAACAGTGGCAATTTGTTGTTGACAAAGGGCAGCTGGATATTTAAAGGGCCCCATTACCTTCAGTAGCTTAGGGCCTCATCAAACCTAAGCCCAGCCCTGGGACACACCATACGTGTAAAGCACACATCCCCACAAAGATTCCCAAGAACTGAAGTTTGTGAAGGGTGCCGGGAATTGTAGCTCTGTGAGGGGTAAGCTACTTTCCTGGAGGACCCCCACCCATGGAATTTCCTTGAGAAACCCTACATCCCTGCAGTGTTTTGGTCTTTCTTCCACAGCTGACATGAGGGATGATTTTGCCAAAGAGATTCAGAACTTGAAATGTCTGAAGCACACAAGGCTCATCAAACTCCTGGCCATCTGCTCTGTGGGAGAACCTGTCTACATTGTCACCGAGTTGATGAGGAAGGGGAACCTACATACCTACCTCAACAGTGAGTATCGCTCCAGCAGTTGCGCTGAACTTGATGCCCCATCAAAGTGCTGGGATGTCAGAGAATCCCAGCAAAAAAAGTGGAAACAAGAGCTAAAATTCCTGATATTCGCTTCCTCACCCCATGTGCAGAATGAAAATTAATCCAGCAAATACAACCATATCGCAATTGTTGTTGCCACAAACAGTAAGGTAAAGGTAAAGGGACCCCTGACCATTAGGTCCAGTCCCGGACGACTCTGGGGTTGTGGGGCTCATCTCGCTTTCTTGGCCGAGGGAGCCGGCGTACAGCTTCCGGGTCATGTGGCCAGCATGACTAAGCTGCTTCTGGCGAACCAGAGCAGCACACGGAAACGCCATTTACCTTCCCGTCGGAGCGGTACCTATTTATCTACTTGCACTTTGACGTGTTTTCGAACTGTTAGGTTGGCAGGAGCAGGGACCGAGCAACGGGAGCTCACCCTGTCGCAGGGATTTGAACCGCCAACCTTCTGATCGGCAAGTCCTAGGCTCTGTGGTTTAACCCACAGTGCCACCCTCGTCCCTGCCACAAACGGTACATAACCCATTACATCTTTCCCTATTTGCAACGCGTTTCTTTTGTGCTGAAACAAACTTGGCACAATAGCGCGACAACATAGCTTACATAGCCTGCAGAAGTTACGTAATTTGTTGCGTAAATTACACAAGTTTTACTGCAGCGAACAGCAAGACGAAGAGTGGTTTGGCGAAAGACGAACTGCAGCAGAACGTAAATAGAGCTGCGTGAGATAGGTACAGGGAAATATGGGAGATGGTTAGGGTTGCCATACGTCTAAAATTCCCCAGACATAACTGGTATTCGGGCCTCGGAAACAGTGACCAGGCAGAAATTGCTGGAAGTGTAGATTTTGGCGAATTTCATTTAAAATAGCTCAAAAACTCTATCTTTTTTTATTTTGCAATAGCAGGAGTCCTTGTGTTGACTTCTGCTGGCGGCAGGTTAGTTAAATCTGGCCCTTATTTTTAATTTGTATTCTTGCCTATGTGCCAGTATATATGCACATATAAAACTTTATTATTTCCATTTTCATTGTCCTATCTGTTAGAATCATTCACATTTTGGTCACGCTGTGAAACCTGACTTAGCTTAGGCGCTCAACATGCCTTCGCCTGTCCCTGCCAGATGACTTATTTGTGACTTCGTTGGGCCACACAGCCCTCTTCCTCTGAGCCACATTTTGACAAGGCAGAAAAAGAGTCCAAACATGCTCATAGCTGACCAGTAAGGCCCCACCCACAACACATGCGCCCCTCCCCAAATCATGCTTAAAGCGAAGCCTGTCTAATAGATACTATAAAAAATGTGCGCATCAGGACCACAAAGTCTATGCATAAAATAAAAGTAGTTTTGAAGAGAATTTTGTGGGTGCAAAACAGATATGCGCACCATTGCAAGTCACAGTGCTTCAACAACCCACACCAGTGTTGTAAACAAAAATCTGCCCTTTTTTCCCTTATGGGGTATCCGAGAGCCCATATAGAGTCCTTACGTAGGTTCCCTATTGGTAGGAGAAAATAACAGAGGCCAACCAGAGAATATTGAGAAGCAAAGCAGCTACTAAGCCTGATCTTTATTGATCTGTTGCAACAGAGTCCTCACTCACCACATGCAGGAGGGAGGAGGAAGCCAGAACAATGGTGTGCAAGGCCTTATATAGACATTTTAATTCCCTGCCCTGGAGCTCAAGACCACCCTCAGATACATCATACCTACATCACAGAAAGGGTGGTCTACAGCAGAAATCTGAGTGCTTTGTTTACCTCCTGTCTGCCAGGTTATCAGTTTAATGGTCACTTGATTGGATTGCCTGGGGAGCCTGGCCAGTCTTTTGTAATGATAAATACTTAGTTCCTGAGCCAGGTCACAGGCTCACACCCTATTCATATCTTAAATGTGCCCTTAAGACAGGATTTGTGAAGGAAAAGACAATGGGGAGGCTTTTCCATTTTCTTTTGACCTTGCAGAGAAAACATTTGGTCTGTTTGGGAATCAAAAATGGTTTCAGGTCGGTCTTCCTGTGCTGATCTATGCACATGCTTGGTTGGTACACTTGTGAACATTTAACATGTATCTAAGACCTCAAAATTCCTATCACACCACGTTCCATATCAATCAATGGGTGCGTTGTGAAGCGAGCACACCTTGAGAAATCATTGTAGCTGCCGCCTACGTCTAAGTAGAAGGATTGCACATTGCAACAAATGTTCGAGCAATGAGGAAGCCTATTTGGCTCTCTGGAATGTCCGTGTGCATGTGTGTATAAGCATTACATGCGCAGGCCTTTATTTTCTCTCCTGGCCCACGATGCATCACCTTTCAAAAGCACCCAGTGCCGGCTCCCTGAGCTTTGTTGCGCAACGTTTATAACTCACGGGTTCGCTGGAGAAAATTGATGCTTAGGACGAGCACAACACCCCCCCAAATCTCCTCCCTCCTGGGCAACCAGGATGTTTCAATTTGTCTGTACAGATCTCATGAAAGGGCACCTCCCCTTTCAGCACCCAGGTGGCAACCACAACAAAAGAACACCCCTGTGGTGCAAATATTCTCTCTCGCCTCTTCCTCCCAGCTGAGAAAGGTTTGGCCCAGGAAGCCGGTCGAACAGCTTGCAAAGTAGGGCGTTCGTTCGCAAAAGACAATCTGCGGTGAACGACTTGACCTCCTTCTCAGTTCTTCTTTGTTACCCAAGGAGGGACAACTCCCAAGGAGAACAGGTCTAGGAGCCCCACTGATGAGGGAGAGCAGTCGTCCTTCTTGGCTAACAACTCCCCAACACTAGCTTTGTCTAATAACGAACTTCCTTATTGCACCCTGATGTCACCCGGAGGTTGGGAATTAAAATTGCATTGGTTTCTTATTTCACTGTTGTTTTTTAATGAAGTACCCGATCCGCAGAAAATCCGATTCAGCGGTAAAGAGCAGGTTTTTTTGGGAAACAGGGGAGCAAGAGGAAGTGGGGATGAGACTTTACACCATGGGTAGGCAAACTAAGGCCCGGAGGCCGGATCCGGCCCAATCGCCTTCTAAATCCAGCCCATGGACGGTCCAGGAATCAGCGTGTTTTTACATGTGCCCTTTTATTTAAAATGAATCTCTGGGTTATTTGTGGGGCCTGCCTGGTGTTTTTTACATGAGTAGAATGTGTGCTTTTATTAAAAATGCATCTCTGGGTTATTTGTGGGGCCTGCCTGGTGTTTTTACATGAGTAGAATGTGCCCTTTTATTTAAAATGCATCTCTGGGTTATTTGTAGGGCATAGGAATTTGTTCATTTTTTTCACCAAAATCTAGTCCGGCCCCCCACAAGGTCTGAGGGACAGTGGACCAGCCCCCTGCTGAAAAAAATTGCTGACCCCTGCTTTACACGCAGCGGGGTTTTAGCCAATGTTAGTCTGACTCAGAGTAAACCCACTGAAATTAATAAGTGTGACTATTTAGGTCCATTAATTTCAATTTGTCCACTGCAAATAAAAGCTTAGTTGGCTTCAACCTAGTGCCAGACTGCTGACAGTCTGATCATCGGCTTGCAACTGCAAAAAAAAAATCATGTGGGGCAGAAAAAATTTTTACGGCAAACAAGTGGGACAGGAGAATTCAAGGCTGTGAGACAATGCAATTGTCTGTTTTTTGTTCCTGGTTATTTCTTACCCGCCCTTCGCCCTAAAGTCAGGTTATGTAAACTGAAATTGAAATTGCAAAATAATGAGTAATCAACAAACCACAAAACAACCACAATGGAAGCAAAAAAAATGATGCATTTTGATAACACCATTCACAGGGAGGAGAACTGCAAATTAGCACTTTAATCTGGGGCCTTTTAGAAGTGAGTGGAATGTTTTTTAATATATATTTTTTTCCTCTTGGCTTTAATGTATCCATATGGGGCGTTATTGTCTGTCTGGTTGGTTGGTTGTAAGTTGCATTGGGTTGCCCTGGGCAAGATAAAGCAACTGACAAATTAAATCAATAAATAAGCTGCAAAGTCTCAGCCCAGATAGACCTTAATGGGGAAGGAGTTCCACAGTTCGGGGGCCACCGCAGAGAAGTCTCCACCACAAACCACTGCACACCAGAACTATGAAGGTGGAAGCATCAAGGCCTTCTCCACTCGTCTCAATAGCAAAGAAGCCAGTACCCTGAGAAATTGCAGGGTGTTCTTTTTTACACAACCTGGAATGAGAATTTCATCTGTGCCTAATACCCTTTAGGGCTATCATACGTCCGGACATTTTCCCAGACGTTAATGGGATTTCAAAGGCAGAATAGACAATTGAAAAATCACAGTTTCTTTGTGTTTTTGTTTAAAAAAAAAAAAAAAAGCTTTCAGGATGTCCTGAAATATGACAACATTATAAGACAAAGGCCTGAGGCAGAGCACTGACTAAGCCACAAATCAGGATGTCAACTCCTTGTTTAATTGTGCACCTGCCGAATCCAAAGTTAGTTTCAATTTTCAGTTACTTTGCTCCTTTTTAAAAGCAGCCGGAGACAGTAGAAACAATGTATTTCTCTTGTTTAACTAGCTGTCAATGAACGTTCTGAACGCTGTCAAGGAACATTCCAAAAGACGTCAGTCCTGCTAGCAGCCCGTTTCCAGGGTCAGAGCGGCGGTATTTTAGCTCTCTTCACTCTCTCCTGCAGGCATACTCAGTCCACAACTTCCCCCCCTCTTCTCCAGCCTCCAGGGGGGTTTAAATGATCTTTACCAATGGGGATTTATTCTTTTACAAAAGGCTTTCCAAGACTTCAGCTTGCAGCCTCATTGCTTCAGTCTATTTACAAAAGGGGGAAGGCGGACTTCCTGTATTAAGCCTCCCCGTTACAGTACCAAATTAAACGTTTAAAAATCCAATTCTCCCGCTTCAGCTCTACACACGGGTAATTACTTTAAAGTCAAATTGTCCACAGGAAAAGGTCAGCGCTCTCTGGCAACAGCTATGCAGCTTCGCTCCGTGGAAGAAGCAGACGATTCGAAGCACCGCGCCGCTCACCCCACGTCGCTCCGGACCCCCGAAACCGGGTTTCCCCGCGAGTAGGGGAGGCGCAAAGGGTGCCCGCCGAATCCCACGCTCACAGGCATCTCCCTCCTGTGATTTTTTACGGGTCCCCGCCTTCACCGTAGCGGCCAGACCCAAATTCCCACGGAGCAAATTCCTCCCAATCAGAGGAATTCTGCCATTACTGGAGGCACCAACCCGGGAATATTCTTTTAAGAAAATTGACTCTATCTAGAACGGATTTGATTCTCCAAAGCATCGGAGCTAGAGCTCCCCCAAAGTCTAGAGAGGCTTCAAAGCAGATGAGATGAATTTTTGGAAGAAGGGGCTCCCAGTGGGTAGCTACCAACCACGGTCCCCCCCACTGCCAGAGGCAAGATGTCTCTGAATGGGATCATTAGCAGAGGGAGGGTTGTTGCGCTCAGGTCCCATAGGCATCTCGCAGGCCACTGAAAACATACTGAAAAATAATCATAGCTGTCAACTTTTCCTATTTTTTAAGGGAAATTCCCTTATTCCGAATAGGATTCCTCACAAGAAAAGGGAAAAGTTGACAGCTATGAAAATAATGCCTTTATGGACAGAGGTACTGAACATTATGCACACAAGTACAGGTTATGACCTCCCAAGAAACCCTAAAATAACTCTCTTTTTCATCATTCTGAAGTCATTAATAGTGATTTACAGCTCAGTGTGGCCAGTGTGGTGTAGTGGTTAAGAGTGGTAGTCTCCTAATCTGGGGAACCGGGTTCGCGTCTCCGCTCCTCCACATGCAGCTGCTGGGTGACCTTGGGCCAGTCACACTTCTTTGAAGTCTCTCAGCCCCACTCACCTCACAGAGTGTTTGTTGTGGGGGAGGAAGGGAAAGGAGATTGTTAGCCGCTTTGAGACTCCTGAAGGGGAGTGAAAGGCGGGATATCAAATCCAAACTCTTCTTCTTCTTCTTCATTGCTATGCGGCTAACAACAGCAAAACAGCGCATTGCAAAAAAATGGAAAACAATAACCCATAATTCATTGGTTATGGAAAACCCCTTGGGACATGGGTGGCGCTGTGGTCTAAACCACTGAGCCTCTTGGGCTTGCCGATCAGAAGGTCAGCGGTTCGAATCCCTGCAGTGGGGTGTGTTCCTGTTGCTCATTCCCAGCTCCTGTCAACCTAGCAGTTCGAAAGCACGTCAAAGTGCAAGTAGATAAATAGGTACCACTGCGGCGGGAAGGTAAACGGTGTTTCCGTGCGCTGCTCTGGTTTCGCCAGAAGCAGCTTAGTCATGCTGGCCACATGACCCGGAAAAACTGTCTGCAAAAGCGGACAAACGCTGGCTCCCTCGGCCTGTACAGCAAGATGGGCGCCGCAACCCCAGAGTCGTCTGCGACTGGACTTAACTGTCAGGGGTCCTTTACCTTTTTTAATGGAAAACCTATCTTAATGATAAAACTTACATATAAGAAAAACGCAGTACATAAAAATCAAGAAAACAAATTTATTGAGGAGTGGGCCTTATTCTTACATTTCTGGAATGACAATGTAAATATATTTTTTCTTTAAATTTATTCATGGCACCAGTGATTTTTTTTCTGGGGGGATGCAGAAGTATGCATACCCCTAAACATTTTGTGAATCTTTGTACTTTTGTCCATTTACTGTATTTATTTTCCCTGATTTGAACTATAAAATGGTGATTTTCTTGAGTCAAAATGAGAGTACCCCTAAATATATATATATATATTGAGAGGGAGGGAAACACTGCATGGCACTATAGAATTGCTTTATTATCCCTTCTCCCCTCCACATGCCTTTTGGCAACAGATTGCAATAATATAATATGAATAAATTTATTTAAAAGAACAAAAAAACCAAGGTGCAGAACTAGATGAGACAACTCTTCTTATGCTCATATGCATGTGTTGAAGACAAGACAGCAAAGAGAATGTCACCTGTTTCCTGATTGCACCAGGAAGTATAAAAAACAGCAAGTGAGGTTTGAACCAGTTTTGGCTATTGTTGTGGTTGTTTAGTCGTTTAGTCGTGTCCGACTCTTCGTGACCCCATGGACCAGAGCACGCCAGGCACTTCCGTCTTCCACTGCCTCCCACAGTTTGGTCAAACTCATGCTGGTAGCTTCGAGAACACTATCCAACCATCTCATCCTCTGTCGTCCCCTTCTCCTTGTGCCCTCCATCTTTCCCAACATCAAGGTCTTTTCCAGGGAGTCTTCTCTTCTCCTGAGGTGGCCAAAGTATTGGAGCCTCAGCTTCACGATCTGTCCTTCCAGTGAGCACTCAGGGCTGATTTCCTTAAGAACGGATAGGTTTGATCTTCTTGCAGTCCATGGGATTCTCAAGAGTCTCCTCCAGCACCATAATTCAAAAGCATCAATTCTTCGGCAATCAGCCTTCTTTGTGGTCCAGCTCTCACTTCCATACATCACTACTGGGAAAACCATAGCTTTGACTACCATAGTTGGCTGGGAAAACCATAGCTTTGACTTGCTTTGTTGGCAAGGTGGTGTCTCTGCTTTTTAAGATGCTGTCCAGGTTTGTCTTTGCTTTTCTCCCAAGAAGCAGGCATCTTTTAATTTCGTGGCTGCTGCCACCATCTGCAGTGATCATGGAGCCCAAGAAAGTAAAATATCTCACTGCCTCCATTTCTTCCCCATTTGGCAATTAGTGGAGGTTAACTCACTCCTTTTGTTTGTTTGTTTGTTTGTAGGTGCAGCAGGGAAGGAACTGACCACACACCACTTTCTCAGCATCTCTTGCCAAGTAGCCGATGGCATGACCTACTTGGAAGAACAACACGTTGTCCATCGAGACTTAGCAGCCAGGAACATTCTGGTGGGCGAAGATCTCGCTTGCAAAATCGCAGACTTTGGTCTTGCCAGGCTCCTCAAGGTTTGTTCAAGGAAGCCTTGGAGACTTGGCTTACTCCTGCCTATCTAACTCCTTTCACTGAAGGGCTTCGCATGCGCATATAGGAAAGAATCCACAATGTGCTTTTTTGAAACTTTTCATACTGCAAATGTTCAGGAGCGGGGGCGGGAAGAGGTATTGTCCCACTTTTATTGCAGTGATGCAAACAAAATCTGCTCCTTTTCCCTTTTGGGGTATCCAAGAGCCCATATAAAGTCCTTACGTAGGTCCCCTATCAGTTGGAGAAAATAATAATAATAATAATAATAATAATAATAATAATAATTTATTATTTATACCCCACCCATCTGGCTGGGTTTCCCCAGCCACTCTGGGCGGCTTCCAACAAAACACTAAAATACAAAAACCTATTAAACATTAAAATAACAGAGGCCAACTAGAGAATATTGAGACACAAAGCAGCTAGTAAGCCTGATCTTTATTCAACTGTTGCAACTCACCACATGCAGGAGGGAGAAGGAACTCAGAACAATGGTGCGCAAGCCCTTATATAGACTTTTGAAATTGCCCACCCTCCAGCTCAAGGCCACCCCCAAAAACATCATACATACATCACAGAAGGAGGCGGTCTACAACAGAAATCCTGTCTGCCAGGATACCTGACAATGGCCAGTGATTGCTTTACCTGGGCAGCCTGGCCATTCTTTTGTGATGGTAAATACTTTAATTCCTGAATCCAGGTCACAGGCTCACCCTATTCATACACAAATACGCCTTTAAGACAGGTAAGCAAAAGACAATGGAGAGACTTTCCCATTTCCTTCCCCATTCAGTGGCGTAGCGTGGGGGGTGCAGGGGGGGCCGGCCGCACCGGGCGCAAATCCACGGGTTAGGGGGCGCAAATTACTTGCCTTGCCCCGGGTGCTGACAACCCACGCTACGCCACTGTCCCCATTTGAGGTCAATTTGGGAGAGTCAAAATGGCTTCAGGATTGCTCTCCTGTACTATTTTAGACACATGGTTTACATACTTATGTATGTGTTTGCCTTGTAAATTTATGAACATTTAATTTATATATCTGAGATCTTTAATTCTTATAACAGCAATGTAGAGCCAGTATGCCCTTCCTGAAGGCAAAAATGTGGCAGCTAAATCTGATGTGGGAGATGCATTATGGCATTTCCTTAAGTCTTCTTTTTTTGCTAAATCAGCTATGGGAAGGACAATTAGATTGAACCTGCTTTCTATGGGGAAGGGGTCCTAATTCCCCAACATCAACTCACAACCTCAATCCAATTTCCCTCACCAAAGAAGCTACTCTAGCCATGGAGCTGAAATAATTTTGGCACTTACAAATTTGTGGTGGCATAACATGAAAAGAAGAAGGTGGAAGGGGCTCCTTTACATGCGTGCTCAAATTCTGCTTACAGCTGTCCCCGGGTATCAAATATTTGGCCAAGGACACAAGATGTAGTTGCTAGAACAGGCCTTTGATCATTCGACAGCTTTAGCTTCTGAGGTCTCTTCCAGAGTACCAGCTTCTTATGCCTCCTGATTTCTCAGCGCAAAGTTTGCAGGCAGGATAGACAACATCAGTCTATTTATTCAGATTTGTTTACAGGGAGGTTAGACTATATGGCACCTAGCAAGTGTTATCACTTTCCAGAGAATTTCTCTTTTGCTTTTCTTATTGCAAAAAAGTTTGTTGTTTGGGGAAAGTGGCTTTGTTGAGCAAGCCCTCTCAAATGACTGAAACTGTGTGACTGTGAATTCACTGGTACATGACTGAATCCCACCCAAAAATAGCAGAAGTCTGGAAACACCCTCAGGTGTAGAAGCAGCTTTCAGGTGAATAATTTTGATGACTCTTGTTAAGAACCCAATCTTGGCTTCCTTCCAGGATGATGTTTATTCCACCACGGGCAACGCCATGATCCCTGTGAAATGGACGGCGCCAGAAGCAGCTATCTACCAGACCTACTCTCCAAAATCGGACGTTTGGTCCTATGGGATTTTTCTCTATGAAGTGTTTACGTATGGACAGTGCCCATATGAAGGTAAAGTATTCAAGAAACAGTCATTGCCCTGCTGTAATCTTAGGGCAGGCTTCCTCAACCTCGGCCCTCCAGATGTTTTGAGACTACAATTCCCATCATCCCTGACCACTGGTCCTGCTTGCTAGGGATCATGGGAGTTGTAGGCCAAAAACATCTGGAGGGCCGAGTTTGAGGAAGCCTGTCTTAGGGTATGTTCAGATTAGTTGCTTAAAATCAAGTAGTAGTAGTAGTAGTAATAATAATAATAATAATTTATTATTTATTATTTATACCCCGCCCATCTGGCTGGGTTTCCCCAGCCACTCAGGGCAGCTCCCTGCAGAAAATTAAAAACACGATAAAACATCCAACATTAAAAACTTCCCTAAACAGGACTTCAGATGTCTTCTAAAAGTCAGATAGTTGTTTATTTCCTTGACATCCAATGGAAGGGCGTTCAACAGGGTGGGCGCCACCACCAAGAAGGCCCTCTGCCTGCTTCCCTGCAACCTCACTTCTCGCAAGGAGGGAACTGTCAGAAGGCCCTCGGCGCTGGACCTCAGTGTCCGGGCTGAATGATGGGAGTGGAGACGCCCCTTCAGGTATACAGGGCTGAGGCCATTTAGGGCTTTAAAGGTCAGCACCAAGCAAGGTCCCCACACACAGTTGCATTTCAAACCACATTTGCAGTGTTGTTCACATCAGAAAAGGAGCAGGGATGTCTTCACCCAACACATGTGACCTTTTTGGTTTCCGTCTCCCTGCAGCCCCATCTTCCATAAACTCCTATTCATGAAGTTGTCAGCTGTGCATGCGTGCTCACCTGCGCATGTGCGATGGCTGTCTCAAACGTTCACATTACAGTGGTACCTCTGGTTACGTACTTAATTCGTTCCGGAGGTCCGTTCTTAACCTGAAACTGTTCTTAACCTGAAGCACCACTTTAGCTAATGGGGCCTCCCGCTGTTGCTGCACCGCTGGAGCACGATTTCTGTTCTCATCCTGAAGCAAAGTTCTTAACCTGAGGTACTATTTCTGGGTTAGCAGAGTCTGTAACCTGAAGCATCTGTAACCTGAAGCGTCTGTAACCCAAGGTACCACTGTACTGTTTACTCCGCATCGAGGTTTCTGGCCAGATTGAAGCTGGTTTGGAAAGGAAAGTAACACATCTAATGGCAGGATTTGCCAAGAGACTAACTGGAGTGATATGGATTGTGGCAAATGTTGTGTGAATGTGACTCAGAGCTCAAGTTCTACCAAGTTCAGCAGCAAATACTGGGTGATAAGCAACTTTAGGTTTGCAGCCTGAACATGTGTAAAATGGCATTCCACACTAAGGTGGGAACTCAGTTTTTAGTGATTAGAAATCAGAGCCGTGCAGGCCTTGGAAATGTTATAGGGGGGGAAACTCCCCTTATGGCAGGGGTCAGCAAACTTTTTCAGCAGGGGGCCAGTCCACTGTCCCTCAGACCTTGTTGGGGCCAGACTATATTTTGAAAAGGGGGGAAAAAAGGAACAAATTCCTATGCCCCACAAATAACCCAGAGATGCATTTTAAATCAAAGCACACATTCTACTCATGTAAAAACACGCTGATTCCTGGATCATCCGCGGGCCAGACTGAGAAGGCAATTGGGCCAGATCTGGCCCCCGGACCTTAGTTTGCCTACCCATGCCTTGTGGGGTATGCAAGAGCCCATACAGAGTCCTTAAGTGGGTCCCCTATCAGTAGGAAATAATACAGAGGCCAACCAGAGTATATTGAGAAGCAAAGCGGCTAGTAAGCCTGATCTTTATTAAACTGTTGCAACAGGGTCTCCACTCACCACACGCAGAAGGGAGAAGGAACCCAGAACAATGGTGTGCAAGCCCTTATATAGACTTTTGAAATTGCCCCCCCTGTAGCCCAAGACCACCCCCCTAAACATCATATATACATCACAGAAGGAGGAGGTCTACAGCAGAAATCCTGTCTGCCAGGATACCTGATAACGGTCACTGATTGCTTTACCTGGGAAGTCTAGCTATTCTTTTGTGATGGTTAATACTTTAGTTCCTGAATCCAGGTCACAGGCTCACCCTATTCATATACAAATATGCCCTTAAGACAGGATTTGCAAGCAAAAATACAATGGGAAGGCTTTCCCCATTTTCCTCCCTTACTCCAGAGGAATATTTGAGGTCATTTGGAGAGTCAAAATGGCTTCAGGATTGCTTTCCTGCACTATTTCAGACACGTGGTTTATATATTTAGGTATGTGTTTGTCTCGTACATTTATGAACATTTAATTTATATTTGAGACCTTCAAGTTCTTATAACAGAAACTTTAAAAGGAATTTCAGGCGTGGGTAATAATATCTAAATTGCTTCACGTTATCTCAGAACTCAAAGGACATAAACTATGTGAGATCCAATTAACCCAAAGTCCACCGCTGGGCAATACCTTTATCAGGATCAATCAATAACTCAGGAAAATGGGACTCACTTTCAAGTTCTCCAAAACTCTTCATCAGGCAAGACGTTACACAAATTAAGAAGGCGGCTGGAGGAGGGAAAAATTAGGCTGAATTTTACAGCCATGGGATCTACTTAAACTGAAGATTGCAGACTAATTACCTCCCAGGTGCTAAGAAAATCAGACAATGGGATCCTGGGCTCCCTTGCAGACAACCTGTTTATGGAGCATTCATTCTGAATTGTTTTCTGGGGGGATTATATAGCATTGCATCAAGCAATGTCACCCCACAGTTTCTAGTGAATTTTCACATCACTTTCCCGATCACAGAAAGCCCAATATTTTGGAAGGAAACCACATTTGTTGCCAAGGGATCTTAACAGAGCAACCTGCATTTGGCAGTGTGTGACAGGGGCAATCTGGAAGCACCCTAAGATGAAGAATTGTAAAATGTATCCTTACCCCCACTAGCTAGGAGAAAACCTGGCAGACAACCCAGAGTTCTGCCCCACATCTTAAACCAGGGTGGGCAAACACTTTCAGCCTAAGGCAGTGATGGCCAAACTTGGCCCTCCAGCTGCTTTGGGACTACAACTCCCATCATCCCTAGCTAACGGGACCAGTGGTCAGGGATGATGGGAATTGTAGTCCTGAAACAGCTGGAGGGCCAAGTTTGGCCATCACTGGCCTAAGGGCTTTTGCATTTGCTTCTATGCAACTTCACCCTTGGAGGCGTGGCCAGAGTCAAAAGTGAGTGGGGCAGCAACAAGAGGGCGGAGCAAATTTTTACATTTGCGCAGTAAGCCGATAGGATCTACACATACACACAGCCTCTGTCCTCCATCCAGCAAGAGGGGTTATCAGAGTTCAAGGACCCAAGATGAGAAGCAGAATTGCTGAGGGGTCTGGCCTGTAGGGCTGCATTTGGTCCTTGGATGCAAGGCTATCATAGACTAATATCAAAGACACGTAGAGTTGGAAGGGACCCTAAAGATCATCCAATCCAACCCCCTGTAATGCAGGAATCTGCAGCTGTCCCATACAGGGCCCGAACCTGCAACCTTTGTGTTATTAGCACCATGCTCTAACCAAATGAGCTATCCGTGCCTGACTATTGCCTTCAACAAAACACCCCAGGTTTCTGGGCAGGCGTAGAGCAGAAATGAAGAGGAACGCAGCAGTCTGTGTTTAATGTATATATTGCGGTTGCCACTGTGGTCTAAACCACTGAGTCTCTTGGGCTTGCCAATCGGAAGGTCAGTGGTTCGAATCCCCGCAACGGAGTGAGCTCCCATTGTTCTGTCCCAGCTCCTGCCAACCTAGCAGTTTGAAAGCACACCAGTGCAAGTAGATAAATAGGTACCGCTCCGGTGGGAAGGTAAACGGCGTTTCTGTGCACTCTGGTTTCTGTCATGGTGTCCTGTTGCGCCAGAAGCGGTTTTGTCATGCTGGCCACACGACCCAGAAAGCTGTCTGTGGACAAACGCCGGCTCCCTCGGTCTGAAAGCGAGATGGGTGCCACACCCCATAGTCGCCTTTGATTGGACTTAACCATCCAGGGGTCCTTTAAAAGTAAAGGGGACCCCTGACCATTAGGTCCAGTCGCAAACGACTCTGGGATTGCGGCACTCATCTCGCTTTATTGGCCGAGGAAGCCAGCGTACAGCTTCCGGGTCATGTGGCCAGCATGACTAAACCGCTTCTGGCGAACCAGAGCAGTGCATGGAAACGCCATTTACCTTCCCGCCGGAGCGGTACCTATTTATCTACTTGCACTTTGACGTGCTTTTGAACTGCTAGGTTGGCAGGAGCTGGGACTGAGAAGTGGGAGCTCACCCCGTCGCTGGGATTCGAACCGCCGACCTTCTAATTGCCAAGTCCTAGGCTCTGTGATTTAACGCATAGCGCCACCCGCATCTCTAGGGGTCTTTTGCCTTTACCTTTTTATGTATATATTAATGTAATAAATAATATCTATCTAATACCTGGATACAGTGGACGCTCGGGTTGCGAATGTGATCCGTGTGGGATGCACATTCACAACCCGCAGCGTTCGCAACCCGCAGCGCTGCGTCTGTGCATGCACAGGTTGCGATTTGGTGCTTCTGCGCATGCGCAACCTCCGAAACCCAGAAGTAACCCGTTTCGGTACTTCCAGGTTTCGGCACATCCATAACCCAAAAAAACGCAACCTGAAGCGTCTGTAACGCGAGGTATGACTGTATATGTTATTGCTTCCAGGGATGACCAACCAAGAAACTATCCAACAGATCACCCGGGGCTACCGCCTCCCCCGTCCCAACAGCTGCCCTGCTGAGGTTTACAGCGTCATGCTGGAGTGTTGGAAAAGTCACCCAGAGGACCGGCCGCCTTTCCACAGCCTGAGGGAGATGCTCTTCTGCATCTACAAATGGGGCCACTACCCATTCTCTTGAAGGAGGGGAGAGATAGCCACCAACGGCATTTAGAAATGGACAGCAGATCCTATATCCCCTACAGGACTGGCAGAACTGCTAGAAGCCAGTTCATGTCAGCCTTGTTGCAGGAAGAAGCTTGGGGTTATGTGAAGGCCTTGTTTTCGTGGAGCTACATTGCAAGATACCCTGATTATGGCTGGGGTGGCAGCCCCTTTTGGGTTTGCTGCCCGCACCTGCCAGAAGATAATTCGCTATAGATCCTGCACAGCCAAGACGCCATTGCAAAGTCGTTTCAGCACCCTTCCCATGCAAACCGCGGACTAAGATTGGATTCCTTGCCATGCGTGCCAGTTGACTTTCATTACTCAATAAATGTGTGCCAAGAAACGGGAGGTGATGTTATCCTTTGGGCGCAGCCTGTTAAATGCACGACGAATGGCCTCTGTTTCGTTAGCAGTGCTGTGAGACAGATCACTGTTGCCTCCATTTTACAGATGATAGTAGACAAATAGTTGCCCAAAGTAAAAAACCCCAAACACCATTGTGTCCATACGTAGCCATCCAAAAACGTCACCGCTGCTGTCGACTCACTGCCGTTCAGCTGAGCGCTGTTTGAACTGCCTCGTCTTTTGAGTAGGATGTGTGCATTCACGGCTAATGTGTGATTATATTTGGATTTGGGTCAGAGCCTTACTCAAGTCCGCTTGGCAAACTTACAAAGGAGTAAGGCCCGACTGAGGTCTCTCGCAACCGGAGTCAGTGCACAACACATTAGCTAACCACCTCCTACAAAATAAGGTCAACGTGTTGATTAAGGATTTAAGCACTGGGAGGAAGAAGACGTTTCTACTGCACGGAAGCCACTTCTCCCTCCTTGGGCAAGGAACACGTCAACCACCCATCGGGAAGCTTCGTTAACGTGTGACCCCGAAATTTTGTATCCCCTCCAAACAAGAGGCCAGAGTTTTGTGCTAGTTTTGAATCGTTTTGCACCACGAACCCTGGGTTTTGTGCTATCCCCCCAAACTGAATTATCGGCATCAGTTTGGAGGGGATCCAAAATTTCGGGTCACATGGAGCTCCCATCAGCTGCTCCAGCAAAGGAACAGTGGAGAGCTCCCTTTAGGCTCCCAATTGTTCCTTTGAAGCCTCACACCACGCAAGACATCAGGTGTAATGGAAGTCGTCATGGCTTCCCCCATAAGAGCCCAGGAGGACAAATGGGGAGGCTTGACAGGCCAAGTTCACCCCTGGATTAAGAACATGAGTTTCCCTGCACTTGGAGAATTTACTTTCACTGCCAGATCAGTCCATATAAATCAAGTTGACTGGTCCCAACTTTGATGAAACGTATGTTTCCTTTCCATCGAATAATAAGAAAGCTGAAAGCTCTTCATGTTTGTCAGAGTTGCTTCCAGATCCTAGCTCACAGAGGATCACGCTAGCCAGCGATCATTAAATAAAAGTCTTTATTGAGTTACAGTTTCCATTTTCAAGCTGCTGCGTGCAACTCTACGTCTCATGGTTAGATCGGCGAAGCCCCATCTGAGTCTCCGCCCCTTGTACACCAACTTAATATCCTAGCCTTGCTCCACCTTTTCCGCCTGACTGTTCTTCTCTGGGTCCCTCTGCCCCCCGGGGTCTCTTCCTTCCGGGATTCCTCTGACGCTGACGCTGACCCCCCTGACTCTTCTCCCTCCTTTCGGCGGGCTTTAGGACCTGGCTCCCTTTCCGGGCTGCCTACTGCGCCACCTTCCTGTGCATTTGAACTTGTCGCGCGCGCCCAACCTTCCACCTTCCGTCTGACCGTTTCTTCGCTCCCCGATGGAGGTGTGGCCACTCCTGACTCGTGCCCTCCCCCCTGTTGTGAGCTGCCAGCGCTTGATCCCTGGCGCCCTTCCTCTTCCCTGCTCTCTGGCGGTGACGCTGGTCCCGATTTCCAACTGCTCCCCTCTGAGTCCCCTCTGGCTCTATCTTCCTGGGGTGTCCCCCTAGGCTCCCCCCTTGCCCTGGCCACTGGTGCTCCTTTCTGTGAATCTTCTGATTCACTGGAAAGACTCGGAGATCTCGGGTCGTCGTCATCACTCATCTTTTCTTCTGCCTCCTCCCCCTCGCTCTCTGTTTCCTCCCTTGCCCTTGCCTCTGCTCCTGAACCCCTGACAATGTTTTTTTTTAAAAAACCAAACCACTTCATGTTATACACTCCCCCCCCCCCCCAGTTATGGTGTGTTTTAATGTGAGATGCATTTGACCGCAGAGTCACATGGATGTATTTTCACACCCCTTTTGGACATGTCTCTCCCACCTTGTCTTAATGCCTATGTCTATATAAAACTGTTCAAAGTCCATCTATCCCATGAATTTATTTACCATATTTTTCCACCTGTAAGACAGCCATGTATAAGACGGCCCCTATTTTTACAGACTCAGATTTAAGAAAATGGGGGGAGATGTATTTGTGTATAAGACGCCCCTAATTTTTCACATCATTTTTTATGGGAAAAACCTAGTCTTATACACAGAAAAATACTGTGTTTTTTAATATAGATTTAGCAAGGAGAAATGGAGGTGTTTAGTGACTATAACCTTTTGGAAGAGAGTTGTTAAATTAATAGGATTAATATAATTAGAGAAACAACCTGTGTGTGTGGTGCTTTTAAAAAAAATATTTGTATCCATCTCTCCTTTTGCTGAAATTGTGTGTGTGTGTGTGTTTGTGTGTGTGTGTGTAGATAAGCAGGGAGATATACAAATCATGCAGCAAATTCATGGGCAAAGCTATCAGTGACCATTTCCTGGGCTCAGGCCCTGCTTGCAGGATTCCCACAGTCATACAGAATCATAGAATAACAGATCTGCAAGGTACCCAAAGGTCATCTAGCTCAACCCGCTGCAATGCAGGAATCTCAACATTATTTAGCTACAATGAGAACTGGGTGCTGGATGGGATAGACCATTGATGTGACCCAGCAGGCTCGTCTTACACTCATGCAAAAATATTAATACCGTGTTAAATAAAACATATTGTCAAATATTGCCCTGGAGCTCATTCCAATGTAATGCCAAGAGCAATCGACCTGCAATGAGCACGCTTTTCTTGTCAAGCTCTCTTAGGCCTGAACGTAATATGTCCATTTCGTTACTATGGTATTTTACGGCAACCTCCCAGGTCCTATAAAAGCAATTTACAACAGGTGGGGCAATGGAAAAATCAACTTTTTATTACAAAGCAGAAAGGCAGGCACAAAGGTCAGGAGAAAGATATGCAGATGGCATTTTATTTTACTGCTGCCCTTTTGAGACTATTATAGAGATCATGGAATCTGATTTTACAGCAATTTAGGCTGCAAATCCCATGCACACATAACTTGCAAGTTAAATCCCACTGAACTGATTGGGATTGATTTCTCAGCCAAGCACTTTAGAATTACAACATGTAGTACTTTTTCGGGTAAGCTTGTTTTAGTAACAATCATATGGGACAGGCACTTGTCAGTTGTGTTTGTAGCTGTATCTAAAATAACAGCGATAATAAAAAAGGTGATTTAAGAAGACAAAAAGCAGTGGAATGCAGTTCCTTGGAAAAAAATGGTACTTACAAGCAATAGCAAAGATGCAAGTGTGTAAGGAACTGAGCCTTCATAGTCCAGGTGTCTTCCAAAGGTTCTGGACTACATTTCCCATAAACTCGAAACAGTTGGAAGACACCATGTGGTGAATACTGTAAAAAAAGAGAATTTCAGCTAACCCTGGGGGGCAGGGGCAGTTTATTTTCCTCTCCGGGTTCTGATCCCTCCTGACCTTAGTCGCAGCAGGAGCATAGCTGTCAACCTTTCCCTTTTCTTGCGAGGAATCCTATTCGGAATAAGGGAATTTACCTTTTAAAAAGGAAAACGTTGACAGCTATGAGCAGGAGTGTTTCTGAGCGTGTGCAGAGTGCCTACCCCTCGCTTCTGAGCCACAGCGGCAGCAGCAGATCCTGAATAACTTGCCTGGGACGGCAAGGTGCCTAGGACCCTTGTACCTACGGGACCCCAGTATGCCCCACAGAGGACCTTAAGGTCCATAAATAGCAACACCCTAGAGGTCCCGGGCCCTAAGGAAGTTAGATTAGCTTCAACCAGAGCCAGGGCCTTTTCAACACTGGCCCCGGCCTGGTGGAACGCTCTGCCTCATGAGACCAGGGCCCTGCAGGATCTGATTTCTTTCCGCAGGGCCTGTAAGACAGAGTTGTTCTGCCTGGCCTTTGGCTTGGAGCCAATTTGATTCCCTCCCCCTCTTTCTTTTTCCTTTCTCCTCCTGTGATGAGGCTGTATTTTAATATTTTAATGTTTCAATATTTTAATATTGTATTTTAATCTTGTTTTTAAGTTGCATTCATTGTTTTTATTATTGCTTGTTAGCCACCCTGAGCCCGGCCTTGGGTGGGGAGGGTGGGGGATAAATAAAAAATATTATTATTATGGAAGGAAGGAAGGAAGGAAGGAAGGGCAACTTCAGCTTTCCCTTCTATTTCCCACTTATTTCCAGCTCCGGATTCTGATCCCTTTGAGCTTCGGCGCAGCAGGAGTGCCTCTGAGCGCGTGCAGAGGGCCTTCCTGTCGCTACTGAGCCACAGAGGAGCAGCAAATCCTGAATCAATTGCCTGGGACGGCAGGGTGCATGCCAGGAGGGAAGGGAGAATACCGCCAGACAGGGAATGCGGGCGATGCTTTCTGCCCTGCTCTTTCTCCCCGCTAAAGGGCAGAGGGCTTCTGAGCGCGTGCGGAGCGCCTTGCCGTGGATAGTGAGCCCCGGCGGCAGCAGGAGCAGCAGATCACGAGACAGCTGGCCGACATGAGCGGGTGCAGGCAAAGAAGGGAGGGCGGGAGGGGAAACGCCAGCGATGGTCTCCGCCCCGCTCCACTCTTTTCCGCAAATGACCCGAGACTAGAAGAGGAGCTACGGAGCCGCAATACCGCACTTCGCCGCCAGAGGGCGCAGCACGGACCGCGCTCCCGCCCGCGCTTGCCCGCTGCACACACGTCACTGTCGGCCTCGCGAGGGAGGGGCTGAGACCCGGGACGAGCCGGAGAGTGCTCATTTGCATCCCGCCGCGACCGGCATGCCTTGCGGCCACCACCACGCGGTTCTCAAGGGCTCCGCCGGTTCGGAGCCGGTTCCAGTTGTGGCAGGGACGCCGCTTGCAGGGAGAGCGAAAGGCGTCTTCCGGGGCGCCCGGGCATCTCGATCTTGGCCCGCAGGCGAGGGCACCGTAACCTCAGGGGCAGGCGCGCGTGCGGTGGCTGCTGCCGTGCGGCTGCAGAAGGCATACTCTGGTTTCTCTTCAGATCGTATAAATCTTTCGCCTTTTACTAAAGATTTCCGTGGAGAGGAACATTTATGAGTTTTCAACTAATTTTTTGAGGCCTTGCTTCGGCAGGGCTGTCCTTTCGTGGTGCAAAAATAGAATTATTCTTTGTGTAGTTGATATAATATGCTAATGTTGCTCCTATTTCCTCATTCTTTGGGGCAGAAAGTGGGCATGTGTGTGGTCCTGAATGGGGTAACTGTAACCCCTGAAGGACCACGTGTGCTGCCTGGGAGTCATTCTGGACTCACAGCGGTCCATGGAGGCGCAGGTCAATTCTGTATCCAGTGCAGCTGTCTACCCTGCCCATGGACTGTCTGGCCAGAGTGCTGCATGCTGTAGTTATCTCTTGCTTGGACTAAGCCACTTCCGGCCTGCCCAGGAGGTGGGGTTGCGGGCTTCACGCCCACCCCCCACGTGAGCGAGGGCTGGTTTCAGCCCCCGCGAGAGCAGGGGGTCTGCCCTATTTAGGGCCGGCACGGAGGGGTCTCGCCCTCTTTTCGCCGGCTAGCCCCCACGTTTTCCCACCCTCCCTCCCTTTAGGTGGGCTTTAGGTAGGTCTCTGACTTTGCTATGGACTTTGGTCTGTCGCCACATGGGGCATGGTAGGAATTTTTCCCAATTGGCAATTTAAAGCCATTTGGTTTTTCGCCTACCTCGTAGCAACTCGTCACAACTCTTCGGCATTGGCAGTAGGCATTGGTAAGAAGGGGTTAAGAGGATGTGGGGGGGGGGAGGAACGCCATCACCTCCCCCCAGTGAGCGAAGGGTGGTCCGTTAAAGGACTCCGGGGGGCGTGGCCCTGTCCGAAGCCTATGGAGGTGTGGGCCAAAGGCACGCCCCCGAGCGGTGACCCGGGGGAGCTCCTAGTCGACGTGCCTCCCCGATATAGTGTTAACCCTTCCCCGTGTCTCCAGGAAATGGGCTGGAGCCGGATAGTCGGTAGGACCAATGCCTAAGCCAATGCCTCTCATTCCTGAATTCAATAAAGTTGTGGCCTAATTCACCCATTTAACCTTAAGCTATGGTGTCTCGTGTCTTTATTTATCCTGGTGGGGGGCGGGAACTCGCCACGCAAATGCAATGCGCTCTACGTGGGGCTACCTTTGAGGGTGACTCGGAAACTGCAATTAATCCAGAATGCAGCAGCTAGACTGGTGACTGGGGGCGGCCGCTGAGACCACATAACACCGGTCTTGAAAGACCTACATTGGCTCCCAGTACGTTTCAGAGTGTCGGTGCTGACCTTTAAAGCCCTAAACAGCCTTGGTCCAGTATACCTGAAGGAGCATCTCCGCCCCCATCGTTCTGCCCGGACACTGAGATCCAGCTCTGAGGGCCTTCTGGCGGTTCCCTCGCTGCGAGAAGCCAAGTTACAGGAAACCTGGCAGAGGGCCTTCTCGGTAGTGGCACCTGCCCTGTGGAACGCCCTCCCACCAGATGTCAAGGAAATAAACAACTATCTGACTTTTAGAAGACATCTGAAGGCAGCCCTGTTTAGGGAAGCTTTTAATGTTTGACAGACTATTGTATTTTAATATTTTGTTGGAAGCCGCCCAGAGTGGCTGGGGAAACCCAGCCAGATGGGTGGGGTATAAATAAATTATTATTATTATTATTAGTCAAGTAAGATTGTTTTCCTTGAATATGGTCTTAACAGTAAGTGACTGGAGGCCAGTTCTGGAACCACAAGTCCTTCCACAGTGGGGACATAGGTTTCCGACAAAGTCCACGATGCCTTTGGTAAAGACTGTCTTACAATTGGAGCACTCACAGGCCAGTGTTTCCCAACTGTTGGTGATTATACTACATTTTTTTATATTTGCTTTTAGAGAGTTTGTAAACCTTTTTTGTTGACCACCAGCATTATGCTTTCCTTTTTTATATTCGGAATAGAGTAGTTGCTTTGGAAGACGATAATCGGGCATGACCAGTCCAAGGAAGTCGATGTTGAAGAATCATTGCTTTGACACTGGTGATCTTTGCTTCTTCCAGTACACTGGCATTAGTTTGCCTGTCTTCCCAATTGATGTGTAAAAAATTTTGGAGACTCCACTATTGGAATCTTTCGAGGGGTTGGAGATGGCATTTGTAAGTGGTCCATGTTTCACAAGCATACAGTAAGGTTGGTAGTACAATAGCTTTCTAAACAAGCATTTTGGTTTCCCTGCGAATGTTCCAGTCCTCAAACACTCTGCACTTCAATCGGGAGAAAGCTGCACTCGCAGAGTTCAGGCGATGCTGGATTTCGGCATTGATGTTGGCCGTTGTGGAAAGTTGGATTTGTGACACTGTAGAGGGGTTATTTTGTATTTGTTGGTGCAGCGCATTATTATTATTTTTTTTGGAATGTTGAGTGATGGGCCAAGCTTTTGTGAAGATATTTAGGATGGTTTTGAGGTCATCCTCTGAGTGTGCGCACACTACGTGTTTAGGGAATTTTTAAATATTTAATGCTGTACTATTTTTAACATTTGATTGGGAGCCGCCCAGAATGGCTGGGGAAACTCAGCCAGATGGATGGGGTATAAATTATTATTATTATTATTATTATTATTATTAGCATACTGAAGCTCTATGGCGGAAGTTATGGTATCCTTACTCTTTGCTTTCATCCTGCTCAGATTGAAGAGCTTTCCATCTGTTTGATAAATGATTTCTACTCAGGTGGGGAGTTTCCCTTCGACAAAGTGTAGGATCATGGCAATGAAAATAATGAATAGAGTTGGGCCAGTAACACAACCCTGTTTAACACCAGATCCCTCTGCCTGCAGCTAATAAAGAGATGCTTGATAGTTTCCACTATCCATTCTGTCACCTTTCTTAAAAAAAGAGATTGATAATTTTGGCATCCCTATAGTCTGCTGGGATTTTCTCTTTCACTTACCTTCTCCAGCATATATTCTCTTGCTTCTGATTTTGCAGCCCTCCATCAAACAAGGCAAAGGGAAGTATACCAAATTAATAAATAAAATAAAATAAAATAAATATCCAGGTAGGACTAGGAGACATTATGTCTGGCAACATGTGGATGACACAAAGCTCTACTTCTCCACCATTGCTATATTGTTGTTGTTTAGTTGTGTCCTCCTCTTCGTGACCCCATGGTCCCACCCCCACCCCCCCTGTGGTTGCCATACGATGGAGAGATGTGAAATAAGGCTGAACAAGCTCCAAATACCGCTTTTTTTGTGGGGGGGGGGAGAGCATAGCAAGGATCTACAAGCTCAGATTTGATATTTGGTGTTGAGCCTCATTACTAGCTGAACGCACAGCTTAATCGAGCAAGAACTAGTTCTGTTTTTACACTGAGAAAGGGCAGCCCTGCCGAAGCAAGGCCTCAAAAAATTAGTTGAGAAGGCCCTCTGCTACCGAGAAGGCCCTCTGCCAGGTTTCCTGTAACTTGGCTTCTCGCAGCGAGGGAACCACCAGAAGGCCCTCAGAGCTGGACCTCAGTGTCCGGGCAGAAAGGTGGGGGCGGAGATGCTCCTTCAGGTATACTGGACCAAGGCTGTTTAGGGCTTTAAAGGTCAGCACCAACACTCTGAATTGTGCTCGGAAATGTACTGGGAGCCAATGTAGGTCTTTCAAGACCGGTGTTATGTGGTCTCGGCAGCCGCCCCCAGTCACCAGTCTAGCTGCCGCATTCTGGATTAGTTGTAGTTTCCGAGTCACCCTCAAAGGTAGCCCCATGTAGAGCGCATTGCAGTAGTCCAAGCAAGAGATAACTACAGCATGCACCACTCTGGCAAGACAGTCCACGGGCAGGTAGGGTCTCATCCTGCGTACCAGATGGAGCTGGTAGACAGCCACCCTGGATACAGAATTGACCTGCACCTCCATGGACAGCTGTGAGTCCAGAATGACTCCCAGGCAGCACACGTGGTCCTTCAGGGGCACAGTTACCCCATTCAGGACCACACACATGCCCACTTTCTGCCCCAAAGAATGAGGAAATAGGAGCAACATTAGCATATCATATCAACTACACAAAGAATAATTCTATTTTTGCACCACGAAAGGACAGCCCTGCCGAAGCAAGGCCTCAAAAAATTAGTTGAAAACTCATAAATGTTCCTCTCCACGGAAATCTTTAGTAAAAGGCGAAAGATTTATACGATCTGAAGAGAAACCAGAGTATGCCTTCTGCACCCGCACGGCAGCAGCCACCGCACGCGCGCCTGCCCCTGAGGTTACGGTGCCCTCGCCTGCGGGCCAAGATCGAGATGCCCGGGCGCCCCGGAAGACGCCTTTCGCTCTCCCTGCAAGCGGCGTCCCCGCCACAGCCGGAACCGGCCCCGAACCGGCGGAGCCCGCGAGAACCGCGTGGTGGTGGCCGCAAGGCATGCCGGTCGCGGCGGGATGCAAATGAGCACTCTCCGGCTCGTCCCGGGTCTCAGCCCCTCCCTCGCGAGGCCGACAGTGACGTGTGTGCAGCGGGCAAGCGCGGGCGGGAGCGCGGTCCGTGCTGCGCCCTCTGGCGGCGAAGTGCGGTATTGCGGCTCCGTAGCTCCTCTTCTAGTCTCGGGTCATTTGCGGAGAAACGTGGAGCGGGGCGGAGACCATCGCTGGCGTTTCCCCTCCCGCCCTCCCTTCTTTGCCTGCGCCCGCTCATGTCGGCCAGCTGCCTCGTGATCTGCTGCTCCTGCTGCCGCCGGGGCTCACTATCCACGGCAAGGCGCTCTGCACGCGCCCAGAAGCACTCTGCCCTTTAGCGGGGAGAAAGAGCAGGGCAGAAAGCATCGCCCGCATTCCGTGTCTGGCGGTATTCTCCCTTCCCTCCTGGCATGCACCCTGCCGTCCCAGGCAATTGATTCAGGATTTGCTGCTCCTCTGTGGCTCAGTAGCGACAGGAAGGCCCTCTGCACACGCTCAGAAGTACTCCTGCTGCGCCGGAACTCAAAGGGATCAGAATCCGGAGCTGAAAATAAGTGGGAAATAGAAGGGAAATAAACTGCACCAGCATCCAGGGTTAGCTGAAATTTGGGTCGGTGCGTTGGCGTGTTAGATTGGGAAACACCTGCATCCCAACTTTCTCCTGGTCTTCCCCAGACTCGTCTCTGGCACACGCCCCCTTTTCAGCCCTGGAGCTCTGACGTCATCAGGCCCTGGGAGTTTCCACATCACGTGCAGGGGAAATCCTACATGAGATCCTCTCTCTGCCCTTGAGGAGGAAGATCCCATGCATCTTCCTTTAGCCTCCGGAAGAACCTTGTGTTGGGTTACTTTCGGGAAGAAAGAATTCAAATCAGAACAATAGAAGTGATGAGGGAGACTTCTGAAGTTATTATTATTTCCTATTAGGGTTTGCATACATACCTTTCACCCGATGATTCCAGGGCAGATCACAACAGAAAAATGCAAAATGAGAATAGAAGCAAAAATAAACAAACCACCCCCTTACCACAAACACATTTTTGAAAACCATAAAATGTTAATCAGACCAATGCTTGGTTTTTTCCAGGCACGGAGCCACCACAGAAAAGGCCTGTTTGGATTCAAGGTGTGAAACCAGGTATGGCAAGAGACATTTTGGCACCTAAGGCTAACCACAAAACGGGGTCCTTCTCCCCGCCAGGGAAGAAGGGGTAAGTGAAGATCTACAATCAGAAATGGGGGACAGATCTGCATCGAGATCTGCTGTCCCTGTGGATCCCGCCAACTGAGGCAGTCGCCTCACTTTGCCTCATGGGTGGGCCGGCCCTGGTGTGGGTGTGTCACACACCTATGGAATTCTCTCCCCTGGGAGACTCGCTTGGCACCATTGTTGTAGATCTTCAGGCACCAGGCAAAAACATTCCTCTTTCACCAGGCCTTTGGCTATTAACTTTCTGTGTGTCTCGCAGGTGCCCACTCTCCCCTGCCATCGCTGTCGGGGTCGTATAGCAGCGGCTTCTGGCGAGAGCTCGCAAGAATTCCCAGAGATCTTGCTAGATCTCACGCAACCGTCTGAGCAAGGCTTTGGCAGCGTTGGCACGGTCCCATGTCGCCTCGGGCAGCGAAACGGGATGGGCCTCCCCGCTTAGCCCATCTCCCAAAGGCTGACTCAGACGCCGAGAAGCCACGAGGCGTCGGGATTTGCATCCGGAGCCCCAGTCTCGGAGAAGGGAATCCGAGCGTTCTCTTTCTCTTTCACCGCCTCCTCCTTCCTCTTCTGTTGAAGGAACAACAACAGGGCAGGGCAAGGGACAGGTTATTGCTCTCTCTCTCTCTTTCTCTCGTTCTTCCTTATAAAGAGGAAGTGGGGAAGGTTTTTCTCGCAAAGCCTTCCTTGGCAGCCTCCCCCTGATCTGGTGCAGATAAAAGGCAACTCCGCAAGATTTGCAAAGGCTTTCCCAAGGTTCACCCGCGGAGGTTTGTAGCAGGCGATGGGCCTTTGAAAAGGATTTGTGGCCAGAACGAATCTGGATTTGTGCAGTGTGTGTTGGGGGTGATTTTCTACAGAGGCATAAGATTTCACCCACACAGGCCATTAATCTGCTCTAGCCTTCAGCTTGCCTGCCTTGACACCATGACTTCCAAGCCTGCGCCACCATGGAGAGCCAGGAACTGCCTTTACACCAGCCTGTGGGACTTCAAAGCCATGACAGAGACAGAACTGAGCTTCCGGGCTGGAGATCTGTTCCAAGTGATCGAGAAGAAAGGAGAGTGGTGGTGGGCCAAGAAGCTGGATCCGTCCCGGACGGGTTACGAAGAAGGCTATGTGCCTTACAACTACTTGGCCAAGCAGGAGACTATGGAGGCAGAGCCGTAAGTACACGTCTGCAAATATCCCCAGCCAGTTTTAAAAGGAAGAAAATTGTGGCGTGCAGATGAGATCTGGGCATTGAGTGCTTTGGATTTAGGGTCTCCCCAATACCTTGACTTAATGTGGATTGAGAATCCCTTTGTCCTTCCCCAAAAGACCAGAAGCATGTCTATTAGGCTTAATAGGAATGGAAATCAAAATGGGAGGCCAAAATCTGTTCATGTATGAACCCTCCTGGCCCAAAGATGGAAAACACAAGGCATACCAGCCATCCCAGAGTGGCAGGTGAAGTTGACAGAATATGCAGAACTTGCCAAATTGTCAGGGAGGATCCGGGACCAGGAAGATAAAAGATACCAAAATAATTGGAGTAAATTTATTGAATATTTAAAGGAGAATTGTAAAGAGGTCAAGACACTAGCAGGATTGACATAATACCTTCAATGTATAATAGTACTATTGTGAGAATGAGGTGTGCGATAGAAAGGGGTTAAATATACCAATTGCAGGGAGGGGGGGAGTTGCGACTCGGCAGAGTCACAGGGAATGTATGGTATTAATATGGTTTGTTGGAAAAGAACATGTAAGGAAAACAATAAAAAATTACTTGGGAAAAAAAGAGAACCCCTTTGTCCTACAATTTCCCCTTGCTTTCTCCTCCAGCAAGCACTGCACACCACTTTCTGCTCCCTAAACCCAGACGTTCCCGAAACTTTGAAAATCTGATTTGGGAAGAGACCCATCAGTGGCCCAGGGAATTTGGAAAGAGTGTTGGGCAGCAGTAGTTGGGGGTCTGGGAGCTACATGGATGAGGGGAAATTAAAAAGACGCTCACGAGAGGTTTACAACCTGCATTAAACCGAGATGTGGACAGGCACTTAACCCACATCCCGATTCTGGGACCGCAAAAGCCAGATTGATTTGATATGCAGATTTGATGGATTCATTTGATTTCACATGCAAAACAAAAACCCAAAACATGCATTCCCTCTTCCTGCTTTGGCAGAGCCTTGTGAGGAGACGGTGAAGCACAGGAGGAGACTGCAATTTCACCCATACATTATCTCCTGTCTTCATTCCAGCCTTGTAAGATTGCTTTGTTGTTGTTGTTGTTTAGTCGTTTAGTCGTGTCCGACTCTTTGTGACCCCATGGACCAGAGCACGCCAGGCACTCCTGTCTTCCACTGCCTCCCGCAGTTTGGTCAAACTCATGCTGGCAGCTTCAAGAACACTGTCCCACCATCTCGTCCTCTGTCGTCCCCTTCTCCTTGTGCCCTCAATCTTTCCCAACATCAGGGTCTTTTCCAGGGAGTCTTCTCTTCTCATGAGGTGGCCAAAGTCTTGGAGCCTCAGCTTCAGGATCTGTCCTTCCAGTGAGCACTCAGGGCTCATTTCCTTAAGAATGGAGAGGTTTGATCTTCTTGCAGTCCACGGGACTCTCAAGAGTCTCCTCCAGCACCATAATTCAAAAGCATCAATTCTTCGGCCATCAGCCTTCTTTATGGTCTAGCTCTCACTTCCACACATCACTACTGGGAAAACCATAGCTTGAACTATACGGGCCTTTGTTGGCAAGGTGATGTCTCTGCTTTTGTAAGAAATGTAGGATTGCTTACTATAACTTTAAGGCTTGCCTTTTCAGGCAAAGGAGGAAAAAAGCTTGCTCTAAACGCAGGGTTGGAAATAAAGCTGCGGCCGCTCCCAGGGATGTGGATTCTGCACCTGCTTTTGTGCTGGAGTTTGCAGAATTTGCTGCATGCCGTGCATAGGAAAACTATGGACTTCACTTTCTTAAGAAGAGAGGGCTGCTAGCCACGATGACTCCGTAGTAGGAGGAAGTAATATTTCTGAATGCTAGTTGCTGGGAACCGCAGGAGGAGAGAGAGGGCATTTGTGCTCAGTTCCTGCATCTGACATCTGGGTGGCTGCTGTGAGAACAGGATGGTGGACTAAATGGGACCATTAGCCTGTCCAGCAGACTCTTCTCATCTTTCTGCATGTCCCCAGTACTGGATTTGCCTTTTTGGACCACACCTGCACATTGAACCACAGAGCTGGGAAGGAGGAAAAAGCTCTCCAGTGCAACTGCCTGTGGTTCAGGTTTCTCGTTTTTAAAATGTCTGTGCCCCTCAATCATACTGTTCTCTTTTTTTAATAAAAAATTCCTTCCAGTAGCACCTTAGAGACCAACTAAGTTAGTTACAGTCATACCTCAGGTTACAGACGCTTGAGGTTGTGTTTTTTCGGGTTACGGACCCGCTGAAACCCAGAACTACCAGAACGGGTTATTTCTGGGTTTCGGGGGCTGTGCATGCACAGAAGCGCTAAATCGCAACACACCACTGCGGGTTGCAAATGCTACAGGTTGCAAACGTGCATCCCGCACTGATCACGTTCGCAACCCAAGCATCTACTGTATTGGTATGAGCTTTCGTGTGCATGCACACTTCTTCAGATACACTGAAAAAGAAGTCACCAGACCCTTAATATATAGTGAGAGGGTGGGGAGATGTATTACTCAGAAGGGTGGTGGGAATGGGTGATTGGCTGATAGGTGTGGTAAACCTGTTGGACTGTTATATAATAATAATAATAATAATAATAATAATAATAATAATAATAATAATTCATTTATACCCCGCCCATCTGGCTGAGTTTCCCCAGCCACTCTGGGCGGCTCCCAATCAAGTGTTAAAAACAGTACAGCATTAAATATTAAAAACTTCCCTAAACAGGGCTGCCTTCAGATGTCTTTTAAAGAGAGGATAGCTGCTTATTTCCTTCACATCTGAAGGGAGGGTGTTCCACAGGGTGGGCGCCACTACCAAGAAGGCCCTCTGTCTGGTTTCCTGTAACCTCACCTCTTGCAATGAGAGAACCGCCAGAAGGCCCTCGGCGCTGGATCTCAGGGTCCGGGCTGAACGATGGGGGTGGAGACGCTCCTTCAGGTATACAGGACCGAGGCTGTTGTTAATGACTGCAATTGGTCTTACAGGAAAAATCAAGGGGTGAGATGGCTAAAAATAGCTTTATCATGTATAATGAGATAAGGATCCAATGTCTCTATTAAGACCAGGTTTCTCCATGGTTTTAAGTTTGGTAATAAGTTGCAATTCAGCAACTTCTCTTTCCAGTCTATTTCTGAAATTCTTTTGTAACAGGACAGCTACTTTGAGATCTTGCATAGAGTGTCCTGGGAGAGTGAAGTGTTCTCCTACTGGTTTCTCTGTCTTGTGATTCCTGATATCAGATTTATGTCCATTTCTCCTTTGGCGTAGGGTTTGGCAGAGCTATGCCCTATCCTAACAAGCAGTTACCTTTCGATGCATTGCCATAAAATCACTGTTTCTCGTTTCTATGACCTCGTTGGGAGTTGCTCTACCGCTGAACTGCAACCCTTCTTCCTTGAAAGGAAAGCAATTTTTTAAAATTGTTCCTTCTGTAGGTGGTTCTTTGGGCAGATTTCCCGTTCTGAAACAGTCCACCGGCTGATGTCAGAAGAGAATATGGTCGGAGCCTTCCTAATCCGTATCAGCGAGAAAAAGGGGGCTGAGTATGTTTTGTCAGGTAAGTGTTTTTCACTTCCTATCTTTCCGACTTGAGTGACCAGCTGCAAAGGAGAAGACACTCCTAGTAATTTTCTTATAGAGCTGGGTTTTCATTTTATTAAACGTATATATCGCTCGCCACTGCAAGAAGCCCTGCAGCGATTTACGCCAGAGACATCGGCAATAAGATTTCTGCTAACTGTTCATTACTACCATTTCTTGGTGATTCTTCTGCCACGGCAGCTTACAAGTTTTAATATAGAATGGAACAGAATACGAATTCTCATAAACAGGCCAGAGTCGGCTGTCGAAAATCCAGCATAAAACAAAGGCAAAACGGAAATGAAAAACGAAACAAAGACCTGGTCATTTTTAAAAGAAAAGTTGTCATCCAAAAGTTGCCCAAAAGAAACTAACAATGGTATCGGGGGGAAACTCCTTGTGCGAGGAGTTCCAAAGATCAGATTCTATGGTGGAATAGACAACCTTTTTCAACCCTTTTTAGCCATGGGCCGGTCCACCGTCCCTCAGATCATGTGGTGGGCCCGACTATATTGGTTGGGGGGGGGGGAGAGAATGAACAAATTCCTTTGCCCCACAAATACAGTGGTACCTCGGGTTAAGTACTTAATTCGTTCTGGAGGTCTGTTCTTAACCTGAAACTGTTCTTAACCTGAAGCACCACTTTAGCTAATGGGGCTTCCCGCTGCCGCCACGCTGCTGCTGCGCGATTTCTGTTCTCATCCTGAAGCAAAGTTCTTAACCCGAGGTAATATTTCTGGGTTAGCAGAGTCTGTAACCTGAAGCATCTTTAACCTGAGGTACCACTGTAACCCAGAGATGCATTTTAACTAAAAGCACACATTCTACTCATGTAAAAATACCAGGCAGGCCCCACATATAACCCAGAGATGCATTTTAAATAAAAGGACACATTCTACTCATGTCAAAACACGCTGATTCACGGACCGTGCACGGGCCAGATTTAGAAGGCGATTGGGCCGCATCCGGCCCCCAGGCCTTAGGTTGCCTACCCCCGGAATAGTCCCTGTCTCCTATGACCTAGTCCTAGCAGGTCCTCTGAGGGCAATCTCAACACCTGGGCAGGTTTATGCTGGAGCAGAAGGTCCTCTAAGCAACTTGTTTCCAGGTTGTTTAATCCTACAACTGTAGAGTTGGAAAGGACCCTGAGGGTCATTTAGTCCAACCCCATGCAATGCAGGGTTTAATAATAATAATAATAATAATAATAATAATAATAATAATAATTTATTATTTGTACCCCGCCCATCTGGCTGGGTTTCCCCAGCCACTCTGGGCAGCTTCCAACAAAGATTAAAAATACATTAGAATGTCATACATTAAAAACTTCCTTGAACAGGTCTGCCTTCAGATGTCTTCTAAATGTCAGGTAGTTGTTTATCTCTTTAACATCTGATGGGAGGGCGTTCCACAGGGTGGGCGCCACTACCAAGAAGGCCCTCTGCCTGGTTCCCTGTAACATGGCTTCTTTCAGTGAGGGAACCGCCAGAAAGCCCTCGGCGCTGGACCTTAGTGTCCGGGCAGAACAATGGGGGTGGAGACGCTCCTTCAGGTATACTGGGCCGAGGCCGTTTAGGGCTTTAAAGGTCAGCACCAACACTTTGAATTGTGCTCAGAAACGTACTGGGAGCCAATGTAGGTCTTTCAATACTGGTGTTATATGGTCTCGGCAGCGGCTCCCAGTCACCAGTCTAGCTGCTGCGTTAAAATGTCAGATGTGGAGGAACATTTGCCCAAAGCCTCTCCCACACTCAGGTATGAAGCACAGCAGATCCTGTCCTGAACAGAACCGTGGGGGAGATGGCAGCGTGCCCAGTTTTCACCAGGGCACTTACGGGAACAGGAAGATAACAACCTGTAATGATTTGGGTGTTCCCCCTGCTTCCCCTCCCCCTTTCTGCATTGTTCCCTCTTTCTCTGACTCTCCTTTCTGCGATTTCACAGTCCGAGATGAGTCACTGGTGAGGCACTACAAGATCTTGCGCAACGACCAGGGAGCTTACTACATGAACGCCACACGCTCCTTCCCAGATCTGCACTCCCTGGTCGAGTATTACAAAGAGAAAGCGCTCACCCATGGGCTGAGGCTCTTGACCCCGTGCTACAAGGTAAGTCCAAATTTGCAACTGCAGACACATTTGGCCGGCCCCGGTTAGCAAACGGAAGTGAGCATGAGAAGGTCAAATGTCCTTTAATGACCTAACACTTTGTTCTCCATGTCTTCTGAATGGCATCTCCCGAAAAGAAATTCAACCTGTATTTTAAAGCCGTCTGGCATCTTCCCATATGAACCTACCCGGACCCTGAGATCATAACCCAAGGCCCTTCTGTATGTGCCACCTCCTCGAGAGGTCCAGAGGGTGGCAACACGAGAACAGGGCCTTCTCTGTAGTGGCTCCCCATCTATAGAATGCTCTCCCCAGGGAAGTTTGCCTGGTGCCTTCATTATACAGTGGTACCTCGGGTTACAGATGCTCCAGGTTACAGACTCTGCTAACCCAGAAATAGTACCTCGGGTTAAGAACTTTACCTCAGGATGAGAACAGAAATTGTGCGGTGGCGGCAGGAGGCCCCATTAGCTAAAGTGGTGCCTCAGGTTAAGAACAGTTTCAAGTTAAGAACGGACCTCCAGAAAGAATTAAGTTCTTAACCCGAGGTACCACGTTCCTTTTTAACCAGGCCTTTGGTTGATCTCATTGACATCCAACACCCTTTCAGAATGTGGCAGAATACAAAAGAGGGAGGTATGAGGAAGTCCAGAAAATAAGTAATTTAAAATTGGAAATGGAAAAGAGAGTTTGTTTTTAATTGTTATGTTTTGTGTTTTTATTGTTAAGTTTTGTATTGTGTTTTTTTTGTGTGTGTTGTTTTTCTTTTTTTGTTTGTTTGTTTAAAAATTTAATAAAAAATTATTGCAAAAAAACAAAAAACCAGAATGTGGCTTGGGGGGCGGGGCGGGCGTTATTGAGTTACAGTGGTACCTCGGTTTAAGTACTTAATTTGTTCCGGAGGTCCGTTCTTAACCTGAAACTGTTCTTAACCTGAAGCACCACTTTAGCTAATGGGGCCTCCTGCTGCCGCCGCACTCCCACTGCGTGATTTCTGTTCTCATCCTGAAGCAAAGTTCTTAACCCGAGGTACTATTTCTGGGTTAGCGGCGTCTGTAACCTGAAGCGTCTGTAACCTGAGGTACCACTGTACTGTTTTTGGTTTGATTTTATATGTTGTGGTCTTGTTGCGAACTGCCCTGAGACCTCCAGGTATAGGGTGTTGTATAAGTTGAATTAATAATAATAATAATAATAATAATACTCAAAATATTATCTAAATTCTACAATTTATCAATTTCTAACATTCACTAGCTATAGCGGCTATGGGTGCCCGTGCACCCCAAAGCTCTGTCACCCTGGGTCTGTAACCGTAAGGTGAAACCGACAGAGTTCACAGAAAGATGGCCGACCGTCAGGGATGCTTTAGCTGAAATTCCTCCATGCAGGAGGTTGGATGAGATGATTCTTGGAATAACTTCCAACTCAATCGTTCTAAGAACTTGAGCAGGAAAGTTTTGGAAGTCTTTAGGGTTACTGTTACGTTCTGAAGTTCTCACCCTGGGCCAGCAGGGGGATACTGTAGATAGTTATGCAAATAAGGGATCGAAAGTGACGTTCAGTGATTGGATAGTTTTAGAAAATTGTTACAGTTACGTTGTACTGGAGCTCTATATAAGCAGGCTGGCTGAACCCTTCAGTTCAGTTCTGTTCTGGCCTCTGAATAAACAAGAGCTGTTTGAAGAATCGCTGTGTCGTCTGATATCTTCACCCACAACTTAACAGTTTCATTGGTCCTCTGGGTGAACCTTAGGTAACAAAGGCTTGCCGTTTCTTTTCTTTTGACTCCAGCAAGAGCCCACGGCGATGCCACACTGGGACGACTGGGAAAGGCCAAAGGAAGAGTTCCGCCTTGCCCAGAAACTGGGCGCAGGTTACTTTGGGGAAGTCTATGAAGGATACTGGAAGGACAGAGTCAGAGTTGCGATCAAAGTGCTCCCCAGAGGTAAGAGTTCGGCTTTGCACAGGAGCAAAGGAAGCTGCCTTTATCATGCCAGGTCAATGTTGAAGAGGCCTTGGAATCATCAGCTGGTCCAAAGAGAAGCAGCCAGATTAGTGTTTGGGGTTCCTTGTTGCTCTTAATATGCCGCCCATCTGACTGTGTTGCACCCAGCCAATCTGGGTGGCTCCCAACAAAATATTAAAAACACAATAAAACCTCAAATGTGAAAATATTCCTATTCACCCTTCTTCAGCCAGGGAAGTAAGGAAAAAATATACCGTATTTTTTGCTCTAGAAGACTCACTTTTTCCCTCCTAAAAAGTAAGGGGAAATGTGTGTGCGTCTTATGGGGCGAATGCAGGCTGCGCCGCTATCCCAGAAGCCAGAACAGCAAGAGGGATTGCTGCTTTCACTGCGCAGTGATCCCTCTTGCTGTTCTGACTTCTGAGAGTCAGAATATTTTTCTTCTTGTTTTCCTCCTTCAAAAACTAGGTGCGTCTTGTGGTCTGGTGCGTCTTATAGAGCGAAAAATACGGTGTATTCCTAAATTGCCTCTTGACAATACAAAGTTTTCAGACCTTGAAAAGGCTCGCTATGCTTTCCTTTACAAGTGCAACAATGGTCAGTGTAATAGGTCGGTGAGAAGGTTGGTGTTTCGAGCCTACTCAGGGACGGCTGTGGGCAGGATTCCTGAATTGCGGGGTTGGTCTAGATGACCCTCAGGGTCCCTTCCAACTCTACAGTTCTGTGATTCTATGTGCTTGCTTCCCTCCCACCCCCGGCAGCTGATCTGACGTACCAGGACATGTTCAAAAACGAAATTGAGGCGATGAAGAAGCTGAGGCACAAGCACATCCTCTCCCTCTATGCCATCTCGACTCGTGGGGACCCCGTGTACATCATCACGGAGATCATGAGCAAAGGGAACCTCCTAGAATTCCTCCGAGGTGAGACCTTTGCACAAGGTGCTTCCTTCACCGTAACCCGCTTCCTGCATTGCTCGCAGGTAGGGCTTTCACAGTTTCCTGAGTGGGACAGCATTTCTCTCTCCACTTCTGACACCGTGTTGCCACCTTCTGATGCTCATGTGTCGAGGGTACTTGTCTGCTGGGGAAACTCCCCACAGGCGTTTCCACACAGGGGATCCACAGGGCTGGGAACCCAGTACAACCGAGGGTCCTGCTTGCGTGAAGACCCTGCTCACGAGAAGCCCAATGCTTTGTCATCGGAGGGCTGAGCTAGAGCAGCCACAGGGGGCAAACAGGAAGTAAAGCCCTGCTTCTGCCTGAAATCACGAGTGCTGACCACAAGTCACATGTGAATGTTAGCTTTTGAGCTATTGTGGTCTTTTCCAGCTGTGCAGTGGATACTGGTCCAAAGGGGCAAATGGGGCACTGCCACACCCACTTCAGTTTTCCCGTTACCCACCCACCTTCCTGCTTTCAACCCATCCAAAGCGTGGTGTTGTCTACCAGCTTCCTCCACCTGAGGTCTCAATGTTGCCCTTGCAGAACTCAGCAGAGAGGATGACGGAGGAGGCAAATCCGCAGTTAGTTGGCTCTGCCTGTCCTTGGCTGTCTGGCGAGTGACGCGGTGGCTTGGGTGCACGCAGGCTCCACGCTGCCCCAAACGGTCCGCCCACTGCCTGCCCCCCAGCTGTAGGGCGGCTGAGTGGGAGGAGGCAGGCAGACTCCTCCAAGGCCCTGCAGAGTATCCTGCCCCGGCTGGCCCCGCTCCTAGGCACTGGGCACGCACACAGCCCCAGGCACCGCTGACTGCAAGGGGCCGTTGGCACGATCAAGCAGGCACTCCTTATGGAAACGATATCAAAACTTTCAGAAGAAACACAGAAAGGTCCTTTTTTATAATTTTTTCTTGAACTGATTTTATAATGAATTGATTTTAGAATGCTGTATTATTTTACTGTTGTTAGCCACTCTGAGCCCAGCTTCGGATGGGGAGGGTGGGATATAAATAAAAAATTATTATTATTAAACATTTCAGCATAACAATTTATCCAAAACATATCAACCTCATTTCCCCCCCATAAATTTCCCTCCCCTCTCCCTACAAAGAATCCACCGTCCCACCCCCTCCCGGACTTCCCTCAGCTCCTCTCTCTGGTTTTTAAACACATGTTATTCTCTGCATGTTCCCAAATTGTAATGATCCTTAATTTATCTGTCTGTATGTTACCAATAATAAATTTGTGTCTGTTTATTCGAAGCCTGCAAAGGAGATCAGTTCATTTTGTTGTTTCTTTAAGTACTTTGTAAAAGGTTCCCATTCTTCTTTAAAATCACAGTTGTCCTTGTCATGTAATTTATGCGTCAGTTTCACCAGTTCCACATAGTCCATCAATTTCTCTTGCCACTGCTCTTTTGTCGGGATTTCTTCATTCTTCCATCCTTGTGCTATTAAGATGCTTGCCTCCGTTGTCGCATACATGAATATGTTCTTCAGTTTCCTTGGCAGGTCTTTTCCTACAATCCCTAACAGAAATGCTTCAGGAAAGGCAGACAGGTCCTAACCGGAATGCCCCTCTATGTTTACTTCCAGGTTCCGAAGGGGAGCACCTGCATATAGCAGAGCTGGTGGACATGGCGTCTCAGGTTGCAGATGGCATGTGCTACCTGGAGACACAGAAATTCATCCACCGAGACCTCGCTGCCCGGAACATCCTGGTCGGAGAGAACAACATCTGCAAAGTGGGAGATTTTGGGATGGCCAGGCTGATCAAGGTATTCTCTTGAGGTGGTGGACTTGTAAAAGGGTAAAAGAGCACAGTCATACCTCTTGCTACGTTTGCTTCAGGTTAAATCTTTTCAGGTTGCGTCCCGCGGCGACCTGGAAGTACCGGAAAGGGTTACTACCGGGTTTCACCGCTTGCGCATGCGCAGACGCTCAAAATGATGTCACACGCATGCGCAGAAGCGGCGAATTGCGACCCGCGAACATGCAGGCGCAGGTTGTGTTCTGCTCATGTTGCAAATGGGGCTTCGGAACGGATCCTGTTTGCAACCAGAGGTACCACTGTACTGGGAAATGATCCATAATGAATTGAAACAAAATGTTTAAAAGTACTTTCCCCCCCCTCCAAACCCAGAGTTGGGGATAATTCAGAATGAAATCCCCAGGTGTCAAAAAAGGTTATTTATGTATGCCACTACTGCGGCCCGTGTTTTGTTAGCCCCAAAATGGAAAACGAGCGAAGTCCCAACTAAAGAAGAATGGCAACTTAAGTTGACAGAATATGCGCAGCTTGCAAACTTGACTTATAGAATAAGAAAACAAGAAGAACATACGTTTAGAGAAGATTGGGAAACGTTTATTGAATATATGGGGAATAACTGTGTACAGTTGAAAACACTGTCAACATTAAGAAAAATTTAACAGTGTAAATAGGTTTTGATAGATGCAATAATGGAATACTGAATGGTATAGTTTTTGTAAAATATACAGGCATTTATGATATGTAAAATGAACCATGGAAAGAGAAGAAGGGAGGTTATTGATATTTTAAGGATGTAAAAATGAGTACTTTAAATTGTAAAACAGAAAATTTAATAAAAAATATATACAAAAACAAAAAGGAATTTTCTTGAGGCTTGGGGAGTGTTGACAGTAAATAAAAATAGGTTGTGCCCCGGCTGGTGTTTGCTGTGCATTAAAAAAGAAAAGAAAAAAAGAATTCTGCACCAATATGACACCAAATTTTGCTGAATTCTGTGGCTCATGCAGTTAATAATAAAAGTGCACAACTGTAAAGTGTTCAGTGGGTTGTTGTTATACATACATGTTGTTCTTCTGTTCTCGCAGGACAACGTTTACGAATCTTACTCCCACAACGTCCCCTACAAATGGACGGCACCGGAAGCCCTTTCCCACGGCCGCTACTCCGTCAAATCCGACGTTTGGTCCTTCGGAATTCTCCTGTATGAAATCATGACCCTTGGCCAGAACCCATATCCAGGTGTGTTTGAGATCCGGGGCATCGTAGGAACAGAGGAAACTGCTTTATACTGAGCCAGACCGCTGGTCCTCCCAGCTAAGAGCTGCCAGCACTGACTGGCAGAGGCTGTTGATGTTTCCCGGCAGAGCACATTCCCAGCCTTACAGAGGCGGAACCAGGGTAGCTTCTCTATCCCTGAGCTACGGCCCTTCTGCAAGCCGGAGGCTTTTAAGCAGAGACTGGATGGTCATCTGTCATGGATGCTTTAATTGAGATTCCTGGGTTGGACTAGATGAGCTTTGGGGTCTCTTCTACGATTCTATGATGAATGCATAGCCGTGCTAGTCTTAGGCTACAAGATTTATAGTGTTAATTCAGCCCTTCTAGCTGGAAGGATTGCACGCATGAAATAAATGGATATTTATATGCTTGGGAAACAACAAAGGCGCTGGTTGCAAGGAAACAAGAAATATTTAAAGAATATTTTTTTTCCTGCATTCCCCCTCTATAAACTAAGTGCCTCTTATGGTCAGGTGCTTCTTATGGAGCGAAAAATACGGTAGTTTGATAAACACAGGATTTGAATTTGTTAATTTGTAACTGGGTGATTTTACAACTGTAATTTTTCATTCTTGACCAATAATAAAAATAAACTAATGATCATTTTAAAAATGTAATGTTAATTCAGCAGTACCTGCTGCATTTTAAATGCAGCTGCACTTAATATTACTACTACTACTACTACTACTACTACTACTACTATTATTATTATTATTACAGTGCTACCTCTGGTTGCGAATGGGATCCGTTCCGGAGGCCTGCTCACAACATGAAAAGAGCGCAACCTGAAGTGCCATATCTGCGCAGGTGTGCGGCATGATTTGGTGCTTGTGCACATGCGTGAAGCGCAATTTAGAGCTTCTGCACATGCGCGAGCGGTGAAACCCGGAAGTAACCCTTTCCGGTACATCCAGGTTGCCGCGGGACATAACCTGAAAGAACGTAACATGAAGCAAACGTAACATGAGGTATGACTGTATTAACATTATTGTTTTCCTCGCTCTTTGCAGGTATGACCAACAGTGAAGTTTTCAAGCATGTCCAGACCGGTTTCCGGATGCACTGCCCTCTCAACTGCCCTGCCACAATGTACAACATCATGTGCGCATGCTGGGACCTGAACCCAAAAGAGAGGCCAGACTTCAAGCAGCTCCGAGGGCAGCTCCAGAGTTTCACAAATTATGAGAACCCGGAATGAAAGGAGCAGCTTCCTCTTTCCTCCTCCTCCGCCTCCTCCCTTGCAAATTTCATACGGAAAAAAGCGACCTCTAGTGAACTGATAGTCCGTATAGTGAAAGCTATGGTTTTCCCAGTAGTGATGTATGGAAGTGAGAGCTGGACCATAAAGAAAGTTAATCGCCGAAGAATTGATGCTTTGGAATTATGGTGCTGGAGGAGACTCTTGAGAGTCCCATGGACTGCAAGAAGATCAAACCTCTCCATTCTTAAGGAAATCAGCCCTGAGTGCTCACTGGAAGAACAGATCCTGAAGCTGAGGCTCCAATATTTAGGCCACCTCATGTGAAGAGAAGACTCCCTAGAAAAGACCCTGATGCTGGGAAAGATGGAGGGCACAAGGAGAAGGGGACGACAGAGGACGAGATGGTTGGACAGTGTTCTCGAAGCTACCAGCATGAGTTTGACCAAACTGTGGGAGGCAGTGGAAGACAGGAATGCCTGGCGTGCTCTGGTCCATGGGGTCACGAAAAGTCGGACACGACTAAACGACTAAACAACAAGTGAAATGAAACGTGCGCACAACTTGGGAGGGCAGAGGAGCAGGCTTTGGGCTTCTCTGATAAAAACAGAGTCCGACTGCGGACATGTGATATTGGCATTGCACGATAAGTGACTAAGAAGAGCTGGATCAGGCCAAACTCCTCTCAGGGCTGGCATCTTGTTCTCACAGTGGCCAACCAGATGCGAAAGGAAAGTCTGCAAACAGGACATGAGTGCGAGAGCTGTCCAAGCTGGTGCCCATTACTACATCTCATGGGAAGAGAGGAAGGGCGGGATCTGGGGACGAACCCATTTAACTGTCGCTCATGAAGAGCAGGTGGCGCTGTGGTCTAAACCACTGAGGCTCTTGGGCTTGCCGATCAGAAGGTTGGCGGTTCGAATCCCCGCGACAGGGTGAGCTCCTGTTGCTCGGTCCCTGCTCCTGCCAACCTAGCAGTTCAAAAGCACATCAAAGTGCAAGTAGATAAATAGGTACCGCTCTGGCGAGAAGGTAAACGGCATTTCCGTGCGCTGCTCTGGTTCGCCAGAAGTGGCTTAGTCATGCTGGCCACATGACCCAGAAGCTGCACGCCGGATCCCTTGGCCAATAAAGTGAGATGAGCGCCGCAACCCCAGAGTCAGTCACGACTCTACCTAATGGTCAGGGGTCCCTTTACCTTTACCTACAAGTTACTATATACAAGAACAGAAACAGATCTTTACTGCCTCTCTCTTAAACTCCAAACGACTCTCAGAACTCAGAACACCACACTGACCAACACACACTCCAGTCAGTAAGGTCATAAGTCATCATTCCTGTGTGAGACCTCAACCAATGGTAGAGCTATATCCAAGGTCTCATATCTCTAGGCAGAATAACTCCTCTCTGCCCAGTCATCCTTGGCCTTTGGCCAACTCTTAATTGACTCTGTGTGAAGCTGCACAGAATGGCACGTAGTCAAAAAACCCAACATGTTTCCCCACCAGACCCCCACCTGTGGGGGAAAACACACACATATCTACATCAGCCACTGGTGCTCAGTCATAAGGAGAAGGTTTTTGCGCCTCTCCTCTCTTCAGAACAGGAGGAGGGGTAGGGTCTAATCCTGGCATACAATGGAACACAGGTGTGTTTAATGCAGGAGAGACGGAGCTAATACAAGGAGGAACTGAGCAGGAAGAGCAAGAAGTCTTCCAAATATTGTGGATTTTAAAGGGGGTGTACTGAGACCTTTTGCAGCAGTAGGCAAACTGGCAGGTATGGTTGCTGCTTGGCGACCCCTTCTCTGTGGCAGCAAACCTGATGGTCTTCAATTGATGCTGATGTGCTTGTTTGGGAGTTCAGCTGTTTAGAATAAAAGGGCATCTGCCTGGTAGATTCCACTGGCTTGTTCAGATCAAGTCACCAAACCTCAAGGGACTGTCATTGGAATTAACTCACTGCAACCTGATTGCTGCATTTAATCAGTTGTATATTAAAAGCGTGTTAACGACAAAAGAAGTTTCTGTCTCTCTAAATATCACGTCTGAAAGTGGCCAAAGAAAATGAATACAGTGAGAGCCTAATTTTATCACTGCATCAACTTATTGTATTGTTGCATGCCTCCCCCCCCCAAATCTCTTGAGTGGTGCAAGATTCCAGGAGGTTCCAGGTGTCCTACCCAGGGTTCGTGTTTCCTTTTGGAAATGAGACACAGGACTCAGCTACATTAGTCAAAAAACAACAGCATTTTAAATGTGTTATAAACATACAACACCAGGTGGCGCTATAGAGCACAAAACTTTTATATGCGATTTTACATACAGTATTTTATCTTTTAAAACAATTTAATTTATGACTTCTTTATAGCGTTCCCCCCCACCCCGTGTGTGTAGATTCACCCCCAGTGGAGACTGCAGTGTCTTTATGATATATGGTTTATTTACGCATATATACAACCTGAGCCTGTCATGCAGGGGTCCACAGCATTAACACCCCAAAGGGTCTTCTTTCTCCCGTAGCCACAGCTATGAATTTCTGCAGGGAAATTCAAGGAAATAAAGGCTCAGCATTTGAGCTGAATGCTTCCTGTTTCCCGAGGGGTGGGGAATGTTGCAATCCCTGGAGCCAAAAGGCCGTCAAAAGGGTTAACAGCAGTAGGCTGTGACATTTGTGTATAGAGCCCAGGTGAGATAAGAGAGTATAAACAGTGGCGGGGAGTTAAAGGACAACACACCTAGTTCTACTCAACCCATTGGGTCTTAGTACTTCTGTCTCTTGCAAACACACATAGCACTTCATATTATCAAGCTGCTTTTGAAATTGAGAGGGCTTTCAAAGGCAGGTTTCGATAGGCCGAGTGAGGATGGCGGCTGATACAATTCAGTACAGTGGTACCTTGGTTCTCAAACTTAATCCGTTCCGGAAGTCCGTTCCAAAACCAAAGCGTTCCAAAACCAAGGCACGCTTTCCCATAGAAAGTAACGCAAAACAGATTAATCCGTTCCAGACTTTTAAAAACAACCCCTAAAACAGCAATTTAACATGAATTTTACTACCTAACGAGACCATTGATCCATAAAACGAAAGCAATAAGCAATGTACTGCAGTCACACAATCCATCCATCAGTAGCTGGACTGGGTTCCACACAGTCACAAAAACAAAACAAAAAAGAGCCGCCAAAAAAAAAAACACAACGCAAAATAAATAGCAAAAACAGACAGACCTCAAGGAAGGATGGCACTCAAATCAGAAGTGTAACACTCAAAACGGAGCACATTTGGCTTCCGAAAAATGTTCACAAACTGGAATACACACTTCCGGGTTTGAAGTGTTTGGGTTCCAAGTTGTTTGAGTACCAAGGCGTTTGAGAACCAAGGTACCACTGTATGCACTTAAAGGCAAGCATACCTAATTCACACTTTCAGAATCAAAAGGTGAACCGAAACACAGCCGCCAATTGGGAGTTAGACTGCTCTGTATTTTGCAGCACGGTTTCTCCAGCCAACCAATGCGTACAGAAATGCGTATATCAGGGGAACATGTGCATACGAATGCACACATTCTTGAAAGTAGCATACGAAGGTGCATTATAATAGGGGAAATTGCTTTGCCAAAATGTGCCCTGAACTGTGGAAAACTGAGTCTAAGAGTGGAAGAATGAGAAACTGGCAGATTTGACCATCCTTTGCCAGGAGGGTCTGAAGTTGTTGTTTTTTAAATCTCCACCTAAAAATCCCCGCTGGGCACATCCAGCTGTAATAAACGAAAATTTGTTCTTATTCCCTTATGGGGGACACAAGAGCCCTTATAGAGTCCTTTGCAGGTTCTCCATCGGTCGGAAAAAATAACAGAAGCCAACCAGAGAATATTGAGAAGCAAAGCAGCTCATAAGCCTGATCTTTATTGAACTGCTGCAACAGGGTGCTCCCCTCACACGCAGGAAAAGGAGGAGGACCCCAAACCAAGGTGTGCCCACCCTAATATAGACATTTTAATTTGCCTGCCCTGGAGTCCAAGGCCACCCCCAGACACGTCATATGTACATCACAGAAAGGGCGGTCTACAACAGAAATCTGAGCGCGTTATCTCCTGTCTGGCAGGTTACCTGTTAATGCTTACTTGATTGGATACCCTGGGGAGCCTGGCCAGTCTTTTGTAATGACAAACACTTAGTTCTTGAGCCAGGTCACAGGCTCACCCTATTCATACACAGACATACCCTTGAGACAGGATTTCTGAAGGAAAAGACAATAGGGAGGCTTTTCTATTTTCCTTAACCTTGCAGAGAAATCATTTGGTCAAGTTGGGAGTCAAAATGGTTTCAGGGCTGTTTTCCTGTGCTGCTTCAGACATGTGGTTTATATATTTATGTACATGTTTGCTTGGTACATTTATGAACATTTATTATATATATAATACCTTATTTATTTCAATTTGGACCAGGCATTTTGCACAGTCTGTCACAGGCTTCCTATGCCTGTTGCACTTCATGGTATTTTCGTCTCATTGTTCACAATTCCCTCATTCCTCTCCCCTTATGCACACACCAACTTGCGTTTCCGGGTGTACAACGGGTTCACCAGAAGGTAACATGCCCTGTGTCTGACAATGTGGACTTTCACCTTGCAAAGCCCACGTCGCCGTTTGTTTTTATAAAGTGCCACAAGACATTGCTGCCCTTCTGGAATTTGAACTTTACTGTAAACGCCATTCCTGTACGAGAGGAGAGGACTTGAAGGGACTGAGCGATACCTAAATATTTGTGCCGCTCTTTATCAAAAGCCACCAGGAAATGGCTCACCAGGCAAATTCCCCTGTAAGAAGTAGTGAGAATAAACAGCAGAGTTCTGTTTTAATATGGTACAGCAGATCAGATACCAGTAAAAACCTGGATACAGGAGTGCTTTGGGTTCCTTGACATGTAGGAGCAGTTAACGGAGAAATCCGAGGGCTCCCTTGGACAAAAAACAAGGACACCAGCCAGGAATACCAGAGCAAAACAGCAGCAAGTAGGCTTGTTCTTTATTGAAGCCTGTCATGACAGGACTCCCACCTGCCACCAGGTGAAACAAAATGGAAGCCCAGAACAAAGAAGACCCCAACTTTTATTAGTTACTAATCCCCCAAACTACATCCCTAGAACTACATCATGACTACATCAGTGACACATCACAAAAAGGAGGGGTTGAGGGAGGAGTTGTGGAAGCAACCTGAGGGTCTTGTCACCTGGCTGGTTCCTCCTTACCCCCTCCCCATGAGTCACTTTCAGGAGACAAAGGGGAGCTTGCAGTTTCCTGCCCCCAGAGGGAAGATCTGATCATTGTCCTTTGTTCCACTCCGTGTTGAATCCACTCCCATATGCAAGTCCTTTGTGACCTTGATGGACTTCTGTCTGGGACCATCAAGGTTGTCATGCCAACTGAGTAGGGCTCCTGTGTATGTGCTGCTACAGTTAAGGGATTATGGCCGTCCTGTATCAAACCTTCCCCCTTTGATAGCCCTTCCTTCATGGAGTAAAATAAAAGTAGACCGGTGTAAATCCGATGTATGGTTGATTTACTATGAATTTATAACAGAAATGTTGCGCATGTCACATGTGAGTGTGTGTGTGTGTGTGTCGTGTTTGTACAAACTGAATGATTGGGGGGGGGGGGAGTTTCCTGCAACAGAGCTAAAGCTTGCCATGACAGTTAGCAACTGGAACATAAGAAACTGTCCTGTACTGAGTTAGGAACCTTTGTCAATCTAGCTCATGCTGTCTACACTGATTGGCAGTGCCGGATTTACGTATAAGCTAAACAAGCTATAGCTTAGGGCACCACTCTCTTGTGGGGGGGGGGGGCAAAAAAATAAAGGAAAAAACACACCTGGATGTCCTGTTGTAAACAAAATCTGCCCTTTTCCCCTTATGGAGTATCCAAGAGCCCGTATAGAGTACTTACGTGGGTTCCCTATTAGTAGGAGAAAATAACAGAGGCCAACCAGAGAATACTGAGAAGCAAAGCAGCTAGTAAGCCTGATCTTTATTGAACTGTTGCAACAGGGTGCTCCCCTCACATACAGGAAAGGAGGAGGACCCAGAACCAAGGTGTGCCCACCCTTACATAGACATTTTAAATTCCCTGCCCTGGAGCTCAAGACCAGCCCTCCATACATCATACATACATCACAGAAGGGGTGTAACCCAAGACCACCCCCCACAAACATCATACCTACATCACAGAAAAGGTGGTCTACAACAGAAATTTGAATGTTGTTGTTTTTCCTGTCTGCCAGGTTGTCTGATAATGCCTTATCTGATTGCCTTTCCTGGTAGTCTGGCCATTCCTTTGAAATGGTGATTACCCACTTACTGTAACTAGGAAGGTTTTTTTCACCTCCTCCCTCCTTGCAGAGAAACATTTGGTCGGCTTGGGAGTCAAAATGGTTTCAGGTCAGTCTTCCTGTGCTGATCTATGTACGTGCTTGGTTGGTACATTTATGAACATTTATTATATATATATATAAGACCTTAAATTTTATTATTACGTTTCCAAGATATAAGATAAAAAACAAATAAAATAAAACCCACATACAGCAACAGTGTTTTGTGTTGTGTGGGCTCCTACGATGTAAGTAATGGTCCCCGCCTGCTAGCCTGCTCCCTAAAATATCCCTGGTTTGCTCATTTCTATATATAGGGTGCCTACATTCTGCATGGACTGGTTGCATGGCAACATCAGCAAATGGCTTGCGATACCTATTAGGTACATAAATTGCCATATAGCATATATTCAACAACAAAAATAGCGACAATTTGTTGTTGACAAAGGACAGCTGGACATATAAAGGGCCCCATTACCTTCAGTAGCTTAGGGCCTCATCAAACCTAAATCCAGCCCTGTCTACAGGACTTTAGAGTTTTTCCCCACCCTGCCTGGAAATTTGTTGTTGTTTAGTAGTTTAGTCATGTCCGACTCTTTGTGACCCCATGGACCAGAGCACGCCAGGCACTCCTGACTTCCACTGCCTCCCGCAGTTTGGTCAGACTCATGCTGGTAGCTTCGAGAACACTGTCCCACCATCTCGTCCTCTGTCGTCCCCTTCTCCTTGTGCCCTCCATCTTTCCCAGCATCAGGGTCTTTTCCAGGGAGTCTTCTCTTCTCATGAGGTGGCCAAAGTATTGGAGCCTCAGCTTCAGGATCTGTCCTTCCAGTGAGCACTCAGGGCTGATTTCCTTCAGAATGGATAGGTTTGATCTTCTTGCAGTCCATAGGACTCTCAAGAGTCTCCTCCGGCACCATAATTCAAAAGCATCGATTCTTTGGTGATCAGCCTTCTTTATGGTCCAGCTCTCACTTCCATACATCACTACTGGGAAAACCATAGCTTTAACTATACAGACCTTTATTGGCAAGGTGATGTCTCTGCTTTTTAAGATGCTGCCTAGGTTTGTCATTGCTTTTCTCCCAAGAAGCAGGTGTCTTTTAATATCAGGGATTAAAACTGGGACCTTTTGATGCAGAGCAGGACTGAGCTATGATTCTTCCCGCACTTATAGCATCTGCCGCAGGGTTTTGTCCTGGGTCCACTGAGTTGGCCAGAAAGTGCAATGACTTGGTTTAATATGGCCCCTTCATGTTTATTGCTGTTTCTGTGTTATATTATATTATGACAATAGTTATTATTATTTTTGCTAAGTTTCGTGGATATTTTCTTTTTTAATTGCTTATGTAAGTCACCTGGAGATGTTTTGCATTAGCTGCTGCTGGTAATTGAAATCGTCGTCTTCATGCATTTTAAAAAATAGAGTGTCCTTGGTAAACTGGCGCCTTCCCCCCATCAAATTCTGGAAGCACCATTGGGGGAGATGAATGCAATCTGCTGCTGAACAGTTCGGTTAATGATTCTGTCAATGCTAGCCTAGCAGACAGCTGGAAGAATTGTTGATCTCTATTCCACCGTTAAAGCAAACATTATAAACCCCATACAGACACTAGCGAGCTCCATCCAAAATGTTTGCACTGAGGACTGGGCCAGGGAACCCTTCTCAGGCTTAAGTACCTGCCTCTCTCCTCTGAGCAAACATTGCTGGATAATGGGGTCTGTTTGAAGGATCCAGACAGTTAATGAGCATCTATAATTCCTGCTGAGTACACCTGGAGTTGTGTTTTTTCCCCCCTCTGGACTATACACCAGAGCTCCGCATGTGAAACTAGTATTTCAGTGCCATTAGGTTGACTCAGTCCCTCTCCCTGGAGATCTGATGTGAAGCTGGGAACTTTTGAAGTCTGCTTGGGGTGTTTAATGCTATATCACCATCTATGCTCAACATGTCTAAGTGTAAATAAACTGAAATATTATGAACTCCCTAAGGCTCCAGGGATATCCTTCCAAATAAAACCAAACCTGGTTAATTGCCACACTCCTGGAACTTCTTGCTGCAAGGAGGACGAGTGAGAGTATCATAATACTGTTGGTTTAAAAAGGAAGAGTCTTTGCCAGGGGTCAGCAAACTTTTTCAGCAGGGGGCCGGTCCACTGTCCCTCAGACCTTGTGGGGGGCCGGACTATATTTTGGGGGAAAAAATAATGAATTCCTATGCCCCACAAATAACCCAGAGATGCATTTTACATAAAAGGACACATTCTACTTATGTAAAAACACCAGGCAGGCCCCTGGTGTTCGTTCTGCCCTTTCCAATGCGCTTCCCCGACTCAAAGCACAAAAATGTTAATTATTATTTTTTTAATAGGGGGTTTCTTGCACTAGGGCGACCGAGAGCTTTAATCCACTTTAAGGTCACAAACTTTTGACCAAAGAGTGGAAATGGTTTGTTGAATATTTACAGATAAATGGAAAGCAGATAAGAACGCTGGCAGGATTAGTGTAATAACCTACAGTTACATTAGAGTATATATTTAAAGAAGATAAACAAATGAGTAAGTTAAATGAATTTGGCTAGGCAGAAGATATTAAAAATAAATGTATTATATGTTAAATATTATTCTAAGAAAGATATGCTAATATGCCTAGAATAAAAATGTAAAGTATATCTATGAATTGGAAAAGAGAAGAGATAAAAGAAATATAAAGAATGATACATTTGGAGAATGCAAAGATAAAGGTGGAAATAGAGATTTATAGAAGTCGAATTGTGGTGGAGGGAAGCTGTGGGTGGGGAAGGGAGTATTATATAAGTATGTAATATTTGTTTTCAATGTTTTTGGATTGTTTTCAATCTATTTTAATTTCTTTTTAGTTGTTGTTTTGTTTTTTTCTATATTATTTAAACGGAAAATAAACAAACATGCAAATAAAAATAAATGTAAGGAACCGCAGAAGGTGGGGGAAGGACATCAAGTTTTAAAATGTCAAAATGATGGTAAAATCAATGAAATGTATATACAGTGGTGCCTCGGTTTAAGTACTTACGTAATTCGTTCTGGAGGTCCGTTCTTAACCTGAAACTGTTCTTAACCTGAAGCACCACTTTAGCTAATGGGGCCTCCTGCTGCTGCGCCATCGCTGCACAATTTCTGTTCTCATCCTGAAGCAAAGTGTGGTGTAGTGGTTAAGAGCGATAGACTTGTAATCTGGTGAACCAGGTTCGCTTCCCCGCTCCTCCACATGCAGCTGCTGGGTGACCTTGGGCCAGTCACACTTCTTTGAAGTCTCTCAGCCTCACTCACCTCACAGAGTGTTTGTTGTAGGGGAGGAAGGGAAAGGAGAATGTTAGCCGCTTTGAGACTCCTTCGGGTAGTGATAAAGCGGGATATCAAATCCAAACTCTTCTTCTTCTTAACCCGAGGTACTATTTCTGGGTTAGCGGAGTCTGTAACCTGAAGCGTATATAACCTGAAGCGTATGTACCCCTGTACCACTGTATCTGAAAAGTATAAATATTTTAATAATAATAATAATAATAAATTCCCTGGCATGTGCTTGAATGTTGTTGTGGTTGTTTAGTCGTTTAGTCATGTCCGACTCTTTGTGACCCCATGGACCAGAGCACGCCAGGCACTCCTGTCTTCCACTGCCTCCCACAATTTGGTCAAGAGGCTTGAATACCTCTTGCAAAAACAAAAACAAAAAACCTGCCTGTTTGGCCGATAAAAACAACAAGACTTAGAGAGACTAGCAAATTTAATAGCGCTGTAAGCTTGAAGTCTCTTTTGCCGCCTCTAGTTCAGCAGCAGGCAAACAGGCCAGCATAATTCGAGTGGCGTTGGGAGAAGGAGCAAAGGGACCTCTGCCCTTGTGAAAGGAGAAGCCAAGGTGTTCGGAAGCAGCTTTGGCCCAGTTGCCAGGCAGATCTGAACCCCTCCCTTCTTAATGCAAGCTTTAGCAGCTTGCCAGGCAGGCTTTGTGAGTTTCATGTCTGCTGCCTGGCATCAGGTAAACAGAACGGCTGAAAGACTTCTGTGGCATTCATCCCTGGAAGGAGGAGGAGAGAGGGAGGGACTTGGATGAATTCTCCCATCCTGCAATTAAGCCTAAGCAGATGCATATACCATATTTTTCGCTCTATGACGCACCAGACCACAAGACGCACCTAGTTTTTGGAGGAGGAAAAGAAGAAGAAAAATATTCTGAATCTCAGAAGCCAGAACAGCAAGAGGGATCGCTGTGCAGTGAAAGCAGCAATCCCTCTTGCTGTTCTGGCTTCTGGGATAGCTGCGCAGCCTGCATTTGCTCCATAAGACACACACACATTTCCCCTTACGTTTTAGGAGGGGAAAAGTGAGTCTTATAGAGCAAAAAATACGGTAGGTTTTGGATTTTACAAAGAAGTCGTTCTGGACTGCTGTCGTTTCCTTGTTCATTTCCAAAATAGATGGATGATAGATAGAGAGATAGATACGGTAGATAGATAGATAGATAGATAGATAGATAGATAGATGATAGATAGATGACAGATGATAGATAGATGTTATTTATTTATTTATTTGATTTTCAAAAAGAGAGAAAGAAAAAGAAAATAAGAAAACAAACATACATAAAAAAGTACAAATTCAAAATATAGAGATTACTCTGAATTTCCTGACTTCCCTCCATCCCTTCCATGGGTCCTTTTGTTTCTATTTTCAACTGCGTATCAATACAGTGGTACCTTGGGTTACATACGCTTCAGGTTACAGACTCCGCTAACCCAGAAATAGTACCTCAGGTTAAGAACATTGCTTCAGGATGAGAACAGAAATTGTGCTTCGGCAGCATGGCGCCAGCGGGAGGCCCCATTAGCTAAAGTGGTGCTTCAGGTTACGAACAGTTTCAGGTTAAGAACGGACCTCCAGAACAAATTAAGTACTTAACCCGAGGTACCACTGTACTTCTCCAATTTTTCATCTTCCAAAGTTATCTATACGTTCTGTTACATTACAAGTGTATTTAAAATCCTGCTAATGTTTTGACCTGTTTGCAGTGATTTCGTTTCAAAGATTTTATACCTCCCCTTTCCTAAAATAAAAAATATATATTGCGAGGCAGCCGACAACATCACTGTTAAAACGGTTAAAAATCCAGATCAACAAAACCCAAGCAGCATAAATGGTGAAATAAAGGCATACTTTATGGAAGGAGCAGTAGAAAGCAACCACAATCATGGGTGAGGGGGCTGGCACCTTCCCCATATAGCCATGCAATTCCATTCCTCAAATGGGGCACTGCTAAGAGGACTGTGCTTAGCTTAGCTTTTAGCAAACCAGGCTTTTAGTGTTCCTGCTCCTCCAGCCCTCTGGAATGACACATAGAATCATAGAATTGTAGAGCTGCAAGGGATACCCAGGGTCATCTAGTCCAACCCCCCCCCCCACAGGAGAGGTACGTTTCCAGGGCTCTCCCTGTTCCTGTGATTGTAGCTTCTTTCACACTGCTTTCAATACTGAAGTTCCAATTGTTGCAACCTAACCCAGGCATCTTAGGGTTAAGAAGGGCAGGTATGAAATAAATAAATCCTCGTCGTCATCATCTAAAGTGGGGAGGGGGCACGGCCACGCGTAAGACAATAGTCTAAATCCAGCGATGGGATTGGTGATCAGTTCGAGAATTTAGTTTTCAGTCGTTTTATTTATTTATTTAAAAATGCAGCAATGCTGCAAATTTATTTATTTATTTCCTAAAATTTGTATGCGCCACTTGATTGTGTGTGTTTTTAAACCCACACCCTCAAAGCGCTTTACAAAAGAATGAACAGGAGTAATAATAATAAGAATAATAATAATAATAGCAACTGGCCACAGTGATCCATGCAATGGTCACCTCCAGGCTTGATTATTGTAACTCGCTCTACGCAGGGCTGCCCTTGAAGATGACCCAGAAACTCCAGCAGGTACAGAATGCCACGGCAAAGCTCCTTACGGGGTCCTTGCCACGGGATCACATTCATCCAGTGCTTTACCAGCTGCACTGGCTCCCGGTGGAGTACAGGGTCAGGTTTAAGGTGCTGGTTTTGACCTTTAAAGCCCTATGCGGCTTAGGACCCACGTACCTACGGGACTGCCTCTCCTGGTGTGCCCCACAGAGGACCTTAAGGTCCACAAATGACAACATTTTGGAGGTCCCAGGTCGCAAGGTGGTTAGATTGGTCTCAACTAGGGCCAGGGCCTTTTCAGTACTGGCCCCGACTTGGTGGAACGCTCTGTCACAAGAGACTAGGGCCCTGCGGGACTTTGACATCTTTCCGCAGGGCCTGCAGGACAGAGCTGTTCCGCCTGGCCTTTGGTTTGGACTCAGACTGACCCTTATGTTTCCTTCCCCTTATGGTCTTGATCTATCGGCTATTTTAAAATGAGGCTGCATTTTAAATTGCATTTTAACCTGTATTTTAAATTGGGGTTTTTTTGTCCCCCCCCACCCTTCTTTTTCCCCTATTATGTTTTTACTGTGATTTTATTGGTGTTAGCTGCCCTGAGTGTTAGCTCCCTCTGGCCGGGGAGGGCGGGGTATAAATAAAAATTATTATTATTATTATTATTATTATTATTATTATTTCATGCGGCACAAGCTTATCCAGAAGCAACAATATTTTGGGGATCTGCTCTGCTTTGCTTTGCTTTGCTTTGCCTGGATTCAGCAGCAAATAAGTGCTGCGGGGCAAAAAGAAAAAGAACGGGAGATCCATTTTCAAAGAGGCGTTTTAAGGGCAAATTTCAGCTTGCGTAATTGCATTGTCTGTCAGCCAAGCCAAGAGTTCATTTCAGGCAACACTTTCCTGGGAGGCTCACGCAGAGGGACAGTTTTCATAACAATCGCTATGGCAGCCTCCCCTCCTGCCATAGCAACCAAAGTGAATGAGACACAGCCTGAAACTCCACGATTTATCATTGCCCAAAACTTGTTCACAGAATCGTAAGAGTTCGAAGGGTCCTCTAGTCCAACGCCCTGCAATACAGGAATCTCGGCTAAATCAAAATCAAAGCAAGTTCAATACCTTGCTACTCAAATACAGTTGTCACAATACACAAAGCGTAACAGGCTGAAGGATAATAACTGTGATAATTTTATTGGTTATTTCCTATCGTAAAGGTCTAGTCCAGTCTGTGCAACGTATACAGTTCATATGTACGGTGTATAACCTATGCGGCTCATTCCAATGTTATTGCATTTCATCTTTTCTTAACTTTTCTTAATAATAATAATAATAATTTTTTATTGAAATCCTCCCCAGCCGAAGCCGGGCTCAGAGCAACTAACAACAGTAAAAGTAACACAGTTTACATAAAATCACTATCAATTAATTAAAATACATTCTAAAATCAATTCATTCTAAAATCAATTCAGAATCAAATTAATGGCAACCATTGGGCTAGAGTTCTATGGGGATTACCAAAAGAGGGGGTCAGACTGTGCCTTGGCCAAAGGCCTGGTGGAACAGCTCTGTCTTGCAGGCCCTGCGGAAAGATATCAAGTCCCGCAGGGCCCTAGTCTCTTGTGACAGAGCGTTCCACCAGATCGGGGCCACAACCGAAAAAGCTCTGGCTCTGGTTGAGGCCAGCCTAACCTCCCTGTGGCCTGGGATCTCCAAGATGTTCTTGTTTGCAGACCGTAAGGTTCTCCGTGGGGCATACCAGGAGAGGCGGTCCCATAGGTACGAGGGTCCTAGGCCAATTAGGGCTTTAAAGGTTAAAACCAGCACCTTAAACCTGATCCTGTACTCCACCGGGAGCCAGTGCAGCTGGTATAGCACCAGGTGAATGTGATCCCGTGGCGAAGACCCCATAAGGAGTCTTGCCGCGGCATTCTGCACCCGCTGGAGTTTCTGGGTCAGTCTCAAGGGCAGCCCCACGTAGAGTGAGTTACAATAATCCAGTCTGGAGGTGACCATCGCGTGGCTAGGTCTTACTGCTTCTTGTTATAAGTTCCTGTATAACACAATCCTTAGGTAAGAATAGAAAAGTCCCCAAGGTATCGAGAACAACACAGCTGATGTAGACTGCTGGCACAAGTTAGCTCTTGTCGCAAAATATTTTTAAAAGGTTGATTTTAAAAGATGATTCGCTCAAGTTCCCTCGGGGATTTGGGGAGCAGTGGGCAGGATTGAGCTGCCTAGATCTTAGTTAGTTACTGATAATGTTTTGCACCGATGGCATGGAAGGCTCTGAAAATGACTGAGGAACCTGGTGAACTGGCACGCTGGATGCCAACAGGTTTTAAATACCAGTTTGATGCTTTCCAGATGTTTTGGGCTACAGTCTCCATCACTGTCAGCCAATAGTTCAAGGAGTTAGAGGCAGACGCACAGACCAGACTACTTATTGGACAGTTGGCACCCATATTTTGGAAAGTTTCTGTTTTTTCAAACTGCATCAAATATTTAACTTTTTAATATTGTTTTTATTATTATTAAAGAAGACTCTTGAAAGCTTTCCCCCTAAAAATTCCTGTTATCGCCCTTGTTATGTGGTCTGTCGTGTCAGTTTACTCCTCCTTTCCTTCCCTATGCCTTTTAACAGTGGCATGCAGTTATTCAACCTGAAGGGAGAGGAGAGAAGAGGGGGGAGGTAAAACTCCATCGTGTTTTAGCTAGCTCCAGCTAACAATTGTTTCTAGCTATGCAGGTTTAGCTCTGCAGGCCGGCAGTGGTTTTCCTGTCTGGCTCAGCTCTGCAGGCCAGTAGTGGTTTTCCTGTCTGACTTCTCACCTCAGCTGTGCAAAGATGCAAACATTTATGCGAAGCAAATAATATTTGCAAAGATCTGCAAAAGGGAGGGGGGGCTTAGCTAGCCTAATAAGGTAATAAAGTGTATCTCTGCCTGTTGATTGGGGAGCAACTGGGGAGCCAAGCTTGCAGCTTCAGTATAAGAATGCTCGGAAGACAATAGGGGCGGCGGCCAGTCTTTGGAAGCTATTCCACTGGCTGTCTCTGCGCAGATTCTGCAATAAACCTTTTTCTTTGTGAAACCCACCCTGGTGTTTGCTTGACTCCTTCATGCTAACGGCAAGGGCACGAGGTGACTGGATCCGGACCCCTTAGGTTCAGATATCCTAACAAACCGGTGCAGCTTTCCCCACTGTGGCATATTCATAACCTCAGATGTGGCAGAAAGTATGAATTTAGCAGGAGCAACTTCTCGGTCTGGGCAGACAGCGACGAAAACCAGATTCCTCTTCCCTCCCACTTGTTTTTATGAACTTTGGAGAAGTTCTCTAGAGCTCTGCATTTCCCTGTTCTTGGCTCCTGACGGCGCTTGCGAAAACATTAGAACTAAAAATAACTTCAGTTTAGGTTCAGGCCGGGAGAGAGAAAAGAACCACAGAGTTCCCTGCTCAGTGTTGGATAAACAGGCGATAAGGAATGTTCAGTCACTGTGATCCATGCGACGGTCACCTCCAGACTGGATTATTGTAACTCGCTCTACGTGGGGCTGCCCTTGAGACTGACCCAGAAACTCCAGCGGATGCAGAATGCCGCGGCGAGGCTCCTTACGGGGTCTTCGCCACGGGATCACATTCACCCGGTGCTATACCAGCTGCACTGGCACCAGGTGGAGTACAGGATCAGGTTTAAGGTGCTGGTTTTAACCTTTAAAGCCCTTGGCGGCCTAGGACCCTCGTACCTATGGGACCGCGTCTCCTGGTACGTCCCACGGAGGACCTTACGGTCTTCAAACAAAAACACCTTGGAGATCCCGGGCCACAGAGAGGTTAGGCTGGCCTCAACTGGAGCCAGGGCTTTTTTGGCTGTGGCCCCAATCTGGTGGAACGCTCTGTCACAAGAGACTAGGGCCCTGAGGGACTTGACATCTTTCCGCAGGGCCTGCAAGACATAGCTGTTCCACCAGGCCTTTGGTCAGGGCACAGCCTGACTCCCTCCTTTGGCAATCTTCACAGAACTTTAGCCTAATGGTTGCCAGCAATTTGAGTTGAATTAATTTTACAATGAAATGATTTTAGAATGTTGTACTTTTTTATTGTTGTTAGCCGCCCTGAGCCCGGCTTCGGCTGGGGAGGGCGGGATATAAATAAAATTTATTATTATTATTATTATACATCTTAACCAGCATTCAACTGGTTAAAGATAGCACACTCGCACCCAGGTCTCATTGTTATTGTGTCTGGGCTGGTACCTCTTCAGAAGGGATTCAAGAGTTCCTGTTGAAGGTCGTGGCCCAGGAAGAGTGTTGCCATTTTTTAAAAAGTGGATTTGTTCTGCTAGGGGCGTCAGAGTGCTTTCACCTACGTCAGCCACGCCAACCTAAATTTCCTGGTACCCGCTTGAATTCCTCGCACAAAATAGCGACACCCTGAAGGCACGTCACCCAATGCCCTGCAGCTAAAACAAGACCAATGCTATGCAGTTAACAGGAGATGGTTCTCCCTTTGAGCAACCTGTTTGCAAAAATAGTTCGAAGATGTCTAAGTGGACAGGGAGCAGCCAAGTCAGCTTGGATAAAATTCAGTTATGCAACACATCAAACAAATACTTGATAGCACCTTGGAAACTGCTGATGGGAGTTACAGCTTTGGTAAATAATGGTTTGGAGTGCTTTGTTCTTTAAAAACAAACACCAAGGCTGTTGATGTGACAGTTTCCCCTAGAGACTGCTCCGAGTTATGCTTAACCCACTATGATTGGGTACAGATTATGGTTCTGCTCATTCCAAGAACTGAAGACACTCTCCATCGCCCAGGGATGTCTGCCTAAGATTAATAAAAATAAAAATATTATAATTTGTACTCAACCCATCTGACTGGGGCGGGATCTAAACACATCTTTTAAAAAAAAGTTTCAGGAAAACACATTGCCGGAAGTCGGAACTCCACAAAGCCATCGGGGTAGAATCTACACACATACAAAAAAAAATTCTGAAAATGCTTTTTAAAAAGCATTTTTAAAAATACATTGAATTTTCCATGACTCTCGCCATCGCCATCTAGTGCCACATTGTATATTGCACGTAAAACACTCTTAAAATATTTTATTTGCAGCTATATAGCTGAGTCCCTGGTGTTATTGCGCATTTAAAACGCTTTTTCTTTACTAATGTAGCTGAGTCCTGGGTCGCCCCAACCATTCTGAGCAGCTTCCAATGAACTAAAACATCAAACATTAAAAACTTCCCAAAACAGGGCTGCCTTCAGATGTCTTCTAAAACTCAGATAGACATCTTGACATCTGATGGGAGGACGTTCCACAGGGCGGGCACCACTACCAAGAAGGCCCTCTGCCTGGTTCCCTGTAACTTTTCTTCTCGCAGGGAGGGAACCTCCAGAAGGCCCTCAGAGCTGGACCTCAGAGTCCAGGTAGAACGATGGGAGTGGAGATGTTCCTTCACAGTAGTTAAGAAATGTGCCAGTGCATATCTCCGTCAGAGTTGCGAACTAGTATTCACTGAGGTCTGGACTGTACCTGCAGGCTCACCTGAGCCAATGTCTCTCACACAAAACAAGTTCCTTAGCTAGGATTCCTGCATTGTAGAGGGTTGGACTAGATGACCCCTTTGAACTCTGCAATTCTAAGTTCCTTGCAAGGTAGAAACCCCTATCAATTTACCAGTCATAGCTTCCCCCAAAGAATCTTGAAAACTGTAGTTTGTGCCCCCAACTGAGCTCCAGTTCCAAGCTCCTACACCAAACTACAGTTCCCAGGGTTCTTTGGGGGGAAAGCCATGTGTTTTAACTGTTATGTGATGGTGGAATTCATACTGGATCTGAGCATGGAGAAATCTGCCAACACACACACAATTTTGTCCATGGAACCCAACCCTAAACTCTACGGATAGGTCTTACTATTTTCCTTGGCTCAGTCGTGGCTCTTTTATTGACGCTCATCTTCTCCCCTGCTTTCCAAGGTGGACCTGCCTATGTGCTCGTGGGCTTGTGTAGCATTCCCTTGGGGCTTATCAAGCGTTGTTTGCCAGCCCTTCCCTATCTGAACTGCTGTTGTCCTGAAGATTAGTGAGTGAGGTTACAAAAATGCATGAAGGGTTTAAACCAAGGTTGGACGCTTGGTACCAACATCCTGCTGGTACAGTGGTACCTCGGGTTACATACGCTTCAGGTTACAGATGCTTCAGGTTACAGACTCTGCTAACCCAGAAATAGTACCTCGGGTTAAGAACTTTGCTTCAGGATGAGAACAGAAATCATGCGGCGGTGGCGCAGCGGCAACAAGAGGCCCCATTAGCTAAAGTGGTGCTTCAGGTTAAGAACAGTTTCAGGTTAAGAACGGACCTCCAGAACGAATTAAGTACTTAACCTGAGGTACCACTGTATCTTAATGCCTAAGGCACCCTGCTCTGTTCAAACAAGACCAGCCCTATAATTGCAGGACCCGCTTCTCTTCCCAAAGGCCAGCTTCATGACTTTGTTCAGAATATATTTTCTCTTGAAATATATAAAATATATATTATATATTTAAATATATATATTTTTTCTTTCCAGAGATTTTCTGGCTTATTGTAGTTCTTCTACTACTCTATTCCAAATGGAAAGTGTAATGCTGGTGGTCAACAAAAGAGGTTTAAAGACTCTCTCAAGGCAAATCTAAAAAAAAAAAAAGTTTTATAAACACTGACAATTGGGAAACACTGGCCTGCGAGCGCTCCAGTTGGAGAACAGCCTTTACCAAAGGAGTCATGGGATTTGAAGACGCTCGAACTCAGGACGCAAGGGAGAAATGTGCTAAGAGGAAGGCACACTTGGCAAATCCACACTGTGATCAACTCCTGCCCGGAAACCAATGTCCCCACTGTGGAAGGACGTGTGGATCCAGAATTGGCCTCCACAGTCACTTACAGACTCATTGTTAAAACCGTGTTTATGGAAGACAATCTTACTCGGCTATGAGGGATCGCCAAAGAAGAAGAAGAAGACTTTACTTTGGAGGATAAATACGTTCAAATTCAAATTCTGGTTTGATTTTAGTGACAATAAAGGGACATTTAAAAACTATTCAAACTTTTCTATAAACAAAACAACAACAACAAAGATTTCTGAAATATAAAATTTCAACTTTATGCAGTTTCTTCTCACTTGTATAAAAGGTAAAGGGACCCCTGACCATTAGGTCCAGTCGTGGCCGACTCTGGGGTTGCAGCGCTCATCTCACTTTATTGGCCGAGGGAGCCGGCGAACAGCTTCCGGGTCACGTGGCCAGCATGACTAAGCCGCTTCTGGCAAACCAGAGCAGCGCATGGAAATGCCGTTTACCTTCCCGCCAGAGTGGTACCTATTTATCTACTTGCACTTTGATGTGGTTTTGAACTGCTAGGTTGGCAGGAGCAGGGACCAAGCAACGGGAGCTCACCCCGTTGCGGGGATTCGAACCGCCAACCTTCTGATCGGCAAGTCCTAGGCTTTGTGGTTTAACCCACAGCGCCACCCGCGTCCCTCTCACTTGTATAGGTTGGGTTTATTTTTACCTCCCTTGTTTTAGCTTTTCTTTACACCAAGCTAGGTCACACCCATTCCATACATTTAAAACACATGGCTTCCCGCAGAGAAACCTGGGAACTGCCGTTGTCTCCCCCCAGTGCTATAATTTCCAGCACCCTTAACTACTCTCCAATTAACAGATGAATGGGGCCAGGCTGAAAGGAAGCAAATCTCCATCTGCACTGGAGTCCTTAAGGTCACCCCAAGTATCCTTCAACACTCACTTATAGTGAGCTTTGAAACATCTTCGGTGTACACTGAAAAATATAACGGGAAGCAATTCCTATGTGTTTGCATCCCGAAACAGCATGGATTAGTTCCTTCCAGCTAACGGAATCAGGAATCCCAGCTGACAAAACCTGATTCTGTTCCCAGTAACTTGAGCTCAAGGACAGGATTGTAGGAAAAACCCGACTCGCACTCTCCTCTCTAAATCACTATTTATGATTCGAGCCAGCTGCCTGGACTCGTTGCTGCTTTGACTGCCAAAAGTTTCGCTTGGCTCAGAAATGACTAAGGATGCAATTTTTAAACTTCTGCCTGGAATATATTTTAAAAAAACACAACCCAGTTGCAGTGGCATCTGAAGCTTATTACAGCCCAGTGAATTGATGTTATTTTTGGTCGTCCTCACGGAAAACTTGGGTCTTGGATCTGATTACACACTCTCCTGCAGGGATAATAGAGAGTCACTTCCTGTTCTGATGCAACTTCCAAGATGTGAAATCTCCCCACGGCCCATCCATGTCGAGAGTTAACCATGTGAAGGGTAAAAAGCTCATGCACACTGGACGGGGCCATAGCTGTCAACTTACAGATTTGAAAATAAGGGACCAGCAGCCTCGAAAATAAGGGATTTTGCTATTGTAAAGAGTTACATACATTGGTAGGATTGACAATCCGGCATGAGGCGGTTGCGGTGCCACGACGGCCACTAAAGCGCCGCCCTTCTGCGTCCCTCCCCATCCCCTCCTCTTCCTCCTCCCTCAGTCCGCCTCCTCAGCTGCCACCACCGCTGCCGCCTCTGGGCTCGCAGGCGGCGTGGGCGAGAGTCTCTCTCCCTCCCCCCCTCTCGGGCGGGGAAGGGCCGATGGAATTCCTCGCGACAGGACGACAGTGCCAGCGTGCGCGCTCTCTCGCAGCGGAGGACCCCGAGCCTCTGCTACCCTCCCGAGCCGGGCAAGCATGAAACCTGGGAAATTTAAGGGACATCATCAATAAGGGACAGCAGCGGAACACGGCGCTGGGATAAGGGAGTTTCCCGCCAAATAAGGGACAGTTGACAGCTATGGACGGGGCACGTTGAAGGAGCATTTCTAGTTACCAGGACAAACATCCAAGCCCCAAATCAAACCGCAGAGAAAGATTATTATTCTACAAGTGCAGTCTTCAATGTCATTATGATCAATTCTATAACAATAATGTATGAATTGCCTTCTACCTGTGCCCCAAGCAGGGCTGGCCCAACACATTTTGGTACCTGAGGTGAACCACAAAATGCCCCCCAGTCAGGGAAGAAGGGGTGGTTGAGGAGGAACAGGGCGGGGAAGAAGATCGACTTTGGGATTTTCTGCCCTTGTGGATTCTGCCGCCTGAGGCAGTCACCTCACCTTGACTCATGGATGTGCTGGCCCTGGCACCAAGGCAATGTCATATATTTTTGCATTTTTGTGTTTTTATATTGCAAACCGCCTTGTGATATTCAAATGAAGGGAGGTATGTAAAATTAACAAATATAAATAAAACAAATGTGCACAACATAAAAAAAAGCAGTTACAAAAATAACAGAAAAGAATTTGACAACAATCTAAAATGGGACACGTTTTGCCTCCCTTCCTGCAGAGGAATATTTGAGGTCATTGGGAGAATCAGAATGGCTTCAGGATTGCTCTCCTGTACTATTTCAGACACGTGGTTTATATGGACTTCTGAACAGTGGTACCTCCGATGATGAACAGGATCCGTTCCGGGGGCCCGGCCATATCCCGAAAATTTCGTAACTGGAGGACTGCTTGGAAATCTGAAGGGTCTACTGCAGTTGACCCCCTAGAATGGAAGATCTGGAAGGGACCCTGGGAGTCATCTAGTCCACTGGGGGGGGGGGTCCCCTTGGCCTATGGCTTTCTTGCAGAGGGAAGAATTCTGCTTCCTCTCACATTCAGAACTTTTGCACTGGCATTGTTGTATATTAAACAGGGACTTTCCCAGATTGTCTCTTAACGAAAGGAATTGATGGTTGATCCGGTGCAGAAGTTAGCCTGCTCCTCTTCGGCTAAAGAACTTCAGAGGAATATTCCTAGGAAGCTGCCATGGACAGAGTCAGTCCTGTCAGCCACTGACTTCAGCATCGCCTTCACTGACCGGCAGCAGTTCTCCAGGGGTTCGGACAGGGGGGGACATTGTCAGCCCCCCCCCCCGAGATGCAGCCCACGACAGAAGACGTGCATGCCAAGCAGATGGTCTAATCCTGCGCTATGGAGACCCCTAGCCTGCCTGGAAGGATGTGGGGATGGTCTCCCTTTGGGAAGAAGGAGATGAAAGGAAGATTCTGAGTTCTGAGAGAGGAGCCTCCCCTCTTGGGAGGGGCCAGGTGGGCTCAGGTGTGTGGGGGGGGGTTGCCACGGTGACCAGGACCCGCCCTCCTTTGTGACCTCTCTTGCCTCTCCTTTAAAAGCCACCCACTTGCAGGCAGCTATTGTGGGTTAGTAGTGAGGTGAGTAGAGAAAGAGGAGTTAGTGGCAGTTGGTGGCAGTTGGTGGCGATTAGGAGAGGAGTTTAGTTTGCTGTTATTTTTCCAGTTTCTTATTTTGATTTTGATTGATTTATTACTTTTATTTGATTTATTTTACTTTTTGTTCTTTATTTTTTATTTTACATTTTTATTTAGGGCACATTTGTGCCTATTTTGTATATATTCTGTACATATGTATTTTGTTTATAGAGGATTAGTTAGGGTTAGGTGTAGGGTTAGGGCTGGGGTTGGGGTGAGAGTTAGGCTTGGGTGGGCATTTTAGATAGTTAACTAGTTTAGAGAGGAGTTTGGGAATTTTTCGTGGCAGAAATGGGCAGGCTGTAAGTAGCATTTCTTCCTTTCTCTTCGTCTCCTGGGGGGGGGGGGTGAGTCCTGGGGCCCCCTGCAGAGTCTTGGCTCCTTATTCAATGAACTGTTGCAACAGGACTTTCAACTGCCAACTGGAAGAAGCAGAAAAAGGTCAATTTTACCAGCACCTTTTAATAAAACGGCATACATGCATCACATCTGTGTCACAAACTGGGTGGGCTTTTCTGGTGGAAACCTGAGTCTCAGATTTGCCCCTGTCTCTCCCTTGACCTCCACCTTACACCCATTGAGTAAAACAAAGGAAAAGATAAGACAGTTCCTGTTTCCCAGCCCAGTTGAGTCCCGTGAAATAAAAAAATAAAGGTCTCTCATATATACATATATATAATGTTTATGGATTTGCCAGGCAAACACGTACATAAATGTATAGGCCACATGTCTGAGGCAGCACAGGAAGGCAGTCCCGGAGCCATTTTGGCTCACAGACTGACCAAATGTTTTCTCTGCAAGGTGAAAGGAAAATGGAAAAGCCTCCCCATTGTCTTTTCATTCACAATACCTGTCTTAAGGGTATGTCTGTGTATGAATAGGGTGAGCCTGTGACTTGGCTCAGGAACTATTTGTCACTACAAAAGACAGGCCAGGCTCCCCAGGGTATCCAATCAAGTAAGGATTAACTGGTAACCTGCCAGACAGGAGGTAAACAATGCACTCAGATTTCTGTTGTAGACCGCCCTTTCTGTGTTGTAGGTATGATGTGTCTGGGGGGTGGTCTTGAGCTACACCCCTTCTGTGATGTATGTATGATGTTTCTGGGGGTGGCCTTGGACTCCAGGGCGGGCAATTTAAAATGTCTATATAAGGGCGGGCAGACCTGGGTTCTGGGTTCCTCCTCCTTTCCTGCGAGTGAGGGGAGCACCCTGTTGCAACAGTTCAGTAAAGATCAGGCTTACGAGCTGCTTTGCTTCTCAATATTCTCTAGCTGACCTCTGTTATATTCTCTGACCGATGGAGTACCACAAAGGACTCTATAAGGGCTCTTGTGTCCCCCATAAGGGAATAAGGGCAGATTTTCGTTTATTACATCCCCCTCTTGTCCTGGAGAAGTCCCCAGTCCATGGAGGTTGGATCCACTCTTGTCCTTGAGATGGCGACCTGTCTGGCCCTCAGAGACCAGGATGGCCTTACGGTCTTCAAACAAAAACATCTTGGAGGTCCCGGGCCACAGGGAGGTTAGGCTGCTCTCAACCAGAGCCAGGGCTTTTTCGGCTGTGGCCCCAACTTAGTGGAACGCTCTGTCACAAGAGACCAGGGCCCTGCGGGACTTGACATCTTTCCACAGGGCCTGCAAGACAGAGCTGTTCCACCAGGCCTTTGGCCAAGGCACAGTCTGACCCCCTCCTTTGGCAATCTTCACAGAACTCTAGCCCAATGGTTGCCATTAATTGGGTTTTGAGCTGATTTTAAAATGAATTGACTTTAGAATGCTGTGTTACTTTTATTGTTAGCCGCTCTGAGCCCGGCTTCGGCTGGGGAGGGCGGGATATAAATCAAATTTTATTTTTATTATTTTGATTCTGCTGAGGTTCCCCATCCCTTCGCCTATTTTGCCCCCCACTCTGCCCTCTCAGATGCGGAGAGGCCCCCCCACCCCACCATCAAGGACTGACAGCCTGACTTTTGTATTTCAGCTGCTGGAGGACAAACAGCGGTACCTCCTGGGGGGTGAACAAAGAGTGCCAGGCAGCTGATCTCAGGGGGCTCCGAACCCTGAAGTGCTCCAAGCAGGAGACGGCCAAAGCCATTCTGGTGAGTGATGGGTGGTGTGAGGGACCCCCACAGGGAGGTGGGGGAGGGAGGGGCTTTGGGGAAGGGGTTGCCATTCCCTTGGAAAGCCAAGCTGGGTCTTGGGGGTCAGAGCCGTCCTCCGGAGGCCCCTGGAAAGAGCTGACCTCCCTCCTCTGTTCTCTTCCAGGACATCTTGGGGCCCTTGGAGAACTTCAGGGATGGCCCCCTGACCCTGGCCGTGGCCTTGGAGGCCCTCATCCAGCTGAGGTGAGTGGGGTCCTTGGGATGGATGCAGTTGTGGGGGGGGGCAGAACTCCAGGGGGAGCTCCAGGTGGTGGGGAAGAGGAGGCAGGAGGGAGAAGGGGGCAAGGGGGACTGGGAGGAGGCAGCGTCTAAACTGCTCCCCTTCATCTCTGCAGTATCATGAGGCCAAAGTTCAGCGGTGATATGCTCAGTGCCATCCTTCACAGGACTCTGGAGGCTGTTCTTGGGGGCCCACAAAAGGAGGAGGACAGAGAGGTATGTCCTTTGTCCGGACTTCCCTTTGCACGGCTCTTTCTTCTTCACACACACATGCAGCACCAGAACCAGTGTGGTGTAGTGGTTAAGAGCGGTAGACTCATAATCTGGGGAACCGAGTAGTCCCAGGGAAAGTGTGTGCAGGGGCAAGGGCCCCAACAGTTCTCCCAGGCCACTGATGGTCCCTTCAGGAGCTGGTGGCATGAGGTCTTCTGCCTGGGCAGAGGTGCGGGGTGGGTGGAGCAGATACCGTGAGCATGAAAGCTGCCATGTTGTGTTGTGAAACAGCTCAGTTGGCTAGAGCATGGTGCTGACAAAGGACCAGGTTGCAGGTTCGATCCCCATATGGAACAGCTGCATATTCCTGCATTGCAGGCCGTTGAACTAGATGATACTCAGGGCCTCTTCCAGGGAGCCAGTGTGGTGTAGTGGTTAAGTAATCTGGTGGACTTGTAATCTGGTGAACCAGGTTCGCTTCCCCGCTCCTCCACATGCAACTGTTGGGTGACTTTGGACTAGTCACACTTCTCTGAAGTCTCTCAGCCCCACTCACCTCACAGAGTGTTTGTTGTGGAGGAGGAAGGGAAAGGAGAATGTTAGCCGCTTTGAGACTCCTTTGGGTAGTGATAAGGTGGGATATCAAATCCAAACTCTTCTTCTTCTTCTTCTTCTTCTTCTTCTTCTTCTTCTTCTTCTTCTTCTTCTTCCCCATAGGGCTTAGTGGTGCGTTGTGCCTGGGTGCCAGCCTCTCAGGGGTGCCCCAGCAAGTGGGGAGCTGCACGGCTTTGCCAGCAGCCTCTCCTTTCCGTGCACGCCCACCAGCTGCACCCCGCCAACAAGAAGGCTGGCGGGCGGGCGGGCGGGCGTGCAGCTTCCCTCCCAAGCCTCTGAGGGGATTGCTCTCCCGCAGCGGCATGGGGGAGAGTTGCCCCCTCCCAGTACGCAGCTACGGCCACCCCAACACTATCCGTGGTAATTTGGGGGCACTGGGTGGATATTTGCACCCCGGCGCTGCATCTGCCCAGCACTCAACTTCTTTTCTCTCTTTTCCCGCAGGAACTGAAGCGCCACTTCCGGCTCCTGCTGGGGAGTCTCCTGATGGAAGCCCCCAATCCTGGCCCCCTCCTCCAGCTGCTCAGTGTAAGTGTCCCACGTGCGCTCCCCACAACCTGCTTGGTGCTGAGGCGCTTGAGCCTGCCCTGCTGCTTTGGCCCCAACTGAGACGCTTTTTGCTCCCGCAGGACCTCCAAGGATATGACCTTGACAAAACTGGGGAGGCTCAGGAGCTAGCAGCCAGCAGCATTTCTCTGCTGTTGGCCATGGCATGGAGATTCCCCCAACTCAGAGTAAGTACCTCGCCTTCTTCTCTTCATTTCTGCGGTTGCTTCCATCCCCGCAAGAACACACCCTGTTGAGATTTCTATTCCACCTTAAGGAGCAGACATGTGGAACTGTTGCGTGTCACACGTCTGTTTACATTCCAGCACAGCTTGCTGGGAACTTCCGTTGTGTATAGCTTTTGTTTTCCCCGTTCTCTCTGATAAGACGCTGAGAGAGACGACATGTTTCTTTGTCCTGATTTATGGTTAATAAATCTGTAGTTGTAGTATGCTTTCACAAGCCTCAAGCCTATTCTGTGTGCACAGTTTGTTCTGCTGATAGTGTGCCCTGGCTTTAAAGCCCGGGTTGCTGCTGCCCTTCCACCTCTGCCCAGGAGGCCCGTGGTTCTTGGCTTGGGGCTGCTTCTGTGCTCTCTTGCACCCATTCAGGGTGGATTTCGTAGTATCACCTGACCCGGATTTTTTTTTTTTGCAGATGACAGTAATTCAGCCAGACCTCACATGCTTCCAGCGGAGACCCAAAGAAGGTAAGCCCCACGCCTTGGAAACAGCGAACTCCCTTGTCCCTTGTTTGCTTTAAGGTCCTTGCCTCCCAGGTTTTCCTGCTGGGGGTCCTGCAGGACCTGCTCCCCTGCCTGGCAGGCCTTTCTGACCTGGCCTGGGAGGGCAGCGACTGGACTGACTCTCATTTTCATTCTCTTCCATCCAGATGGCATCATCATTGAAGACTTGTAGTCAGTGCAGACCTCGGGCTCCGCTGGTCACCAGAGAGAGGCCCCTGGGTAAGGAGGATGGTTTTCTCCGTTTGGTCTCATTCGATTGGTTTTCAAACCAATCTCTGGGTTCTTTCCATCTTTTGGGGGGGGGGCGGGACTGTTGGGGCCAGGGGGCCAGAGGAGGGGAGATGTATTTTTGCACAAGTAACATATGAAATGGGCACAAAGGTCCAATTGCACTCATCAGGTAAGGCTTTCTCAAAGGCCCACCTGTTGTTAGAGATGCCCTGCTTCACCTGTGAGAGAAGCTGGCACTCCTGGCATCCTACTTACCTTTTTTTCTCTTCCAGGTGACAGAATGATGCCGGCAAGACCTCCTGATCTGCCTTTCCATGGGGGCAATGTTGATATTTTCGCCCCCTCCCATTGCGAGAATCTCCTGATATGATGTTTTCAGAAAGGAGGGGGCAGAAACTGCTCTTCGCTTCTTCCGCTCCTGCCTGACTCTGGGTGCTGCCTGAGTCTTATCTATGTGGTGATTAGATGGCTGAGTGAGAGCTGGGCTGGATGGACCAAGGGCCTGATTCTGCATAAGGCAGCTTCCAGTGTTCCTATGGGTAACTTTAGCTCGTACCTGTCAAGCGAGCCCAAGTAGTTCCGTGTCCTGATTTTCACTGTATCAAATTAGTGCTTTTTAGCTGGCGAAGAAGTACTTTTGACAACCGATACTCCTGCCAACGAGCTGGTTGTATCACCGGTATTTTAGCTGTTAAACCACAAACCATATTCTCTCTCTCCCCCAGTTAATGTGCTAATGTGGTAGCAGGGTGGGAGCGGCTGGGCAGGATCTTTGAGGGGCGGATGTTTCCGAAAAGTCAAAACAATGGCCATCTTTCTAAAAGGGCTTATGCAGGAAAATGGATGCAAGACTTGAAAGCACAGAAGCACGCAGAGGCGTGTTGCAGATGGCAACACAAACTGGTAGCTGAAAACACACCAGAATGGATGCTGCCTTCTTTCCCTGTGGTTTTGGAATGCTCCAAATTTGCAAATTCACTTTTTCTCCAGGAAACATCCATCTGCCTCTCTTAGGCTCTCTCTAAAGTTCTTTTTTTCAATGAATCCAGAGACACTATTCAACTTCAGTCGTATTCAGTGGATTTTGTCAGGGGACTGGTTTGCAAATCCAGGGACTGTCCCCGGGAAACGGGGACGTCTGGCAACCTTACTCTAGTCTGCCTGGATCACCACAATCTACATGTGCAATGAATGAGAGGTGCTGAAAAGACTCCTAAGGGAACAGAGGCATGGCTTGCGGCAGGGAGCTGAAAGTGGCCCTCCAAGCCTTCTTGTCTGGCCCTCAGAAATCTCCCCAGGCCTCACCCTTCTGGTTCTGGTTTGCACCTCGGTAGGTGTTTCTTCCTGGCTGGAATGGACCTCTTAATTCTTGGGATAATCTCTTGCTTGTCTGATGGAAGACTGTAGTACAGGCAGCAGCAAACTTTTTCAGAAGGGGGCTGGTCCACCATCCCTCAGACCATGTGGTGGGTGGGCTGAACTATATATTTTTTGAGGGGGAGAACGAATTCCTATGCCCCACAAATAACCCAGAGATGCATTTTAAATAAAAGCACACATTCTACTCATATAAAAACACGCTGATTCCCGGAGCGTCTGCGGGCGGGATTTAGAAGGCAATTGGGCCAGATCCGGCCCCTGGGCCTTAGTTTGCCTACCCACGCTGTAGTGTGCTTGTGTAGAAACTAACGTGCAGTAGAAAGGTAAAATTCACATCTGTTGCTCAGCTCACTTTTACCACTGGCCCTGCACACCCACAGTATATGGCCCCCAGAAAGTTGCCCAGGAGGAAATGTGGCCTTTGGGTGGTGTGTGGGGGGGGGGGGGGAATGCTCCTTGCCTCTGTAATAAAACAAGCGGAACTTGTAGGATTGAGGTTTGATGGAAACTTTGATCTCAGTGCGGTACTTTTTGGGTCTCGGACAAGAGCACCTCTGTCAATTTCACTGTGTTAAAATGCTCCCAGCCGGCAGGATAAAAACAGCTGGAGGAAAAGCTGGAGGTTTCAGGGCTGAGCAAGTTGTGCACAGAAGCCAGTGTTTCGTCAAGCTAAACCAGCAATGCAGGCCGTTAACTTTGGAAAGTTAAAAGCCGCAAACGGACCCCCCCCCCCTTCCTCAAATGCCTCTGGCTCATGGCTGGAGACAGATGAGAAATCTGGGCAAATGGAAGCAAAAAATGCTTTTTGTTCCATGTATACCTGGATTGGGGCACGGGTGGCGCTGTGGGTTAAACCACAGAGCCTAGGATTTGCCGATCAGGTCGGTGGTTCGAACCCCGCAACGGGGTGAGCTCCCGTTGCTCGGTCCCTGCCAACCTAGCTGTTCGAAAGCACGTCAAAGTGCAACTAGATAAATAGATACCACTCCGGCAGGAAGGTAAACAGTGTTTCCGTGCGCTGCTCTGGTCGGTTGTGTGACCCCTTGTGATGCCTCCTGTACTACAGTCCCTCTCAAATGTAGAGGTCAAGCCATGTTACCTGCACTAACACTTAGTAACAAGGCAACCCTGTATAGGGAAGCCTTTAAACATATGATGTTGTATTGTGTTTTTAATATTTTGTTTGAGCTGCCCAGAGTGGCTGGGGCAACCCAGTCAAGATGGACGGTATACCAATAAAATTATTCTTCTTATTAAATTTCTTCGGGCAAGAAATAACTTGCGCCTCCCGTTCGCAAGAGTACAAAGCCACACGCAAGCGGTTTAAAAGGCTGCTCAGGATTTATTAGTTTCCATCAGACGAGTACAAAACAAGAATGAAGTGTTAAACAAGGCTTCGTTGGGTGGGGAGGGAGGGGTTAGAAGACGTAGCTGCACCAAAAAAAGAAAAGAAAAAGAAAGTTGTAGAAAAGGATGGTACAGAAGATTTCTCTTTTTTTTTTTTCCTTTTTAGTTGCCGTTTCTTGCTTTTATAAAAACCTACGTCTAAGGAGTACTCGAAGCAGCCTGCCCTACTCTACGGGGAAGGGGAGTGGAAAATGGGCTCTGCCTCCTAGCGTTCAAGTCAGAAGCGTCTGGCCAGGGGGGAGCCAGCCTCCTCACGCGGTGGGACCCGCGTTCGGTTTGCTGGGCTCGCTGGCGTGGCGCTTCCTCATCACGTCCTGAGCCAGGCCACATGTGATCATGCCGTTCGCCACCTGGAAAGTGCCTGAGCTGGAAGGTCAAAGGGGAGGGAGGGGAGAGAGATCGGAGGGTCAGAACGGCAGTATCATCACTCAAGAATCACAGAACTGTAGAGTCGGAACCACGAGGTTCATCTGGTCCAACCCCCTGCAATGCAGGAATCTTTTGCCCAACGTGAAACTCGAACCCAGGACCCTGAGATTAGGAGTCTCACACTCTACCGATTAAGCAATATGGTAGCCCACTTCCCCTGAAAGCGTACAGAGCAATCCTAAATGTGCTTACTGAGAAGCCCAAACCCACTAAATCTGAATTATATCTACCCAATATCCTCTCTCTCTCCAGAAATTGCCTATGTTGGCCTGACCAGGGATAAACTCTCCCCACTAGCTACTGTGAGTTTAATGTGCAAAGAGCGTATGCTTTTTGTTATTACTGATTTATTACTGTTAGCATTTGCTTTCAGCCATTTGCTTAATTTTAGTGTGTATTACACATTTTTTGTTGTTGTACTCTGCTTAGGGATTCGTTTTTATAAGGCAAATAAATAAATGGCCTTGCACAGGGGACTAGAAACTTGCGCTGCACGCAAATCTTCCCTCTCGCCTAGCTATTTGGATGCAGAAAAGCAGGTGTGGATTAAATGAAGAATTGAGATGGCCATCTCTCATGGGTGCTTTCGTTGAGGTTCCTGCATGGCAGGGGGTTGGACTAGATGACCCCTGAGGTCCCTGCCAACTCTGATTCTATAACAGATACAAATCTTTTACATTGCACACACTCCACCCATCCCCACATAGGACCATATGCCAATGTTTGGAAATATAATGCAACGCTTAAGTATTTTCCAAAGTTAACCCAAACACTAATCTACCCATTTAGGAAGTATATAGACAGGAAGAACAAGGATTGAGCTAGTTACACAATCAGTGAAGAACAGCGGGGCAGAGAAAACATTAGCTTCCCACATCTCCTATCCCAGTTACACGTCTGTTCACGATTTTCCAAGATCCTCACTTCAGATCCAAACACACACATACACACACACACACACGTGATATTCCATTTCCAAACTCGGCACAATTTCACTTACTTCTCTGGGGATTCCGACACAGTTGTCATGACTGGGTGGGTCGTCTTTCCAAAGAAGAAGCTGGCCCACCAGTGCCCAGGGTCAGACTTGGGGAGACCTATGAGAATGGACACAAGTGTCACAGTCAGAAAATGGGGACTCCTCTTCAATGTTCAGAAGCTCCAACTGGTGGAGAATTTGGCAGACAGATTGCTCACCGAAACAAGACGGTATGAGCACATTTCATCAATCCTGGCCTGACTGCCAATTAATTTCCGGGCCCAACTCAAAGTACCGGTTTTAACCGATTAAGCTTTAAGCAGCTCAGGACTGCAATATCTCAAGGACTGCCTCTCTCCATATAAACAAACCTGGACCCCGTGGCCATCATCTCAGGCCCTTCTTTGTGTGCCTCCTCTGCAAGAGGTCCAGAGGGTGGCAAGATGAGAACAGGGCCTTTTTAGTGGTGGCTCCATGTTTGTGGAACGCTCTCCCCGGGGAGGCTTGCCTGCTGCCTTTGTTACATATCTTTAGGTACCAGGCAAAAACAGTTTCTCTTCAACCAGGCGTTTGGCATGGTGAACATTCTACGGACTTTTAAATGTGTCTGTGGGAGGGAGGCTATTGGATTGTTTTATTATGTATGTTGTATTTCATTTTGTATTTTTATGTTGTGAACCACCCTGTAGTCTTTGGATGAAAGGCAGCATACAAATTTAATAAAAGTTAACGATTACTAATAGGTAAAAATTTAATGTCACAATATTTTAAGATTAAAGACTAGGATAAACAAAGAGGGGAAGGATTTGCTGAACTAACAAACTGAACTGGAATACAAAAAAGGGAGGCGCGAGGAGGTCCGGGAAACAAGCTAATGAAAGATAAGTAACGGAAAGATTGAGTTGTTTTTAACTACTTTTATTTTATTTAATAAACATCTTTAAAAAAAAATTAATAAAAGTTAAAAATAATATGTTATAGAAGCATACACACACACACACACACACACACACACACACACACACATATAAAAATAAAAATCAGGGTGTTGTACAAAAATATGCACATGACAAAATATAAAACCAGGGAAAAAGCAATCGTTAAAACTGCTGGCTACTCAAAAGGTTTTAAATGGCAGCATTTGCCCGTGGGCAGGAAAAGTCTTCATCAAGAGCAAAAGCAAGGATGCCTTATGAATCTCTACTGGAAGAGTGTTCCGCAGGAATGGGACCAGAGACACAAAATGCATGGCTTGTAGTGGAAGACAGCTGAACTTCAACTAACAGCCCTTCTCCGGATGTCAGAGACTGATCTGAGATACAAGAGCTCAGACGGTCCTTAAGGTATCCTGGACCCAAGTTCCACAAGAGGCCTGAACATACTCCAAGGATAGGGAAGCCAGGCCCTTCAGATGTTGTTGAATTAAAACTTCCATCACCCCCAGCCACAGGACTCCCACCAAGGGCAGACCCTGTTGATATGGTGCTCTATGCGAGATCAAAATTTGCTGCCCTCTCCAGCCCTTCCCAAAGCCTGGGAAGCAGGTATGAGGCTCTGGCCAGGTCGTAGAGCCCACCTTCGTCCTTCCCAAAGCCCAGCAAGAGCTTGCCTGCTTTAGGAAGGAGGGGGGAGGACTCTAGGACCTTGCCAGAACTTGCCACCCCCTTTCCCCAAAGCTGGGCAAGTGGTCCCTGCGCACCCGGTAAACTGGTGGCACTGCCCTAAAACACACTGCACACCTGTCAAGAGCAGAGGCCAAAGAGCAAGGCATCACGGTCCTAGCCAGCGCTCCAGAGGAACCAAAGAGGTACCCTAAAACGAGCCTGCAGGCAGCCCAGGGACCGTCCCCCACAAAGGCGACACCCTCAAAAGCAAAGATACTGACCTGGATGGTGAGGGATGACCTCCCCATACTCTGCACTTCCACAGGAGCTGTTGCTGGAAGTGGAACCCAGACGCCCTGCAAGACAAGAGGTTTTTGCCCCATTAGATCACCATGCACCACAGTTCCTGCTGAACGCAGGAATAACACAAACCACAGCAGAGCTCTCCCTATGGAGGAGGAGGAGTTTGGATTTGATATCCTGCTTTATCACTACCTGAAGAAGTCTCAAAGCGGCTAACATTCTCCTTTCCCTTCCTCCCCCACAACAAACACTCTGTGAGGTGAGAGAGACTGAGAGACTTCAGAGAAGTGTGACTAGCCCAAGGTCTCCCAGCAGCTGCATGTGGACGAGCAGGGAAGCGAACCGGATTCACCAGATTACGAATCTACCGCTCTTAACCATTACACCACATTGGCTCTCTTCTAACCAGGGCGGGGCCGTATCTGGGTTTCAACATCGTGCTATATCGCCAGGTATTCATGACATACCAATGTATCACGAGGTCTGAAATAAGGACAGAGCTACTTAGAAGCATCATCTGGCTTCACGGCTTTTTCCACATTTTTCCCACTTTTTATCACGATAACGACTTCAAACCCGTTTTTGGATGATACAGTGGTGCCTCGCAAGAAGAAATTAATTCGTTCCGCGGGTTTTTTCGTCTTGCGGTTCTTTTCGTCTTGCAAAGCATGGTGTCGGAAAAGTTTTGGAAAAGCTTCAAAAATCACCAAAACCTCAAAAAAGGCTACCATACCGCGTGCTATGAGTTGCTCCTCAAAGTCAAGTCGCAACTGTATTAACAGTTTTAAGAAAAAGGAAACAAACTTGCAAGACGTTTCCGTCTTGCAAAGCAAGCCCATAGGGAAAATCGTCTTGCGAAGCAACTCAAAAAACCAAAAACCCTTTCGTCTTGCGAGTTTTCCGTCTTGCGAGGCATTCGTCTTGCGAGGTACCACTGTATATCAATATATTGCCCAGTCCTACTCCCAACCTGCACGGCGTGAACATCCATGTCAGAGCCACTTCATGAGGGTGCTGGGAATTGTAGTTTTGCAAGGGGTAAACGGCAGCTCCCAGGATTCTTTGAGAGGAGCTGTGAGCTTTTAATCTGCATTAAAAGTATGGTGTGGCTCCAACCCCAGTGCTGTGTTCCGTGGGAAGACCTTCTGAAACTGGGAAGGAGAGACCGGACACTACTTTTGTCTCTAGCAAGGACTTCCACTGGAAGCAATGGTCAAAGCAACGGGAAACTCTTTCTGGAGCGCTGCCTGCCGACAAATAGCAAATTTGCAGAGCATTTGGCTTGCACAACCAAACAGCAGCTGCTCTCAAAACTCTTGCTGGCTAAAGAACTGAATTTCTCAGAACTGGAACAGAGAGGGGACCCCACCTAGCCAAGGAGGCCATTTTCCCTTACTGGTTTCTCCTGCAGCACCAGCCCCGCTTCACTTTTAGAAGAGCACACTGGGCTCGGAGCCCAGAGAGAGACAAAGGACGACATTCAGCCTCCCGTCCAACAAACTCAGGCTTTGTTTAGCAGAACCGTTGGAGCTGACCTTTTATGGGGGCTCGGCTCCAACGCAGCACCTTTTCCCTCTGCGCTAACGTTTAGGAAGGTTCCCTTAACGGGAATAAAACGCCAGGAGGATGTTGGGATTATTGAGAAGCGGCCCCCGCAAACTCGAGGCCCCGGGCGAGGTGGGTGCTGAGCAGCGTACAGTGGTGCCTCGCAAGACGAAAAGAATCCGTTCCGCGAGTCTCTTCGTCTTGCGGTTTTTTCGTCTTGCGAAGCAAGCCCATTAGCGGATTAGTGCTATTAGCGGCTTAGCGGATCAGCTGATAAGCGGTTTAGTGGCTTAACGGATCAGCTGTTAAGCGGCTTAGCGGATCAGCTGATAAGCGGCTTAGCGGCTTGGGAAAAAGGGGGGGGGAAAGGAAAAAAATCCCGCAGGAACTCGCAAGACATTTTCGTCTTGCGAAGCAAGCCCATAGGAAATTCGTTTTGTGAAGCACCTCCAAAACGGAAAACCCTTTCGTCTAGCGGGTTTTCCGTCTTGCGAGGCATTCGTCTTGCGGGGCACCACTGTAATTCAAGATACCCAGAGAGGTCTGGAGAAGCCGGCGAGCAGATGTCTTCTTTTCCTTTCATTTATTCCAGTGATGGCCAAACTTGGCCCTCCAGCTGTTTGGGGACTACAACTCCCATCATCCCTAGCTAACAGGACCAGTGGTCAGGGATGATGGGAATCATAGTCCCAAAACAGCTGGAGGGCCAAGTTTGGACATCCCTGATTTGTTCCCTGCTCCAGACTCACTCCAGTGCAAGTCACAGGAACGCCTGCCCCCTCCCACAAGCTATCTGTGCATGATTGTGGTGAATGCAAGCATAGTATTTTCTAGCCAGCCTCTATCCATTTCTGGGCGCTGGGGGGCTATTAAGAAAGAGCCAGGGTGCCCACAGCATCATGGTTTTGCAATAAAATAGCCCACCAACAGGGGTCTTTTATTATTATTATTCTAACATGATAAAAAGGTCCTTTACATGATCCGATGGTGATTTACTGTTATCATTACAGTGGTACCTCGGGTTAAGAACTTAATTCGTTCCGGAGGTCCGTTCTTAACCTGAAACTGTTCTTAACCTGAGGTACCACTTTAGCTAATGGGGCCTTGCACCACCGCTGCGCGATTTCTGTTCTCAAACTGAAGCAAAGTTCTTAACCCAAGGTACTATTTCTGGGTTAGCGGAGTCTAACCTGAAGCGTCTGTAACCTGAGGTACCATTGTAGTGTTATTTGTACATATTATTCCCCCCTCTTTTTATTCATCTTTAATTTTACTTCATTCCCCACCTTTATTATTAATTATTATTATTATTTATTTATTTATTTATTTATTATTAATTATTATCATCATCATCATCAATTACATTGATATATCACCTTTATCATCTAAGGAGCTCAAGGTGGCTGGCGTACATGGTTCTCCTCCCCCCCAACCTCACAACGACCCTGCGAGGTATGTTAGGCTAAGCAGCAGTGACTAGTCCAAGGTCTGCCGGGGAGCTTCATGGCTGAGTGGGGATTCGAACTCTGGTCTCCCGGGTCATAGTCCAACACCCTAACCATTATAGCATGGGTAGGCAAACTAAGGCCTGCGGGCCGGATCCGACCCAATCGCCTTCTAAATCGGCCTCCGGACGGTCCGGGAATCAACGTGTTTTTACATGAGTAAAATGTGCCCTTTTATTGAAAATGCATCTCTGGGTTATTTGTGGGGCATAGGAATGCATTCACCCCCCCAAAAAAAATATAGTCCAGCCCCCCACAAGGTCAGAGGGACAGTGGACTGGCCCCCTGCTGAAAAAGATTGCTGACTCCCGCATTAGAGTACTCCAGCTGCTTTGGGACTACAGTTCTCATCATCCCTGACCACTGGGTCCTGCTAGCTAGGGATGATGGGAGTTGTAGTCAAAAAAACAGCTGGAGACTCGAGTCTGGGAAACCCTGATCTAGACCTGCAGCACTGACTCTTATGAGGCACGAAGCGTAAGTATTTCCCAGCCCCACAACCAAAGGTCCCGGAGACGCCAAGGGCTCACTCTGGACCTTTCCCTGCACAACTCGCCCCCTTCCCCTTTCTTACTTCGGTAGTAGTCGTGGGTTGCCACAAGGGAGCCGCTTGACGGGATTGCTGCCATGTTTCTTTGTCTTCGTTCTTGTGCAAGTTGTAAACCCTGGGAGACAAAACAAGAGTAGCTGTAATAAAGAGAGACTGTAACCCGGTGCAGAAAGACGAACACAGGAGAAAGGCTATGGGGCATCTGCAGCAACACAACCGGACGCCTTCCTCTGCCCCAGCTGCAACAAAACATGTCTCTCCCCTATCAGTCTCTACAGCCACAGCAGGCGCTGAAACCGTCCAACAGCTTGCGCTCACCCCCAAAGGGGCACTCCTCTGTTGCCTCCCGAGACAGACAGATGCCAACCAACCTGGTGCCCTCTGCATTTTTGAAGTTACAATTCCCCTCAGTCCCAGGCCAGAACAGGCCGCTTGAAAGGGCAAGATTCACTCCCATGCTTTTCGAAAGGCATCAGTGGCTATAGGTAAAAGGACCCCTGACCATTAGGTCCAGTCGTGACCGACTCTGGGGTTGCGGCGCTCATCTCGCTTTATTGGCCGAGGGAGCCAGCGTACAGCTTCCGGGTCATGTGGCCAGCATGACTAAGCCGCTTCTGGCGAACCAGAGCAGCGCACAGAAATGCCGTTTACCTTCCCGCCGGAGCGGTACCTATTTATCTACTTGCACTTTGACGTGCTTTCGAACTGCTAGGTGGGCAGGAGCAGGGACCGAGCAACGGGAGCTCACCCCGTCGCGGGGATTCGAACCGCCGACCTTCTGATCGGCAAGTCCTAGGCTCTGTGGTTTAACCCACAGCGCCACCCACCCACCATGCAAAGACCACCTGTGTGAGCTCTCCTCAAGATGCAAGAAGCTGTCTGCTCAAACCATTTGAGCCAGGTGGGCACCGAGAACCTGTGGTCCTCTGCTTGCAGCTAGACTACAACTCCCATCTGCCCTGACCACGCTGGCTGGGATTGACGGGAGAGCAGGCGCTCAACAAAATCGGGAGCATCAGACGTCCCACATCCCTGGAGGGCACTGAACATTTCACCACATCCCAGCACTGCTAACTGGCTGGAGGATTGCGGGTTAAGTTTGCACCTGAATCAGAAACGCAGCGTGGAGGAGGGCATGGCAATATTCGTTCCAGGCTGCTCAGTGAGTGATCTGATCTGTTTGCCCACCAAGTTTGCAGGGCATGGGGCAAACCGGGTCTTTACTGGTCTATAGCGCATGAGAAGGGTCCCTGCCTCCAGTTCTGCATGGCATGGTTTTCTCGAAGCTGGTTTGTTACACAAGAACCTCTTTGAGCAGCCTTTTCAGGAGTGCTTGCCAGATGTTTCATGCTGCGGCAGCACATTCCACAACAAAACTTCAAACGTTGTTGGAGATGGTGCGTGGGCAGAGACCGAAGCGAAACTCCAGAACCCTTGGCACAGCCAAGCCTCTCAAAGCAGACAGGCTCACAACAGCCAACTGCTGGGGGAAGAAGTAAGCTGCCTGTAATCCAACTTCCGTGAGGGAAGAAACAGTTGTCAGTTTGGCTTGGTTCTGCATTTGTACCTTTTACCAAAACCTCTGCTATTGGTCTGCAGTTTTATTGTTATTAGGTATCTCGTGGTTTTGCAGGACGCAAGTGGCGCTGTGGGTTAAACCACAGGACTTGCTGATCAGAAGGTCGGCGGTTCGAATCCCCACGACGGGGTGAGCTCTCCCTGCTCCTGCCAACCTAGCAGTTTGAAAGCACGTCAAAGTGCAAGTAGATAAATAGGTACCACTCTGGCGGGAAGGTAAACGGCATTTCCGTGCGCTGCTCTGGTTTGCCAGAAGTGGCTTAGTCATGCTGGCCACATGACCCGGAAGCTGTATGCTGGCTCCCTCGGCCAATAAAGCGAGATGAGCGCCGCAACCCCAGAGTCGGCCACAACTGGACCTAATGGTCAGGGGTCCCTTTACCTTTACCTTACTATCTTGTGGTTTTCTATCTTGATTTTATTCTGTGAACCACCCTGAGACCCTAGGGTACAGGGCGGTATATAAATTCAATAAATAATAATAATTTATCCACGTTTCCTGCCTGCGCCCAGAAGCAAGCAGAAGGAACGATCAGCCGCAAAGTGCAAATAACATGGGGTAAGAGGGAAGAAGACCAAGAAGCAGCAGGGATTAATTTTACATGACATTTTAAATTTGCCAATCAATATTTTGGGTTTAGAATTAAACTGACACTTTTGTCTGTATTTGGCTAACTTTTTTTTTTTTTTTTTCAAAAGGCAGGAGCTCCCAGTTCCTAGCAACCTTTTCATCAGGTCTGGACTATCTAACAGGAACGGTCAAAACACACTAGGCAACTCAGGAGAAAAATTAGCCTGCTGTGTATAAAAGAGAAAACAGCACTCCATTTGGTAAACTTGGCTGGCTTGCATCGTATAAAAAACATTTGAACATTTCAAGCTTGGATTCAAGCTCAGGCCCTGAACCTAACTCAAGGATGTGGTGATGGTAGGATTTTTGTAGTAATACCCCATGCTGCCTCTTGATTAACCAGTTTGCATTTAGTGGAGAAAGTGGGGGCTCAGCCACACCACACATTTAAAACACATGGCTTCCCCCAAAGAATCCTGGGAGTTGTAGTTTGTTAAGGGTGCGGGAAATTGTAGCTCTGGGGGGAGAACTACAGTTCCCAACAATCTCTGGGGAGAAGCCATGTGCTTTATGGTGCTGATGTGATGTTATTCTTCTGGAAGCCTATAATGTAAATATGACCAAAGAAAATGTGCTAGCGCTAGAATGTAATATTTCCATATAATTTCACTCATTAGAACCCCTTTCCCAACCTTGTTGGACTACAACAGGATTAGGCAAACTCGGCCTTCCAGATGTTTTGGTACTACAACTCCCATCATCCCTGACTATTGGTCCTGTTAGCTAGGGGTGATGGGAGTTGTAGTCCTAAAACATCTGGAGGGTCGAGTTTGCCTATGCCTGGACTACAACTCCCAACAGACCCAGCCAAAGTTTTTTCTACATGGAGGACTCACACAAATCAGACTAAGATGTTCCCTGTGGACAGAGAGATAAATTTAAAAACTTCATTTTGGGTTGTTTTGGCACCCCCTTAGCCCCCCTCCCTAAAATGCAGGGCTTTACTTTTTCCCTAGGACTAAAACAGCATTATTCCCTCACTTGTAGAGAACAATGTTTTGTTGCATTGCGGCTTTTATTAATTATATAGATATGAGGTTTCTATTGTTTTACATTTTTGTAAACAGTCAACTTGAAAGCAGAGTAAAAAAAAAAAAAGTAGAACACACAAACAAACCAAAAAAGTTAAAAGTGGGGTGCACTGTTTGGGCAAGGAGTCAAGTCTGTCCCTTTGACCTTGGCCATTAAGAAGCCCCACAGAGTTCCCCTAGATGTGGTCCCAGGCGTTGATTTGAATAAGCAAAACTTCTCTTAAGCCCTTACATGAACCAACAAAAGCCATTCTCTGCAAGAGTAGAAATCTCCTTTACTTTGAACCCCCCCCCTTTTAAACTTTAGGGGGGGTTGCATGTTACCACACTGTAAACTATCAACCTGCCAAGAGACTAACATGGAACATTATTAGTCTATTGTTTTGGTAAAAAGCAGAGGACACATGGCATTAAATGAGTCAAAACCACCAACAGGAAATCAGAGATCTGGTTTATACCAGTTTAAACACACACACACACACACACACACACACACACACACACCTCTCTCTTTTGTCAGAACAGACTCGCGCATTCCCAGTTCCTTTCAAGTGGAAAGAGATTCTGGGCTACAAAAATGCACTCCGAGCCAGAAGCACACGCTAAACTCTTCCCTCTACCTCAAGTAAAATAATTGAGATTTTTGCTGGGTAGAGGGACCTCAACACCACGTTCAATTGACTCAGGAGTGTGGGTGGCCAGATCCTCCCTTCCTTTGTGCCTTTCTACAGAATGTTCTCATATCTCTCTCTCGTGTGTGTGTGTGTGTGTGTGTGTGTGTGTGGGTGTGCGCGCGCGCGCGCGTTTAGCGGGTGGGGGAAGTCTTCCACAGCCAAGCAGCCACAATCCGGACTGAACTGGCTTGCTGCAACCTACATATAGAAACCTCCTTCCTCAACCCCCAGCCTTTGCAGTCGAAAGACACAAACAAGCAGGGCGCGTGTCGCTTTTGCGTGCCGAAACAGCATTTCGGGGCACGGAGGAGGAAGCGAGAGTGGGGGGGGGGGGAACAGATGTAGAAAAATATATATATGCAAAAGCTCGAACAATGAGCCGAATTTTGGCGTGGGTGCCCCGAGCGTTTGCTCTCAGCCAATATGGCCACAAAGCCAACACATGCAGGGGCAGGACTGCTGCACAGCTGTCAGCCAGCGAAAGGCGGCGGATTGGAAAGGAGCGAACGGATAAATATTTAAGTCCCACCAGCGGGAGAGAAAAACGCAAAGAAAACTACCGCCCGAGTGGTGGCAACTGGGTTGCAGGTAATAAAATTAAAAGGTTTCCAGTCAACCTTGCCCCCCCCACCCTCCCCTCTGGATAAGGCGGTGGTCTGCAAGCCGCGAGAAAGGGCGGAGACCCGAATGGAACGTTCAGACCCGGGAATGGAACGTTGGGACCCGGGAATGGAACGTTCATCAAGCGAGTAGAACGTTCACTCTTTGTTCGCAGCGGATGCACCGTCAGGAAGTAAACAATCACGCCCTTACGGTTTACCAAAACAAATCTCCCCCTTCTCGAAGCGATTCCCTTAACTGCTTGAACGATCGAAACCCGCGCATTCCTCCCACTTTTCAGTACCATCAACACATTTTAAAAGTTGGAAGGGGTGTGGAGCAAAGGTCGCTCCCCCCCCACCCTGCGCCCCCCCTCCCCGCAGCAGTCGAGCAAGCCGCCATAACCCGAGGCGCTGGCTTTAGCCAACACAGATCGGCGTTTTCCAATTTCACAACTTCTCCAGCGCTTTTAACAGCCTGCTCGGAACTACGTCCCGCCGCCGCCTCCAATAAGGGCTTTCTTCTGTGGCAAACCTAATTAAGCGCCGCTTGCATGCGAGCAAGTCGCATTGGCCTCAGTGGGGTTTCCTGAGTCGCTGTGTACTTCGAGCCGAGCCTCTCCAGCAAAGTGTGCTTGGCGAAATTACAAACCTAAGATCCCCCCCCCCCGCCAGCCCACCTTTCACTTTTCAGAGGTTTAAAAATCAGACGGCCCTTAAGCAGGCGTGTTACTACCTTTCAAATAAAAATAAATTACAAAAACCCCAAAGGTAAGCCAGCGAAGCTTTCCTCTGTAGTGTTTTCCCCCCAGGATTCAGCAGATTGAATTATTGGGGGGGGGGGGATTAATAAATAATAACAGCATGCAAGCGATTTAAATCCACGCAATTACGCGCAACGTTCATGCCCCAAGATGAATATGCTTTAAAAAAAAATTTTAACGGCGGAAGCTCACAGATCTTTGAGCGAGAAGAGCCTTGATACATGGCGGCCAGAAAAAGAAAAGGAAGAGAGAGGGAAAAGGGTTTTTCTTACCTTTAAGACTTAACGCTTCGCTCAGCAAAATCCCAGCGGCTTCAGACCACAGGTGACCTGGCTCAGGGGAGTAAACGCTAGGCGACGGAGCCCATTTGCAAAGGAGATTTTGGGAGTACACTCCACGTCCACAAAAAAACACAGAGGCGTATATGGATTTAAAGGCTGGGGCTGCCGCTGCGGCGCTTTATATAGGGTCAGCCAGCCTGGCTACGTCAGCTCAGGTGACGCCTCCATCCCCAAAACGGGGCGGAGAGGAGGGTCGGGTGAGCTAATCGGGGTGAAACACACGGGCTGGGCTGCGGCGTCTGCCCTCCTCGCCTTTTCCGAGCGAACAATAGGAGAAACGCCGTTTGCGCGCAACGTTACTTGCGAAATTGGGAAGGAAACCACGACTGCAGCTTCTGTTAATAACCACAAATGAAAAGAACTAGGCTTTTCCCCCCCAAAAGACGTCTGGGAAATGTAGTTCGTTAAAAGTGCTCGGAATGGTGGGGGTAAACTACAATTCCCATGATATCTTGTTTTTTTTCGGGGATGGGGATGAAGCACCATACGCTTTAAGTCGGGCATCCCCGAACTCGGCCTTCCAGCTGTTTGGGAACTACAACTCCCATCATCCACAGCTAACAGGACCAGTGTCAGGGATGATATGAATTGTAGTCCCAAAGCAGCTGGAGGACCGAGTTTGGGGATGCCTGTTTTAAGTGCATTGTGTGAACCTTGGACCTCAGCATGCCACTGGCTTCTCCCAAGGAATCCTGGGAGTTGTAGTTTAGCCCTCCCAGAGCTATACTTCCCGGCACCCTTAAACTGCCATTCCTAGGATTCTAGGACTATCCTCTGAAAAAAACAGAACCTTATTTTGAGGTGCATTTCAAAAGGCTGGCGCTTCTTCTGTTGCGAATCATAGAATCAGAAAACAGTACAGTTGTAAGGGACCCTAAAGGGTCATCTAGCTGAACCCCCTGCAATGCAGGAATACTTCCTCCACATCAGTCGGCCTGGGTGTCAAGTTCACCTTCGGAGGAGGAGCTGCTTTTGCAGACCAAGGCAAGCCAGGTGTGAGGGCCAGTTGTGGAACATTTTCTCCTGGGACTTGCTGCCCTTATCTTTTTGCTGCCAGGCATTTTAATTAATCATTGGTAGAATTGGTTTTATGCTGTTTTTAATCTTCTGCTCTTGCTGATTTTTTTTATTTTAATATTACTGATACCTTTTTATTTGTTCAGGCAGCACCAAGTTAAGTCCTCTTTGTTCCAGCAGGTTTTTGGGATGCTTGAGAGGAGGGGAGTCACATTCACTGACTCCCCTGTTCTGCTGTATCACATTTGAGGCCTAATTTCACCCCAAATAACAGGCTTCTCTCGCCTGTTTATTTCCTGCTTCCTCCTGCTGCTTCACTTCGCACAGGACCACAAATGATATTTTGTATTGTGTCCTGGGCTCATCATCATCAACACCATAGAAGATTGTGTTCAGTCTCAATCTGTTGACTGAATTTCATACAGTTGCATTTAGCAACATAGGAAGCTGCTACCTTATGCTGAGGCTGCATGCATTTAAAACACATCATTTCCCCCCAAATAAACCTGGGCTCTTAGGGGGAAATAATGTGCTATGAATATATGGCGCATGTGCAGTCAGACCATTGGCTCATCTGGCTCTGCAAAGAAACCTGGGAATTGTAGTTCACCCCTCGCACAGATACAGTCACCAGTGCCCTTGACAAAATACAGTTCCCAGGGTTCTTAGGTGGAAATAATGTGCTTTAAATGCATGCTGTGTACGCATTCATGTCACTGGTCCATGCAGCTCAGTACAGTGCACTCTGGCTGGCAGCTGCTCTCCAGGGTTTCAGATGGGGGGGGGGGAGAGGTTTCTCTCCTGGTCTTACCTGGAGACCCCAGAGATTGAAACAGGGACCTCCTGCATGCATTTCAGGTGCTAAAGCCCTTCCCGGTTTTTCTGAAACAGGGGATGAAAATCTCTAAATGAATAAGGGGTGGGTGGGTGTCATAGCTGTCAACCGTCCCTTATTTGGTGGGGAAGTCCCTTATCCCAGCGCCATGTCCCGCTGCTGTCCCTTATTGATGATGTCCCTTAAACTTCCCGGGTTTCAAAGGAAACAGCTCCTGTCCCTCCCTCCCTGCCGGCCAGGGAGGAGGGAGGCTCCAACTGTGTTGCTTGGCTGCGTTGCTCACCCAATAAGAAGTTTAAGAACGACTAGGGGGTGGAGCTTGCATGCTTTGTGCCGATCAATTTGGCCGCATTGCCTGGGTACTCGCCTTTGCTCAGCGCTTCCCAGCGGAGAGGTGACAGTGGTTTTCCTTGCTGCATCCCCTTTGCCGGGTTGCTGCGCTGTGGGAACCACCACTTGAGGCTTCGTTTGGCTGCTGGTTGACTAAAATCCCTTATTTTGGCTGTTGATCCCTTATTTTTGAGGCTGCTGGTCCCTTGTTTTCAAATCTGTAAGTTGACAGCTATGGTGGGTGTTTTGAAGCCAACGTGACCTGATGCTCACCCCACCAGGGCAGATCTTGCTCACGAGCCCCAAAGTTTCTCCCCTTCCTCATTAACGTCAAGTGGGATAGCTTAGTTGGTAGAACATGAGGCTCTTAATCTAAGGGCTATGGGTTCAAGCCCCACCTTGGGGCAAAAGATTCCTGCGTTGCAGTGGATTAGGCTAGAATGATGATCCTTTCAGTCCCTTTCAACTCTACGATTCTAAGACTTCTCTTGCTAAGAAGAGCTTCAGGGTTCCTCTCTTGGTTTTGCAGCTGCAGGTTTTTTTTTTTAATCAGTAAGTTTGGTAAACATCAAGGAAACGAAACATCTCAAGTAACACCATGTACTTGGCACATCATGCTAACACACACAAAGAACCCTCATCGAGAAAGGGTAACAAATTGTGTCGAGCTGGAGAACTGGATAAACTCTGGGCCCTGCCAGGACATGAAAGGGTACATTAATCATCATAATATGACATGCCTGGGACTCGAAAGCAAAACAACCCAATTAGTTATCTCTTGCCTTTGCAGAGTCGCTTTCCCCAACCCGGCAAATTTCAGTCGTGCAAACAGGCCCAAATTGCAAGCAGGCAATTTGGATCCTGGTGGATAGAACAGAATAAGAGAATAAAATCATGGAAGGGACCCCAGGGCTCATCTAGTCCAACCCCCATTGAAATAAAAAAATTAAGGTCATATACCGGTATATATATATATATATATATATATATATATATATATATATAATGTTCATAATTGTACCAACCAAGCACGTACATAGATATGTGGACCACATGCCTGGAGCAGCACAGGAAGACCGTCCTGAAACCATTTTGACTCCCAAACTGACCAAATGTTTTCTCTGCAAGGAGGGAGGGGGTGAGGGAACCTTCCCATTGTCTCAGGAATTGGGTAATCACCATCTCAAAGGAATGGCCAGACTACCAGGAAAGGCAATCAGATAAGGCATTATCAGATAACCTGGCAGACAGGAAAAACAACAACATTCAAATTTCTGTTGCAGACTGCCTTTTCTGTGATGTAGGTATGATGTTTGTGGGGGAGGGGTGGTGGTCTTGGGTTACACCCCTTCTGTGATGTATGTGTGATGTATGGAGGGGTGGTCATGAGCTCCAGGGCAGGGAATTTAAAATGTCTATACAGTGGTACCTTGGGTTACATACACTTCAGGTTACAGACTCTGCTAACCCAGAAATAGTACTTCGGGTTAAGAATTTTGCTTCAGGATGAGAACAGAAATCGTGCTCCGGCGGCGCGGCGGCAGCAGGAGGCCCCATTAGCTAAAGTGGTTAAGAACAGTCTCAGGTTAAGAACGGACCTCTGGAACAAATTAAGTACTTAACCCGAGGTACCACTGTATAAGGGCCGGCACACTTTGGTTCTGGGTCCTCCTCCTTTCCTGCGTGTGAGGGGAGCACCCTGTTGCAACTGTTCAATAAATATCAGGCTTATGAGCTGCTTTGCTTCTCAATATTCTCTGGTTGGCCTCTCTTCTTTTCTGCTACCGATGGAGAACCTACAAAGGACTCTATAAGGGCTCTTGTGTCTCCCATAAGGAAATACGGACAGATTTTTGTTTACTGCACCCCCCTCTTGTCCTGGCCAAGTCCCCAGTCCATGGAGGTTGGATCCACTCTTGTCCTTGAGATGGCGACCTGTCTGGCCCTCAATGGTGTCAATGGTTGTCCTCATTTAATCTCCCAAACAGCCCTGTAGAGTAGGCTGAGTGGCAGCGACTGACCCAAGCTCACCCAGAGAGTATCATAGCCGAGTAGGAATTTGAACCCTGGTCCTAGTGAGAGACTCTAACCAATCTACCACTTTGGCTCTCAGTTATAAGGACTGCTTTCCGGCGCAATTTGGAGATTTTTGAACCAGATGGTTCCAAGAACTGTCTGTATCTTGGTCCTACGTGAGACGTGGGGATTTGCAAAGCTCTTTCGCAAGCGTTCAAAGCGGCCTTCTGGTAAACACTGCCTTCTCAAGGGAGAGACCTTCCTGCTTTGAGCTTACGGTATTTCTTCCGGGAGTTTTATGACTCTGGCTGCGTGGCCAAACCCTTTCGGCTCGTTGCATCACTGAGCAAGGGAAACCCACGTCTGATAAAAAAACAAACAAACATCCGGCCTGCGTTTGCCAGGATCAGAGCAGGAGAACTAACTTCTGGTAAATTAATACTAGAGCGGTGTTGAAATTTTCATTTTTTTAACCATTGTGGGGGATGGGGAGAAGAAAAGGAAATTTCAAATGTTCTGGTGGTGGTGCAATTGCCTTAACCTTATAAGGTGGCCTGAGGATTCCTGCTCCCCCCCCCCTTTTTTTTGCTTGCTATTTTAACTTTTTAAAAAGAAAGAAAAATCCCCGCAGTGTCACAAAGCTCTCTTTCCAGAGCTTCCCACCACCTATGCTTTCTGGAATTGCTTTTGGAGCGACCCATGTCTCATCGCTTCCAAGGCATTCTGGGATGTGGGGCTGGGGGGGGCAGCAAGACGAGCTCTCTCTACCACCATGGGGCCAGCTATGCTTCCTGACAACACCCAGTAAGGAGAGAATTATTATTATTATTATTATTATTATTATTATTATTATTATTATCAAGGATTCATTAATCACTTTCTCAACCATCGTTCATTGCACATCGGCAACACAGCTGGTACTCACCATGAAATTGTTAACAGTAAGTGCCACGCTTTTAAAACAAAAAACAGATGTGCCGGTACTGTGTACACTTTTTTTTTCTAAAAAAAGCACTGCTTTTTTAAAAACTATCAAATCTTTATTGGTTAAAAGATTTGCATGTCTATACAAACATCATGTATTATCTCTTTAACAGGTAAAAGAAAAAAGAAAAAAAATATATAAAATAGAAAATTTGCAAAGAAAAAGAAAAGAAATAAAGAAGTAACAAAGATAAGAAACAAAGAAATCAAATTTTTAAAAAAGAGAGACAAAGTTATTTACATAGTAAAAGTACACATCAGCACAATCCTTCCCATCCTTCTCATTATACTGTTTGATATAACATTCTTTTTAACACAGGTTTACATTGTATAATATCATTTCTTTCTGCTTTGTATACATTCCTTTGATCGTTTCCTTTACAAATATCACTCAATTTCTGCTAATATGGAGTTGTTTGTACAATAAAGTTTTACATAATTCTTAAATATTCTCTATTTGTTTAAAAAAGCACTGCTAATGTAGGACATAGCCAGGATATATCCAGAATATTGCAGCTGGCATCAGTGGCCGTTTTTGAGCCATAAAAACCGCTCAAAAACGTCATTTGTTAAATGATTTTGCTTTGGCAAAAAGGAAAAGAAAAAACTTCCCAGCAAGCTTTCTGCCCAACAACCCTATGAAATTCTACCAGGCTTGCTTGTTAAGCATGCACACAGCTTATTGGAAGTAAGCAGGGCTGGATTTAGGTTTGATGAGGCCCTAAGCTACTGAAGGTAATGGGGCCCTTTATATGTCCAGCTGTCCTTTGTCCACAACAAATTGTCGCTGTTTTTTGTGTTGAATATATGCTATATGGTAATTTACGGACCTAATAGGTCCTAATACGGACCTAATCTCAAGCCATTTGCACATAACTAAATATGTACAGTGGTACCTCAGGTTAAGTACTTAATTTGTTCCGGAGGTCCGTACTTAACCTGAAACTGTTCTTAACCTGAAGCACCACTTTAGCTAATGGCGCCTCCTGCTGCCGCCACCGGAGCACAATTTCTGTTCTCATCCTGAAGCAAAGTTCTTAACCCGAGGTACTATTTCTGGGTTAGTGGAGTCTGTAACCTGAAGCGTCTGTAACCTGAGGTACCACTTATCAAAGTAATTGTTGAAAAGTCCATACAGAATGCAAAGTCCATGCAGAATGTAGGCACCCTATATATAGAAATGAGCAAACCAGGGATATTTTAGGAAGCAGGCTAGCAGGCGGGGCCCATGACTTACATCGTAGGAGCCTACACAACACAAAACACTGTTGCTGTATGTGGGTTTTATTTTATTTGATTTTTATCTTCTATTTTGGAAATGTACATCCAGGTTTTTTCCCCTTTAAATTTTTTTGGGGCCCCCAAGAGAGTGGGGCCCTAAGCTATAGCTTGTTTAGCTTATACGTAAATCCAGAGTAAGTCATAGGCAACTTTCAGCCTCCAGGGTGACACCCTGTCATGCCATACTCTCTTTTATATACAAAGGAAATAGATATTATCCAAGGCAATGTTGCTGCTTCTGCCTGGTCTGCCTTGACACTCCCACTTTAAGGTCATTTCCCTAAGCCCTCTTGCCTGGACGTAAGTCAGTCGACATGATTCAGAGATGGGTCATATCTTCAGAAGCTGGGTGCGCCTACAAACACTGATGCATAAAACATTATCCAAGCCAAGGGATTAACCTGACGCCTTTCTCTTGCAGAGCTCTGGCCGTCCCACAGGGACTGGGCGAAAATTGCATCTGTCTTTCGGGGAGACGTCACCCCCTGCTGGAGCACCGGCGCAGCACACTGGGAGAAAGCTTTTAAAATAAGACATTACAGTGGTACCTCGGGTTACAGACGCTTCAGGTTACAGACTCCGCTAACCCAGAAATAGTACCTTGGGTTAAGAACTTTGCTTCAGGATGAGAAATGAGAACCTGAAACTGTTCTTAACCTGAAGCACCACTTTAGCTAATGGGGCCTCCTGCTGCTGCCGTGCCGCCAGAGCACGATTTCTGCTCTCATCCTGAAGCAAAGTTCTTAACCTGAAGCACTATTTCTGGGTTAGCGGAGTCTGTAACCTGAAGCGCCTGTAACCTGAAGTGCATGTAACCTGAGGTACCACTGTACTTAAAACTGATTTTTCAAATGTAATTTTAATTGCTGTGACCCTTCTTGGGGCGTTATGGTGAAGGATGGGTAATATATCAGCACCAGTGCTTTAATTTGTATTTATGCTTTCTCTAGAGTTTCCAAGGTGCTCGGAGGATGTTTGCCGCATGGGCCCAGTTCCCCTCGCCTCTTTGAGCCTTCGCCTCTTTGGGCTAAGAAGCGGTCGCTTGTGCACCTGAGTCAGCTTCCAGCACAGGATGAAAACGCTGTTTCTTCCTCTCTGATGGCTCCATTTCTGTGATGTGGCTTGAGAATAACAGGTAGCAGGAATCCCAGGGAGAGTGGTTGCTCAGGGATGCAGCTGGTTGCTATGGCGATCCTGAGCAGCATCGCTGCTTTGCAAAGACGCCAAGCGAACTGATGAAGCCATTGGCGTTTTCCAACAGTTATTCATTTGTATATTTCATAGAATCATAGAATTGTGGAGTTGGAAGGGACCCGAGGGTCATCTAGTCCAACCCCCTGCAATGCAGGAAAAGATTTTGTGTGTGTTCAATACATTTATTTATTTTATTTTTACTTATTGCATTTATATCCCACCTTTTCCTCCCAATGAACTCATGGTGGTGTACATGGCTCTCCCCGTCCTCATTTCATCCTCTACAACAGCCCTGTGAGGTAGGTTAGGCTGAGAGGAAGTGTCTGGCCTAAGGTCACCCAGTGATATAGTTAAGCACCAAAAAGCATATATTTATTAAATCGGCTAACGAAACAGAAATACCAAATCATTTCAGCTTCTGGCTTCTTCAGGTGCTCTGAGGTGAATCAAAGGGTATGATGCTTTTCCAGGGAGTCTTCTCTTCTCATGAGGTGGCCAAAGTATTGGAGCCTCAGCTTCAGGACCTGTCCTTCCAGTGAGCACTCAGGGCTGATTTCCTTCAGACTGGAGAGGTCTGATCTTCTTGCAGTCCATGGGACTCTCAAGAGTCTCCTCCAGCACCATAATTCAAAAGCATCAATTCTTTGGCCATCAGGCTTCTTTATGGTCCAGCTCTCACTTCCATACATCACTACTGGGAAAACCATCGCTTTAACTATACGGGCTTCAAATATCTCAAGGGCTGTCACATGGAAGAGGGGACAAGCTTGTTTTCACCTGCTCTGGAGGGTAGGACTCAAACCAATGGCTTCAAGTTACAAGAAAGGGTATTCCAACTAAACACCAGGAAGAACTTTCCGACACTAAGAGCTGTTCGACAGTGGAAAGGACTCCCTCAGGAGGTGATCGACTGTCCTTCCTTGGAGGTTTTTAAGCAGAGGTTGGATGACCATCTGCCATGGATGCTTTAGCTGAGATTCCTGCATTGGAGGGGGTTGGACCACATGATCCCTGGGATCCCTTCCAGCTGTGCAGTTCTTTGGCTCGTCAAGTCCAGCATTCTGTTCTCACAGTGCCCAGCCAGATACCTGTGGGAAGCCCACAAGCGGAAAATGAGCACAACAGCACTCTCTGCTCCTGCAGTTTCCAGCAACTGGGATTCAGAAGCTTTGCTCTGGGAAAGCAGAGCATAGCCTCCATCACGGCTAGAATCCATGAATTTCTCAAATCCTCTTCCAAAACGATCCAAGATGGCGGCTGTTATGTACTGAAGTTCTCACCCTGGGCCAGCAGGGGGATACTGTAGATAGTTTTCACTCAGGTCCACATATGCAAATAAGGAATTGAAAGTGACGTTCAGTGATTGGATAGTTACAGAAAATGGTTACTGTTGCGTTCTAGTGGAGCTCTATATAAGTAGACTGGCTGAACCCTTCAGTTCAGTTCTGTTCTGGCCTGTGAATAAACAAGAGCTGTTTGAAGAATCGCTGTGTCGTCTGATATGTTCACCCACAACTAAACAGCGGCCATCACTGCCTCCTGTGGGAGTGAGTTCCAAAGATTAGCAAGAAGAAGAAGCTAAGAGACTGCACACCGTCACCGGTGGCATTATAATGCAATGCAGAAATGACCTTGCCAGGCTAAGAGACAGGGGAAGATGCTAGACAAGATCTTTAACACGACAAACCAGCAAGGCTATAAAGAATGCTGTTGACCCCATCTTGTGCCTTCTCTCTATTTTCTCAGGAATTCATGCTGACCTCCCTTTAAAACCTTGGCTAGTTCTCCTTTCAGTTGCTTCTAGACTGGTGGTAACAAAGGGAAGGCAGGCTGTTTTCTGCTGTTCGTGTGAGCTGTTCGTATAAGAAATAATTGTTCTGAGGTGCCTCAGAAAAAAACAACCCATTGTCTTCAGGCAGAGTGGTTTTTGTGTTTTTTCCTCGGGTCACACTTTCAGAATAAAAATTTGCTTGCCCCACACCTATTTTTTTTTCATTGATAAGAAATATATTGGAAAACAAAAAGAAACGGTTCCTGGCAATGTTTGATTTATAACATGGAACACAATGAAAAATAATTCTTAAAAATGTGATACTACACTGAATTGTTTCAATGGTGGTTTGATTGCACGTGAATCTTCCTGCCGTATTTGCAGCCATCCTCTGGCAAGTTTGACATTCAGTGGCTTCAAGTTAAAAAAATGGAGACTCCGACTAAACATCAGGAAGAACTTTCTGACAGTTTGAGCTGTTTGACAGTGGAATGGTCTCCCTCGGGAGATAGTAGACTCTCCTTCCTTGGAGGTTTCGAAGCAGAGGTTGGATGGCCATCTGCCATGGAAGCTTTAGCTGAGATTCCTGCATTGCAGGGGGTTAGACTAGATGACTCTCAGGGTCCCTTCCAGTTCTACGATTCTACGACATATGACTTTGTTGGGCTGATTTATGCAGATCTAGGCTGCAACCCTACCCATTTATCTGGGAGTAAACCCCATTGAACTCAATGGGGTAGGTAGTTCTGAATACACATTTACAGTCATTTGTTGTTGTTGTTGTTGTTTAGTCATTTAGTCGTGTCCGACTCTTCGTGAGAGTCGGACCAGAGCGCGCCAGGCACTCCTGTCTTACACTGCCTCCCGCAGTTTGATCAAACTCATGCTGGTAGCTTCGAGAACACTGTCCAACCATCTCGTCCTCTTTCGTCCCCTTCTCCTTGTGCCCTCCATCTTTCCCAACATCAGGGTCTTTTCCAGGGAGTCTTGTCTTCTCATGAGGTGGCCAAAGTACTGAGGCCTCAGCTTCAGGACCTGTTCTTCCAGTGAGCACTCAGGGCTGATTTCCTTAAGAATGGAGAGGTTTGATCTTCTTGCAGTCCATGGGACTCTCAAGAGTCTCTTCCAGCACCATAATTCAAAAGCATCAATTCTTCGGCAATCAGCCTTCTGTGTGGTCCAGCTCTCACTTCCATACATCACTACTGGGAAAACCATCGCTTTAACTATACGGACCTCGGGTTAAATATGCTTCAGGATGAATATTTTCGGGTTGTGCTCCGCGGCGACCTGGAAGTAACGGAGCGTGTTACTTCCGGCTTTCGCCGCTTGCGAATGCGCAAACGCTCAAAATGACGTCACGCGCATGCGCGGAAGTGGCAAATCACGACCCAAGCACGTGTAGATGCCCGAACGTGGGTTGCATTTGCTTCAGGATGCGAACAGGGCTCCGGAACGGATCCCATTCACATCCAGAGGTACCACTGTATAGGATTAAACTGTCAACAAAGTACTTGACTAGCAGGACAATCCTAAGCATGCTTTCAATTTGTTTAAAAATATATCTGCCAGTTTTTGCAGATATTTCCCCTCTTTTTATTGTACATTAAGGGTAAAGGGACCCCGACCCTTAGGTCCAGTCGCGGACGACTCTGGGGTTGCAGTGCTCATCTCGCTTTACTGGCCGAGGGAGCCGGTGTACAGCTTCCGGGTCATGTGGTCAGCATGACTAAGCCGTTGTTGGCAAACCAGAGCAGCGCACAGAAACACCATTTACCTTCCCGCTGGAGCGGTACCTATTTATCTACTTGCACTTTGATGTGCTTATTGTACATTGCCTTCAGCCAATTATGTAGAAGGTGATTATTAGATGATAGATTAACAGATGGGCAGGAAGACTCGATGTGTAGGTGCTGCCATAGCAAAAGATGAATGGGGCTTACTCCCGAATAAGTGAGTTGCTGCACATCTCATGAAAAATCAGCTTAGATCGCATTAATTTGGTGGCACATCTAAGAACCAATGCATGCTGCTGGATCTTGTAACTATCAAAGCCACAGTCCTCTAGTAAGACAAAGAGCCTTGCTGTGGAGTCTGTGCTTTGTGTGTCAGTTAAGAACTGCCAAAACAGGATTGTTTGTTTTTCTTTCTTTTGTACCTAAATCTTGCAAGGAACAGTTTATTTTACTTTGACGTGTCTCTGCTCTTCAGACACACAGATGATGTGAATCTGAGCAGAGAGAGAGAGAGAGAAATAGAATACTCTCCCGCCTTTTCTCCCTCCCCTTCCACCAAGTATGCTGTTGCAATCAGATGAAATTCAGGTGCTTCCTGACATGATGTAATCCCATCTTCCTTAAACAGACTCTCTCTTTCTGCACTTTAACACCTCACAGCTTGAACCTGTAGGATAAAACCCAATTACAGCATCACTCCGCTTCAGCAAACACAATTGTCCTTGCTGTAGAACTGCTACCCTTTCATAGAATTGTAGTGTTGAGAGGGAACCCAATGATCCAGCCCCCTGCAATGCAGGAATCTCAGGTAAAGCATCCATGGCAGATGGCCATCCAACCTCTGCTTCAAAACCTCCAAGGAAGGAGAGTACACCACCTAACATGGGAGTCCGTTCCACTGGTGAACAGCTCTTACTGTCAGAAAGTTCTTCCTGACATTTATTCAGAATCTCCTTTCTTGTAACTTGAAGCCATTGGTTCGAGTCCTACCCTCCGGAGCAGGAGAAAACAAGCTTGTCCCCTCTTCCATGTGACAGCCCTTGAGATATTTGAAGTCCGTATAGTTAAAGCTATGGTTTTCCCAGTAGTGATGTATGGAAGTGAGAGCTGGACCATAAAGAAGGCTGATGGCCGAAGAATTGATGCTTTTGAATTCTGGTGCTGGAGGAGACTCTTGTGAGTCCCATGGACTGCAAGAAGATCAAGCCTCTCCAGTCTGAAGGAAATCAGCCCTGAGTGCTCACTGGAAGGACAGATCCTGAAGCTGAGGCTCCAATACTTTGGCCACCTCATGAGAAGAGAAGACTCCCTGGAAAAAACCCTGATGCTGGGAAAGATGGAGGGCACAAGGAGAAGGGGACGACAGAGGACGAGATGGTGGGACAGTGTTCTCGAAGCTACCAGCATGAGTTTGACCAAACTGCGGGAGGCAGTGTAAGACAGGAGTGCCTGGCGTGCTTTGGTCCATGGAGTCACAAAGAGTCGGACACGACTAAACGACTAAACAACAACAACCATATCTCCTCTTTTCCAGGCTAAACATATGCAGCTCCTTCAACCGTTCCTCAAAAGGCTTGGTCTCCAGACTGTTGATAATCTTGATCCTTCTCATCCACCCACATTTCCTGAGGTCCCTTTAGTGCAGTTGCCCTCGCAAAGTGGTTTCCATAAGATATTAAGATTATAAATCAAACAGTAAACAAACACAGGTCACTGCATGCTTGTGTCTTTGCACGATTGCAATCAGAAATCTCAGCACCTTACACTGGGGCTGGGCTTCATGAATGAAGCTTTTGCTGCAGTTTAAAACACCCTGCATCAGAGACAAGGTAACTTGATAGGGGAGAGGCAGCCGGCATTAAATATAGCACCCAGCTGCCTCGAGTTTTCCTGGCTGTCCCTTGCACATCAGGGTTTATTTTTAATTCCCTGACTCCAGTTTGAGGGCATCAGCAAAGCACAGAGATTTCAGCCACTCCAAATATTCCAGAATTCCCCTCTCTTCTTCCCCTCCCATAGCACTTGTGGACAATGAACTCCACCCCTAGATTTCTGGAGTCCAATGTGCCATATTGACCCGAATATAAGCTGTACCTGCAAATAAGCCGCACCTTTAAAATTCAAGGGGGGGAAAAAGACAATACCTGAATATAAGCCGCTCCCTTAAAATTGGGTTACAGGCTGAAAATCGCTATGGTTGGTAGAATTGTAACTCCGAGCCAATTTAAGTCTTTGATCTTGCAAGCCCGCAAAACTTACTATACAATTGCTAAAATCGCAAATCGCTCTTCAGTTGCTACAATTCCGCAGGCATACAAGCTCGCAAATGGCAAATGAACAGTCCTAAGCTGGCAAATCGGCAACAAAACTTTTTTTGTGCGTTCCGTTTTACTGCATGTCTGTTTCAGCAGCGGTATTGTCAAAGCTCGTTTTTGTAATTTTTTGCGAATTTAAGCCGCACTTTAACTTTTGACGGTTGGAATTTGGGGGGGGGGGAGTGAGGCTTATATTCAAGCCAATATGGTAGAAACGAGCCCACGTAATCTTCACGTATACCCTTCAGGAACTCCTGGAATTGCTCCGTCACTGCCCTCTTCGCCACCTTACCCAATAAAGGGAAATTTGCGACCAGGTGGTAATTGTTATAAACCAGAGGATCTGAGGTGGCTCTCTTCGGGAGTGAGCACACTACTGCCTGTTTAAGGGCAGCCAGCACAGGAATCGTAGAATTGTAGAGTTGGGACCCCAAGGGTCATCAAGTCCAACCCCCCCACCCACAGGAAGATGCGTTCATCATGCCCTGGACCATGGGTAGGCAAACTAAGGCCCGGGGGCCAGATCTGGCCCAATCGCCTTCTAAATCTGGCCTATGGACGGTCCGGGAATCAGCGTGTTTTTACATGAGTAGAATGTGTCTGAAATATACTCGGAGTCGAGAGTGGATTTCATGCTCTTTATTCAGCTCATAGTGGTGAGGAGGAATGGAAGTTCCCCCAGAATGTCTGCTTTATATACGTACATTATTTACACAATGGGCCCCACATGATTGGCTAATTCGGGGATTCTCCTGTAGGCCAATCAGGTTGCAGATTCACTTCCACCTGGAGCTGGATTGGGTGGCTCCTGTGGACCAATCAGACTGCTGCATTTGGATCCCATTCAACTCAGTACATAACAGTGTCCTTTACACTCATACCTCATGTTACATCCACTTCATGTTACGTTCTTTCAGGTTACGACCCGGAAGTACCGGAAAGGGTTACTTCCGGGTTTCGCTGCTTGCGCATGCGCAGACACGCACAATGACACCACACGCATGTGCAGAAGCGGCTAATCACAACTTGTGTGTGTGCAGACGCACCGCTGCGGGTTGCATTCTTTTCATGTTGCGAATGGGCTTCCGGAACGGATCCTGTTCGCAACCAGAGGTACCACTGTATTTAAAATGTATCTCTGGGTTATTTGTGGGGCAAAGGAATTCGTTCATTCCCTCCCCTCCAAAAAAATATAGTCTGGCCCCCCACAAGCTCTAAGGGACAGTGGACCGGCCCCCTGCTGAAAAGGTTTGCTGACCCTTACGGCCTGGACCCATCTGAGCAACCCCTCCTGGCTGGCTTTCACCAGTCAGGATGGGCAGGGATGAAGAGAATAAGAAGTCGGTCCTTTCCTTCTCTCTGGCAATCTCACACCGTGTATTTCTGTAGCAACATAAAAAACGACAAGACTCCAGTGCTCTCTGCAGCAGCTGCCCCGTGGAACTGCCCAGCACCAGACAGAGAAGGGCAGAGATGAGGGTATGCTAAAAATAACATTCAAGACTGTCTCGACACGGGGTTGGGGTGGCCAGCCCTTGCATGAATGATCCAGAAACATTTGATTAAAAAGGAAAGAATATCACACAGCTCCAACCGGTCCAGATTAATCTGGTCTGAGGTTTGCATTTTAACTGTGTTCTCTGCTATTTATAGCACTGTCAAAGCTGTCAGGCAGTGTTTCATTGTTAAAACAAGAGGAACGGCCGTGTGGGTCTGATTCAATCCTGCTAGTGATCTTGGACAACGCACGTGTTTAAACTTCTTCTTGGCAGTGCAATGTTTTCCCTTGGGCTCTTTTGTACATACATTTAACAGGTGCGTTTGCATATATATCCAGAGGCAGAGAGCAACGATACTCACGAAGATGTGGGGTTTTTTTTTTTATGTTCTCCAAATCTGAATGAAAATGTCAACATTCCTGGTTATAGATAATACTGGATTTTTGGAGGTGTTGTTGTACTCAGAGTAGACCCACTGAAAATAGTGCACCTAGGTTAGTCATGTCCACTAACTTCAGTGAGTTTGGTCTGAGTACAACTAGCTCATTTAAAAAAAAATATGTGCAAGAGTTCTGTAAGTTCTGTATGATTCAACACTGAAGATATTAAATGTTTTCAAAAAGTGTATCACTCAAAGGTGGCATTCAAAAACACAATCCCAAAAACATGGTCTTTGGCTTTAAGGCCAAATTAGGAAATGTTGGATTTTCAATTTGAGAAACATTTTTGTTCCAGTTCTATTTAAATTGTGAGCTCAAAGAGGGTGAACCCCAGTCCAGCTCCCTTTCTTTCTTTCTTTCTTTCTTTCTTTCTTTCTTTCTTTCTTTCTTCATCTTTTTTATTTATGCTGTTCTTTAAAGCACCGGCTACAATGATGGCACTATGTAAATGATTGAATGTGCTGAATCTAGACATAAATCAATGTCATATGACTTTAAGCAGGCATGGCTCCCCCAAAGCATTCTGGGAAGTGTAGTTTCTTCAGGGTGCTGAAAGCTCTTAGGAGGCGCCCTATTCCCTTCACAGAGCTACAATTCCCGGAATTCCCTGGGAAGAGGGGTCGATTGCTAAACCACTTTGGAAACTGTGGTCAGTAAACATGCTTTGCTCTCTCTCTCTCTCTGTGTTTAATTTTAAATTCATTATTCCCTCACCCTTTTTTGTGCCTCTGCAGACTTTGAGATCCCCTTATAGCCTGCTGCTGCTGCTGCTGCTGTTGTTGTTTAGTCGTTTAGTCGTGTCCGACTCTTGGACCATGGACCAGAGAACGCCAGGCACCTCTGTCCTCCACTGCCTCCCGCAGTTTGGTCAAACTCATGCTGGTAACCTCAAAAACACTATCCAACCATCTCGTCCTCTGTCGCCCCCTTCTCCTTGTGCCCTCCATCTTTCCCAACATCAGGGTCTTCTCCAGGGAGTCTTCTCTTCTCATGAGGTGGCCAAAGTATTGGAGCCTCAGCTTCACGATCTGTCCTTCCAGTGAGCACTCAGGGCTGATTTCCTTAAGAATGGAGAGGTTTGATCTTCTTGCAGTCCATGGGACTCTCAAGAGTCTCCTCCAGCACCAGAATTCAAAAGCATCAATTCTTCAGCAATCAGCCTTCTTTATGGTCCAGCTCTCACTTCCATACATCACTACTGGGAAAACCATGGCTTTAACTATATGAACCTTTGTTGGCAAGGTGATGTCTCTACTTCTCAAGATGCTGTCTAGGCCTGTCATTGCCCTTCTCCCAGGAAGCAGCCGTCTTTTAATTTCGTGGCTGCTGTCACCATCTGCAGTGATCTGAGCCTGCTGTTAGCTCACCACAATCGCGTAGAATCCTTGAATTGTAGAGTTGGAAGGGACCTCAGGGGTCATCTAGTCCAACCCCCCGCAGGAATCTCTTGCCCAACCTGGGACTCGAACCCACAACCCTGAGATTAAGAGTCTCACGCTCTACTTACTGAGCTGTTGCTGTTTGATGAGTTCACTGTTAGTACATATAAGATGGACATATAATATGATATGGCCAAGCAATTCAGTGAAACCCAGATTTTTTGGGGGAGGATAAATGTTATGTATGACCGTAATTACAAACCAAAACATTGTAAAAATGAATTCCACATGCCATTAAATTTATCTGAGTCAGGGATAGGTCTTATGGAGTCCTTCAGACATTGCTGGGCGGAAACTCTCGTCGGACCAAGCCAGTATGGCAAATGGTTCAGGATTACGGGAGCTGTGATCTATTTTGACTGTGCCATGTTGACCACACCGATTTAAATTCTTCATATGTGCATGTCACCTGTTCCTTATGTGAAAAATAATCTGGAAAGATCTCTATCCTTAGTCTTCCATATGTGGTTCTGCTGATTAGCAGCGGAACGTGAGTCATCGGCTTGATGCAACTGCAAAAAATAAAAATAAAAGGTTAATGCAATTTTAGGCTGAATGAATAGAACCAAAGTTTACGGTCAGATTAGTCCAACCTAATCAAGTCCTGCTGTCCGAGAAGACTATAGAAAAGTTGGAATGAGTTCAGGGGAGGGCAATGAAGGCGGTCAGGTTCTGTGGGGAACTAGCCCTATAAGGAAAGGTTGTAGAAACTGAATATGTTGGGAGAGGGCCACAGCTCAGTCGAGGTACATCTGTCCTGCATGCAGAAGGAATGCCCTGGGTTCAAAGCAACCGCTGTTCAGAGGCATACCAGGCCTGCAGCAGTGAAGGAAGAAGAACACACAGCCATTGTGGTTCGTAGCTTCCTCCTCCGCGAATTTATCTCATCCTTTCTTTAAAAGCCATCCGAGTTGAATTACAGAATTGTCAAGATGGAAGGGTTCCCCAGGGTCATCTAGTCCAACCCCCTGCAGTACAGGAATATTTTTGCCCAACGTGGGGCTCGAAATCACTGCCCTGAGATTACAGGCCTCCTGCTCTATGGACTGAGCTGTTCACTTTTTGCTCTTTATTTTGTCTGTCCTGAACCATTCAACATTCAGCTTCGTGGGATGGTACCACTATAACCTCTGTTCCAGTCTGTATTTGTATTGAACATGTTTTTACACATGAAATGGTTTTGAATTGTTTGTATGAATGGCATTGATTCTCATTGTTTGTGTCAATGTATGTTTGTGTTTTGCATTGTTTTCCTACACGAAATCATTTTCAGTTCTTGCCAGACATGGAACTGTGCTTGTTTTCAGTTTTTGTGTACGAAATCGTTTTAAACTCTCGCTACATATATACTTGGGACGCGGGTGGCGCTGTGGTCTAAACCACAGAGCCTAGGACTTGCCGATCAGAAGGTTGGCAGTTCAAATCCCTGCGACAGGGTGAGCTCCCATTGCTCGGTCCCTGCTCCTGCCAACCTAGCAGTTCGAAAGCACGTCAAAGTGCAAGTAGATAAATAGGTACCGCTCTGGCGGGAAGGTAAACGGCGTTTCCGTGCGCTGCTCTCGTTCACCAGAAGCGGCTTAGTCATGCTGGCCACATGACCCAGAAGCTGTACGCTGCCTCCCTCGGCCAGTAAAGTGAGATGAGCGCCGCAACCCCCGAGTTGTCCACAACTGGACCTAATGGTCAAGGGTCCCTTTACCTTTACATATATACTTGCGTGTGCTTTTAGCTTTTCCTATCATTTTGAATTCTTGCCACGCGTGGAATTGTGTTTGTTTCCATAGCTTTCCCTGTATGAAATCATTCTGAATTGTTGCTGCGTGGGGGATTGTGCTTATTTTCATATATGTTATATGGAATGGCTTTGTCACCGTGAAATCGCTTTGAGAGATTTCCTGGGGGGGCGATTCCTAAGCGGAAGATGAGGAAACAAACGTCACCAGATCAGAAGAAGCAATGGTAACGGGGATGAATCATAACAAACTGGCGGCGCGTCCTAACGCTGCTCCATATCACGCCCTGTTCCCGCATTTATTCCTCTCCATCCCTCCCTCTTTCTCCTCCTCCCTCCACCTTTTCCTTTCTCTCTTTCTCCATCCATCCTTCCACCTGCTGCATCCCCTCCTCCCTCCCCCGCAGCCTCTTCCCTCTCGTCCCTCCTCCTCCTTTTTCCTCCATCCATCACCCTCCGCCCTCTCCCTTCTCCGGCTCTCTGTACCGCAATGCTGTAGTGCGGAGGGGAGGGGGGAAGAGCAGCAGCAGCCGCCGGAGGAGGAGGAGGGGGGTGACTGCATTGCGCCGTCGCCGTCAATAGGTGGACCCCCTCCCGGGGAAATAAAGCCGCCCGAGCCGAAGCTGGCAGCCTCTGCTGTCTGAGACCACAGCTGCCGGTAAGAGCGTCTTGAAAGCTTGCTTTGCTGCCGAAGGACAACGCACCATTATTTCCAAACCCCCCTCCTTCCATTTTTATTTATTTCTTTTTTTGGGGGGGGGGATACCTTTGCAAAAATGGGGAGGGGGCTGGAACAGGTGCAGCGAGGAAAGTGTGGGCTGCAGCCTTTAAAAATAATAATACTGAAGCTGGGGGGGGATGTTGGTGCTTTAAACGTTTTGCAAAAAAAAAAAAGGGGGGGAAGGCTGGGCTTTTTAATTTTTTTCGCAAAGGAAGAGCAATAATAACGGGCGTTTTATTTGTTTGGCGAGGCGGCGATGGCTTTTTGCAAAATTGCGCTTTCCCACCCAACCCCTCCTCCGTTGCAATCTCCCGTCTGGAATCGTCTCTTGTCTCTTTTCTGTAATCCCCCCCCCCGAAAAAACCCCGAAACCATTTCCACCCCTTCAAATTGCGCAGGTGATATTGTGGAAGCGGGTCCAGGAGAGCAAGCGCGCGTGCGGGTTCCAGGGCGCGCGACCCCTAAGGCAGTTAAGCCGGCCAGGAGCATCCGCGACCCAAACGGGCGTTCCGGCAGAACCGGCCTGTGGATCGGACTCCTGGGCGGGGGGGGAATCGCTTTGCTGGGGTCCGGATCCTGTTTTCTGTCTTGCTTCCAAGCAGCTCTCTTAACTTGCACAGTCATTCCAACCCGCGCGCGCCCCCCTCCCGGCTTTATTGTCTTGTCTCGACACCCCCCCTCCCTCCTACACATTTAAGGCCTTCTTCGCATTTAGAAATTGAACCCCCCCTTTTTTTAGAGGTGGGGGAACAGGTGGGGGCTTGGAGAGAGCTTAGCAAAAACCCTCCCTGCGTCGCACCGGTTGACCTTGCCACCATATCCCTGGCCAGATTATACGATTTGCAAATAATCATGATAATAATAACCCAATTGTTTTTTGAAAATTAGGTGGGGTTTTTTTGTTGGGGGAGGAGGAGGTGTGTGTTGGGGGGGGATCAGCGAAAGGAAAAAGAGAGGGGGGGGTTGCAGCAGGTTTGCATTGCTTTCCCCCAGAATTTATTTCGTTTCAGCTCTGCAGGGATTTGCGCGGCGTTTTTAGCTCCGCAGGGGATCTGAGATAGGTTGGGTCATTCGGTTTTAAAAATAACCCCTTGCAAAAGGCGGGTGGGGGGGGGATGATGTGGCTGAGAGCTGCATGCCTTCCTAGCTGATCCAATCCCTCATGTGGGTGGCGTGTGACAAAAGAGTGGCAGGGACAACCTTCAGATACACCCCCTTCCCCCCCCCACCCCGCCCCACCCCATCACACCACAACCCAAAAGCGGGAGATATATAGAATTAGCCGTGCTCAGCTTGACAGAAATGAGCAGCAGAAAATGGCTGGGGTTTTATGTTGCATGAACATAGAGGCTTCTAGAACCAGATATGGTGGTTTATGCACTGAGATACATTTTGCAACTTGGGCGAGCCGAGGCTGTGCGATTTGCAGAGCCTGCTTGCAAAAAGAGTCCATATTCCCAAATTATAGCCCCTCCTCCTCCCTGTGCATTTGGGGTACGTTTTGATACGGCGAGAGAGGCAGGTGGATTTCAAACCCCCCCCCCCAGCACAGGAGCAAGAGTGTCTGAAAATTAGGCTTTTATTTTCTTTTATTTTGGAATGATGGAGCGCAGCTTTGTGTAAAGGTTTCGAAAGCTGAAAACGTAGGCTTCTAGGCTTCTATCGACCTAAGATTTCCAGATCTGCCTCTGCTACATCTTGGTGTTATGGGGGAAAGCTGAGCTCTCCCTCCCCCCTTACCGCCCCCCCCACCGCTTGATCCTTCCACGCACAGCCAGATTCCTGTTTAGCCGCTCTAGGGAAGCACACCAAACAGCTATTTCTGGCTCTTTCCATTTGTGGGCACCATATTGTCCTTTCCGAAGATGAGCTTACTGGGAAATTTCCTGAGGTGGATCTGAATGCCCGTGCAGAAGAAAACCTCTCTGCTTTCGATACGATATCTTCATTGTCCCAAACAGAACAATGAAATTGAAAAATCTACATAAGACATTCAAAAACCGCTAAAAATTCCGAAACCCCATTTTAAAATACAATATATTATAGAGACTCCTTATACTGCGTTTAAAATTGCATTTGGGTAGAAGCTGTTTCTCAGGCGGCTAGTCCTGGTCTTTATAACCCTATACCTTCTTCCAGAAGGCAGAAGCTGAAAGAGATAATTTATGTCGCTTAGGAAAGCGTAGTCCACGGGATTAGGTGCAATGAAGGAGTTCTTGCAATTATTATATACCTGGGGTGCGTGGGAATGAAAGCACACTTTGTGCACAAGAGTGGCGGAACCAAACATCGCTTATTTGGGAAAGGGGTTTTTAGGAGAGGCTACCCGTTCTAAAAAAAGGCAGTTTTGGGGCGAGAAGGAGATTGCGCAGGGATCTCTGGCTTGCAGCGCAACGGGGTTGCCGTTGGTGTCAGTGGGGTGGACCCAGAAGGAAAAAACAAACAAAACAAAAAACGGGTTCCTTTTCCCAGCTAGAGTCGGGGTGGATTTCTCCCATGGCAGACAGAAAATCCTCCTTCTGTCTGGCCTACATTCTGCCTGCTGTTTATCCAGCGAAAGATCTGATGGGCTAAAGCACAGGCTTAACTTTGCGACAGGAAACCCCAGACAAAGACGCAAACACACACACACACACACATACCCCGGGGCTGGAAAAGGCTCTGTGGCAGTTGCGTGTCTGGCTGTTGTGTTGTGCTCCTGTTGCTCCTGGCGACACTCCTGATCTCCTCCTCTCTCGCACTGCTCTTTGCAGCAGCCGCCTCGCCCGGTCACAGCCGCTGCTGAGCTCTCCATCCCTCCGCAAGCGCCGGCCTGCCGATCACAGATCCCGAGGAGAGGAAAGATGGGGAAGGAGAAGACCCATATCAACATTGTTGTCATAGGACATGTGGACTCTGGGAAATCCACCACCACCGGCCACCTCATCTACAAATGTGGGGGCATCGACAAAAGGACCATTGAGAAATTTGAGAAGGAAGCCGCGGAGGTAAGGCTCAAAAGGCACACATGCATACAATTTGACCTTCAAGTTTGCCCTTCTTTTCTCTCTCTCTGGAACTAGAGTACGAGATGGAATAGGAGCAGTTGTCGCCTGCCGCTTCCCACATCTAGAAGAATATTTGCTATGTATTGTGTCTCCTGTGCTTTTTCATAGGTTCCTTTTCTGACTTCCACCACGATGCCACAATATATTTCCCTGGCCTGCCTCCCCTTGCAACTTTCCAATTCGTTATCCGAACAAGATAGGCCCAAACAGGGAAGGGGGTGACAATGGAAAGCCCCCGCAACAGTAAACTGCCCCACCCCCCCATCTTCCTTTGGCGTTGCTACCCGGCCACACCTGAACGTGTAGCGCATTTGTGCTGGTGGCATTTCAGTTTGTGGTCCCAAGTTCCCTTTTCTCTGCGTGAGCAATGTTGGTTGGAAACCATGTTTGTTTGTTTTCTTCTGAGGCTAATGCTTGTGATGATGTGCTCTTTTGGCAAAATCGCCACCCCTGAATATATAAGAATAATAATAAACCTCAACTCTTAAATAATAATAATAATTAAGGGGAAAACTTTGCCTAGGAAACCTCAACTTTGCACCAAAAGCAGCAAAATTGTGAATTGTGCCGAATTGCAAAATTATTTTGCATAGTTTAATGTACATTTCTTTACTTTTTTATTATTCATTCTGTTTGAGGGAGGGGTATCGGGAAAAGAGCTGCGTAGGACTCTAAAGATCAGTTTCAAATCAGGTCCCCGCCCCAACTTTCAAACTTATTTTTTGCACCTATACAGACTAGGGGCTTTTTTTTTTTTGCAAATGAAGCCATGAGATTCTGCACCCAGTGTCAGCCCAATCAAAGGCCAGAAGGTTTAAGTTTAGGTCTCTGCTGAAATGCAGAATCTTCCAATCACTGCTCTCCACCTACGCCCTGATTAACTTGCCCAATAACACAGCACAGTGCGTCAGCTCAGTAGTATAGACCGTGTGCTTTGGGTTCAGAATCCCCTAATTTCAATCTCCGGTATCACCAGTTAAAAGGATGAAATAGCAGTGATGAAGAAGGCCTCCCTCTGCTGAGAAGCCTGCGAGATTGCTTTCCAATATAATTCCCCCCTTTCCTTTAGGTGACCAGTCAGACCCTGATCTTGAACAAAATGCTCATCTGTGGACAGCTCCCTCCACAAGAATCCTGGGAACTGTAGCTTACCCATACAGAACTACAATTCCTAGCACCCTTAACAATCAACAGATCTCCAACTCAGTTCTGGGGCAGTGACCTGTGTCTGCTTCCGCTCTCCCTGACCTGGAAATTCTGGCTGCCGTTACTTTAGCGAGAGTGGACTGTAGTTGCTCATTGGAGGGGAATGCATTCTGCACATGCCCAGAGTTGCTGTGTTGCACGTTCCTGGTGTTGCCTGTTACGGTTGCTGAGGGTGGTTAGGAGATCCTCTATAGAGCTATAGTTCCCAGCGCCGTGTGCAGCCTACATTTCCCAGGATTCCTTGAGGGAAGCCATGGCTGTTAAAGGATGTTGTGGATGTGGTCAAGCAACTTAGGGACAAATCGTGCCGAATAAATACCTTGTCTGTTTAGATCAGTATTATCTAGGGCTTGAGGCAGGGGTTCTTTCCCAGTTCTGCCAGGATTTGAACCAAGGACCTTCTGCGGGAGAAGCCAGTACTGTTCAACCGAGCTGCAGCAATTCCCGGAAATATCTGGTCCCCATCTTTGTCTTAGGCTCAGCTGTTCTTTGAGGGCAAGAGGCTCAGGAGACAGAGCCCGTTACAGTCTTTGGTAGCTGCGCCAAATAAATATGGACCTGTATAGTCTGAATTAGGGCATAGCTACACATCAGACTTAAGCCAGAAGAGCCTAGAGGACACCAGCTGTACTGAAAATTCTGTAGCAGACCCTCAAAAAGTGGGGCAGATGTTACTTTGCCTAAGTCCTGCAAGACAACTGGTCACTCCAGAGGGCTATCTTAACTTAAGTGAGCAGATGTGTTTTCTTCCTAAACTCATTTTCTAATGGTCCCCACTTGAGATTCTTCCGGGGGGGTGGGAGGCGCAGAATGGTGGGGAACCTTTCACAACATATTGTCAGAACCAGCTCTAGTTCTTGTTGTTGACTGAATCTGTAGTTTGTTATTCGTTATTACCTTAATATCCGTCTTCCTGCCCCCAAGTTGATCAACGCAGCTTATGTGATCGTCCCTCAATCCACCTTTGTCTTCATAACATCCCTTTGAGGTAGGCTAGGCTGTCTCGAGATCACCCAGTGAAGTGCATGACTGAGAGCAGAGTCGAACCCTGGTCTCCCAGGGTGCAACACTCTGAACCATTTCACAACACTGGCTGTTTTCTGATACCCAAGAATTGAGGGTCTTAGCTGTCTAGTTACCTGGCCAGACTGGTATCCGCTGCACTCTTTTCCCTGCTTTCATAAAAAGCATACCTTGGACCCCGGACAATGAGTCTAGGCCACCAGAAACCTCTCTTGCACAACCCTCAGATGGAGAGATGGCCGCTTCTTATAAACAAAGCATCCTCCTTGACTTGTTCCATTGCACCCACCTTTCTATCTCCCCTGACTCTCTTTATATTGCTTCGCTTAACATCCAGTCTTAAAAAAACAGCTCCGGAAAGCTTGTCTAGAACATTGGGACTTCCAACTTGGTCTTCATAAAGGAATCACAAATTGCTCTCTCCCAAGTTTTGAGTTCCCTTCCCAATGGACCAACATGGTTGCGTGATAATTCTCTAGTAGATGGTATGTTTCGGGTGCTTTTTGCTGAGTCAGCCCATTGGTCTCCCTAGATCAGGATTGTCTACACACTGACTGACAGCAGCTCTCTAGGTTTTGAGTCAGAAGTCTGTTTTCGCAGCCCCACCTGAAGAGGCTGGGAATTGAGCTTCAATTCAGAATGAATACTCAGTAAACAGCCTTCTGGCTTAGTGCACACCGTTGAGGACCGATGCTCAAGGAACAGGTTATGTGGATCTGTTCGAGTTTTGCTGATTCCTTTATCACAGAACTCCTTTCGTTTTCTGCTGCCAAAAGTAGTATCCTTTATCCATTGGCGATGTTCTGTAGTGGGAAGGAAGGGAGTCAGCATTTGATCTGAGCCCACGGATAAATTGTGACGCCCGGGGCGTGTCATTTTAGCCCCAGTGATGCATCTTTAAAATGGGAGCAGCAGGTGAGGGATTATAGGGGAGATGAAATGAAATGAAATGAAATGAGGGAAGAAGGAAATCCCCTTCTGAACCTTCTCCACTTCTCTGCCTACAGTCTCCCCCTCCCTTCTCCAGGAGGAGGGGGTCAGTGAGAGGGAACCCCCCTCTGCCCTGCCATTCCCTATCCCTATAGTAAGACAGACCACCCAAAAGTGGTTGTTAACTGAGCATCCTCAGCTTGTGTGTCCTATTTCTGGGCTTAAACCAGGAAAGATGGATGCCTGCTTCTCTTAATTCTCCCCACCCTCTGCTGGCTCATGCAACTGGAATAAATGCATATTCTTACTCTGTTTACCCGTTCCTCCGTCTCTTTCACCACTCTTCTGTTGCCTTTCCCAGTGTCAAGTTGAAATTGGAGCTGCTGCCAGCCTGTGTAGACAATATTGAGTCAGGTGGGTCTTTGGTTTGAGTCAATATAAGGCAGCTTCTTAGGAAGGGGGCTAGCTCAGCGGTAGAGCGTCTGCTTGGCATGCAGAAGGAACAGAGGTTCAATCCTCGGCATCTCCAGATAAATGCTGGAAAAGGCTCCTGATCTGAAACTCTGGAAAGATGCTGCCTGCCAAGGTAGACAGTACTGAGGTAGATGGACCAGTGGTCTGACTCTTGACTTAACATCAGGAAGAACTTTCTGGCAGTAGGAGCTGTTTGACAGTAGAACGGTCTCCCTTGGGAGGCTGTGGACTCTCCTTCCTTGGAGGTTTTTAAGCAGAGGTCGGATGGACATCTGTCCTGGATGCTTTAGCTGAGTTTCCTGCATTGCTGGGGGTTGGACTAGATGCCCCTTGGGTTCCCTTCCAACTCTACATTTCTGTTATTCTGTGACTCAGGATAATGCATCTTCTTGCGCTGCTAATACCTCTGTCTTCATACTTGGTAGAATGCTATGCGTGTTCATAAAGGTAAAGGGGCCCCTGACTATTAGGTCCAGTTGTGACCGACTCTGGGGTTGCGGCGCTCATCTCGCTTTATTGGCCGAGGGAGCCAGCATACAGCTTCCAGGTCATGTGGCCAGCATGACTAAGCTGCTTCTGGCTAACCAGAGCAGCGCACGGAAACGCCGTTTACCTTCCTGCCGGAGTGGTACCTATTTATCTACTTGCATTTTGACGTGCTTTCGAACTGCTAGGTTGACAGGAGCAGGGACCGAGCAATGGGAGCTCACCCCGTCGCGGGGATTCGAACCGCCAACCTTCTGATTGGCAAGTCCTAGGCTCTGTGGTTTAACCCACAGCGCCACCTGCGTCCCTTATTCCTGTTCATCGTGCTATATAAATAATCATAATAAATAACTCAGGTGAATCTCAGGTTTGGGCAGGGGGACCAAATTCCTATTGCTTGCTGGTTGCCAAAGTTCTTGCAAAAAAATAGATACAGTGGTACCTCGGGTTAAGTACTTAATTCGTTCCGGAGGTCTGTACTTAACCTGAAACTGTTCTTAACCTGAAGCACCACTTTAGCTAATGGGGCCTCCCACTGCTGCTGCGCCGCCGGGGCACGATTTCTGTTCTCATCCTGAACCAAAGTTCTTAACCTGAAGCACTATTTCTGGGTTAGCAGAGGCTGTAACCTGAAGCATATGTAACCCGAGGTACCACTGTAAACGTTTCCCTCAGTAGACCATCTTGCAAGGCCCCCTCCTTGAGTTCTTAGAAGCACAAGGGTGCAGTGAAAATCGCAATGCCTGGTTGGGGGACTTGCAACCCTTTAGATCAGTGATGGCCAAACGTGGCCCTCCAGCTGTTTTGGGACTACAATTCCCATCATCCCTGACTACTGGTCCTGTTAACTAGGGATGATGGGAGTTGTAGTCCCAAAACAGCTGGAGGGCCAAGTTTGGCCATCACAGCTTTAGATGTTGTTGGGACTACAACTCCCAGAAGCCCCAGGCAGCAAGGTGTGATGGGAGTTGTGGTCCCAACGATATCCGCATGGCTGCCTCATGAGTTCCTGACTATGCGCTCCTGTGCTATAAATTTACAGTTCTTTGGTAGATCGTGGGGGCTTCTAGCAAAAAATGTAAACCGTGTGAGGCTCAGTTGGCCTACCTTGCAAGGTTATTGTAAGGCCAGTCAGAGTTAGAACTATAAATTGCCTGCTGGGTTACCTGAGCTGTATGGGCAAGAGATCGGGATCCCCAAAGGGATTTGCAAGGTGTTTGTCTGTGGGGCAGGGACTGGTGGAAAAGAGGGCACTTTTTGCCCTGATTCTCACCTGGGTGGTGAGGGTACTGCAGGAAGCTCATTCCCTGTTCCTCCCAGACACCCCCTTCCCATCTATTTCCTACCTTTGCAGGTAACAAATAGGGAGGCGACCATCAAAACAAAGCAGATCATTAATCTCTGATTGCACCGTGCGAGAACGGAGCTTGATAGTGGGCTGTAAATTCAACAAAATTCAGCTGTGTTTTCTCTTATTTGTTACAACAACTTAGCAAGTTTTCAGCCCTTAAGACAGGCATTGAAATAATCTATGCACTGCAAAGATCTTAGCGGTTTGACGGAGTGGATTGAGACATCTTTTAGAGCTCAGGGACCAATGTCCCTGTTCCTTCCTAGAAGCAGAATAAATTATGCAGAATAGGCCAGCGTGTGGAAAGTCCAGCACTCTGCATATTTTAAGTGGATCATAGAATACTTTCCCGTGTTGGTGCATGGTTATTTAATTATGCATGTGTTTTGGAAGCGGAATGACAACATATTTATGAATAGGCCTTGTTTCTTTTCGTGCTGCTTTTGCAATTTCTAGTTTTGCACCAAGGAGGCCAAAAAAATTCCTCTTTAGGAAAGAGCGACGCCATTTCACGACGACGCCTGTTACTGCCCACAGCCGCATATCCTGACTCCTTATATAAGAACCAAGAGAGGGATCACAGTGAATTCTCTTTTAATGACACCTTCTTGACTGTTCCCTCAAATATACTGGGCATATTATTTCCAAGGGCAGATTCCTTAATGTCTTGATGGGCCCATAGATCATTTGCAAATTGCCTTTGGTCCCTGAACCATTGGGACCAAAGGGCTTAACATGGAACAAAATGCACAAGTATCAAAAAGCACCCCGGCTTTCCTGACTCACTTTCACCTTCCTGAGCACTGAGAATAGTATCCTAAGCTATTGTTCCATTTTGTGTGTGTTTTATTTCATCACCCTTCCCATTTCTGCAGTCTCAGTGCACCCACCTTGGTTGTTTACATCCACGTCAAGCTCCCTCTCTGTTTAACTATTCCAACGTTTTCGTACGGTGCTTTCATGCTTATTCGATATAATCCCTTTATCATACCTGTGGGGTTCTGATATGTCTGGCAACCTAATAAGGGCAGGGACAATTGGTTCATGATTATCTCAAGTCTTTCTGTGTATGGGGGGGTGTGGTGGATATCCTCTCACCTATGGCACATTCTTCCTTTGGAGATGCTTCAAAGTAGATTTGAGCATCTTTTGGAAACATTTTAGGAGTTCCCATTTGGGCTGGTTTTATTGGCTCCCACCCCAGGGACGCGGGTGGTGCTGTGGGCTAAACCACAGAGCCTAGGATTTGTTGATCAGAAGGTTGGTGGTTCGAATCCCCACGGCAGGGTGAGCTTCCGTTGCTTGGTCCCTGCTCCTGCCCACCTAGCAGTTCGAAAGTGCATCAAGTGCAAGTAGATAAATAGGTACCGCTCCGGCGGGAAGGTAAACGGCGTTTCCATGCACTGCTCTGGTTCGCCAGAAGCGGCTTAGTCATGCTGGCCACATGACCCGGAAGCTGTATGCTGGCTCCCTCGGCCAATAAAGCGAGATGAGCGCCGCAACCCCAGAGTCGTCCGCGACTGGACCTAATGGTCAGGGGTCCCTTTACCTTTACTCCAGTTAAACTATTTGAGGGGCGAAGGTTTCAATTCAGTTTTTTTGCCAGCTGATAATTTTAAAAAACCGAACGGGATTTCTGTCACATGAAATGTTAGTTGTCCAAATAAAGAGAGGTCAGGATTTATGTTTTAATTAATAGAACAGATAAACTATGAGAATATCTTCAACAGGCAGACAAGATGATTTTGCACCGAGGAGATATCTCTGCCTTTTTTTTTTTTTGCCACGAGGTTTAAACGTGCTATCATGAGGTCTAGATACTTAAAAAATACAAAAATGGAGGCCGTAGCTTTGAAAACACGTTAAATGTGGTCGCCTCGCCATTACTGTAAACAGTTGCCTGCCCCCCCCCATCGTTATCTGAGCAAACAGCTCTACCTAGACCCTACAACTTTGCAAGAGATCTGTACCAGCTGCCGAGATGCAGCGAGGTCTGGTATCTTCTAAAATAAGCTGCCGTTTCTTTGAATCAGGCAGGCAAGCCTTGTGGCACCTTCGCTGGCACGGCAGAAATATGCAGAGGGACGTGAAACTGCTATTAATAGCCAATTGACTCTGTGCTTTCAGCCTCCATTTTCTGATGCAAGGCAGTGTGTGGCGAGGGTATTCCTTTCCATGCGATTGCTTTGGTAGGAAATGGAGTCTGGCTCTAGTAAGATTTTTCAAAGGTGCTGCTTAACTGGGGTTTTGTTTTGTTTTAGAGAGCTAACGTAATGGAAGAGGGTCCTTTGGCTTATGGAACAGAAGATAGTAGCAGTTCAGAAGGCTTTCTCTCTCTTAAAAAAATGAAACCCATCCTTTGTGGCCTTAAACAATATGACTTTTCCTTCTGCCCAGCCAATTCGAGATGTATCGAGTTCTGCAACAGAGCCGTTACTGTGCTAGGCTAGAAAATACGGCCTTTTTCTTCCTCTTTTGGCCCACGATCTCTGCGGGTAATCGAATATAGGCAGATGAAAAGAGGAGCAAAGGCATTTCGCTAAATAGAGGCTTGTCACACACTCATAACATGATGTAGCAAGTTTTGGCGCAGTCCATTTTTTCAGCCGGAATGTACCAATTTTGACGGCTGCGGGAGCTGGATGCGCTGATTAGTCAACCTGATAAATCGTCGTCGTCATTGGGTTGTACAGGGTGGGATGAGGGTCATGGTGCTTCTCTGGAAGGGAAACCCTTGTTAATTGCAGGTCAGGATCTGTCCTTCTCTACCCACCTGTCACACTGGGTCTGCTAAATGCAAGGAACAGATTAATTCCAGCAACTCCCTGAGCAAAAGTATTTATTTATTTATTAATTAATTAATTACGGGTGCTATGTATTCAGAATGCAAGGTTGCACAGCCCAATAATGTTGGTTTATTCTGGTTTGATTCTTCAAGGTTTTGTTAATTGCTCTGGCAGATACAGTGCTCGGGTTGTTGTTGTCATTTATGTAATAAAATGATTAATGAACTTGTGATATTGAAGTCCACTTTGTGGCATTGTGGTCCAGATAGTTAAACAGGTGTAGGGTTGTGTGTTGTGCTGCAGAGGGCAGAGAATAATAATTTATGGAAAATAAGCAAATGTGTGCAAATCTTTTTCAGTGCGTATGGTTCATCCTGGTTCCTGAGCGCTGCTTGGGGCGCAGAATATTTAGAAGATGTATAAACTGAAGGATCAAATTGCTCTCCAAGCATTGTAGACATAAAACCCAACAGAAAATATAGAGAAAATATATAGGGAAGTTTTGGTGGGGAGACTGGAAGGAAACGTGGTGTTACGCAGCTTTCTGGCCTAACTACAGCAGGAAAACTGGGCAGGTTATTCCTCAAAGGTTACAGGCATCCGATTTAGGAGACCAAAGCAAGTTTTATTAATTAATCGGGTATGGTGTGATGCCTGTCTCAGGCACTCTTATCACGGCTATAGAATAACTTCACCTTTTTAGTGCTGCTACTGACCATATTCTGTGGAATGGCATTCCTGTCCCGATACGACAGACGCCCACTCTCTGCACTTTGCAAAAACAACTGAAGACAGTTTTGTTCCGATAGGCTTTCCTAGACGAGTGAATGGTTCTCTGCCATCAGTGCCTATTTTGTATCGTTGCTTTAAATAAGTCTGCTTTTTTTGTTGGGAGTTGGTGTGTTAAAACTGGTTTTTATTGTACATTGTCCTGAGCGGATTGTGTAGCTTTGATATGTGGCTTGGACCGACTTTTCCTGTAGTTGCCCAGCCTTGGTGAAGCTGGTTAGCAGCAGCCTCACCTGTTGCCCAAAAAAGAGGAAAGTCATCACTAAAGCACAGGTGTGCACACACTAATTTCTATGTGTGGATGTGAATTTAGAACGCACTGATAAGATTTAAATGGAGGTGCAGCACAGCTCACCATAGTGGGAAGGACTGAGCCAGGTAACCTGCATACCTGCTTGAGCTGCTCTCCAGGTGAATAACTTTGGGTGCTTGCAGGATTTTTTCCAAGGGGTGGGGGGGCGAAGGAAAATGCAGAAGGCTAGTTATCTCCAGCTCCACAAATAATGAGGAGAAAATAAATCCTTGTCCATTTCCCCTCATATCTCAGAATCCACAGATGCTGGAAACTTAGGTTTTAAAAAAAATGAAAGCTGGGGACCTCAAGATTATAGTTTGTGGTGGTGGTGGGGCAGAGAACTAACTCCTTGATGGGCACCCTCAAAGCCCCTGCTTTCCCTTCTTAAGTTGTTGTTGTTTTTTAATCTTGCAAACGGACTCTGACCCTACAGCTTCGAAAATAGGGGAAAACCTTCAGATAGAGCAGGGGTCAGCAAACATTTTCAGCAGGGGGCCGGTCCACTGTCCCTCAGACCTTGTGGGGGGCCGGACTATATTTTGAAAAAAAATAATGAACGAATACCTATGCCCCACAAATAACCCAAGAGATGCATTTTAAATAAAAGGACACATTCTACTCATGTCAAAACACACTGTTTCCTGGACCGTCCGAGGGTCGGATTTAGAAGGCAATTGGGTCGGATCCGGCCCCCGGGCCTTAGTGTGCCTACCTATGAGATAGAGGGCTGTCCTCTGCAATGCAGGACACATGGACAGGCCTTTGACCCTGGGTGGTTACTGCTGGGGACCCTGTAGGTTGTCGCTCATCGTGAACAGATCCTGCCGGTGAAAGCATTTGACAACATTCCCAGGTTGTTGGTTCAAAGGTTGGAAGAGGTTTCAGCAGCTTAGCCAGAGACTGGAAAAGCATTACAGGAAATGTACTGTAGGCACCACACGGGCTTCCCTTAGGCATCTGGTCGGCCACTGCCAGAAGAGGGTGATGGACTAGGTCCCTCCATCTTTTCTTAAGCTCTGCTGTTTTTCTAGAAAAACAGGAACTCTTCATGAACGCCTCCCTTGTTATCCTAGAATGGCAGTGGCGCAAAGGTGCTCGAAATGCGTTTTGGCGAGTTCCCTGTCCCTCCTTAATTGTGGTGCTTGAAAAAACCAGCCATAAACGTTGCCTAGGCCCAGGGACCAACTTGGCAACCTTGCTCTCTCGGTTTTCAAACTTAATCCGTTCCAAGGATCGATGGGATGGCTGCAAAGTCAATGGGGGAATAAAAAGAAAAACGCAGCTCAGAAGCCGTTCGTTCCAAAACCAGAGCAGTTACTTCCGGGTTTTCAGCGTTCAGGGGCCAAAACGTTTCAAAACGGAGGTGTTCAGGAACTGAGGTTGGACGGTACATTCAAACCCCCACAGATACAGGAGCCCAAGAATTGGAAGGGGTTTGGGGCATCAATGCCCATCTCTTTCGGGGGCTCAATTAGTGCCAGCGCATTCTGCCAAGAGCTTGGGTGTAACCTTCGACCACCTCCCTTTCCATGGAGGCGCAGGTTGCAGCCACAGCAAAGGTGTCTATATTAAGCAGTTGGTCCCTTACCTTTCTTGCCCTGATGTGGCCACAGTGATCCACGCGACGGTCACCTCCAGGCTTGATTACTGTAACTCGCTCTATGCAGGGCTGCCCTTGAAGCTGACCCAGAAACTCCAGCGGGTGCAGAATGCTGCGGCAAGGCTCCTTACGGGGTCCTTGCCGCGGGATCACATTCATCCAGTGCTTTACCAACTGCAGTGGCTCCCGGTGGAGTACAGGGTCAGGTTTAAGGTGCTGGTCTTGACCTTTAAAGCCCTATGCGGCCTAGGACCCACATACCTATGGGACCGCCTCTCCTGGTATGCCCCGCGGAGGAACTTAAAGTCCACAAATGACAACACTTTGGAGGTCCCAGGTGGCAAGGTGGTTAGATTGGTCTCAACTAGGGCCAGGGCCTTTTCAGCACTGGCCCCGACTTGGTGGAACGCTCTGTCACAAGAGACTAGGGCCCTGCAGGACTTGACATCTTTCCGCAGGGCCTGCAAGACAGAGCTGTTCTGCCTGGCCTTTGGTTTGGATTCAGTCTGACCCTTAGGTTTCCTTCCCCTTATGGTCTTGATTTATTGGCTACTTTTAAAATGAGGCTGCATTTTAAATTGCATTTTAACCTGTATTTTAAATTGGGGTTTTTCCCCCCATCATTTTTTTTTTTACTGTGATTTTATTGGTGTTAGCCGCCCTGAGACCGGCTCTGGACGGGGAGGGCGGGGTATAAATAAAATTTATTATTACTATTATTATTGCTATGATTATGATGCAGACTGTTCCCTCCCCTCTGCCCCATAAATCACAACATCAACAGCATTCTCTGTATAGGAAAACCTTTTAATGTGTAATGTTTTATTATGTTTTTATATATATTGGAAGCTGCCCAGAGTGGTTAGGGCAACCCGGTCAGATGGGCAGGGTATATTAATAATAATAATAATAAATTGCACTTGGATTTTTCAATGCAGGAATATGCACTTGTCCCATAGGGGGACTGAACCTGCAACCTTGGCATCATCAGCACCATGTTCTAACTAGCTGAGCTAAAGCCCTTACAAAAACTTCCCCCCTCTTTTCCCAACCTGTTAGATGGGGAAAGGCTCCTTCAAGTACGCCTGGGTGCTGGACAAGCTGAAGGCTGAGCGTGAGCGAGGGATCACCATCGACATCTCTCTCTGGAAGTTCGAGACCACCAAGTACTACATCACCATCATTGACGCCCCCGGGCACCGGGATTTCATCAAGAACATGATCACGGGGACTTCGCAGGTGAGAAAGGGGAGGCTGTTCATCGCAGGGCAGGGGGCAGGGGACACCTTTGGGTCGTTCCTGAGCGCCAGCACAGCGCCAACATCCTTTTTTCCTGGATGGGTCCCTGACAGCAAAACTCTGTGACCTGGATTTTTTTTAAAATGGAAGTCCTAGGAACCCGGTCTAGCTTTGTACTCTGGCTGGCCAAATGGCGAAGCTAGCATGCTTTGTGCGTTGGAAAGGGGCCGTAGAAATTCTTAAAAATGCATTTGGAGCGTGCTGTCTCCTCCCTGCTTTCCTGGGAATAAAAAAAAGAAAGAAAAAAGGACGAACTCCCTAAAGGAGCCATCAACTATTTATAGGAGCAGATGGCACTATCAGTTTTCAGGTATCGAGCCAACAGTTCGTAGAACTTGTTGAGTTACAATATTGGAAGGGAAGATGGGATATTAGGAGCCCAATACGTACCTGTTTTGTTTAGGAAAACTCAGGGGGTGCTGCTGTTTCCCAAAACACGTTGTTTGTTTATTTACTCATTGTGGTTATATTCTACCTTTTCCTGCAAGTGGCTCTCCCCTCCGCCATCTGCTTTCTAAAACAGTACACGAACTGAAACACAGTCATCTTTTGAAACTCGCACCCCTCCAAATTTGTAATGCAGGTCCGCAAGCCAAACAATGGGTGCTGAAATTGGCTGTGCATTCAGTATAGTGGGCCTCGGCCTGTGGAACTCCCTCCCACCTGAGATTAGGCAGACCCCCTCCTTGTTGAACTTCCAGCAAAAGACAAAGACGTTCTTATTCCAGCAGGCGCCTTAAGGCCTTTAGTTTGGTTTCGTGATGGATTTTTATTGTTTTATTTTCCCATTTTCTATGGATTGTTTTTATGTACAGGTGGCAACCCTTTTGCGCAAGGGTTCTGTTCCTGGCGCCCGTGTGTGTCGGCAGAGTGCAAAAAACCCACCTCATTCTGGCCCAACTCTGCTTTTTTCTAAAAGGGGCCTAAGCACCGGTTGTGCGTCAGTTGCACACAAATCAGTGCAAATCGGTCACTGCCTGTACAGTGCTTAGAAATGGGAAATGTACTTAAAAATGCAACACAGTGGTTACCTCGGTTTTCAAATGTAATCTGTTCTGGAAGACCGTTCGAGTTCCAAAACGTTCGAAAACTCAGTATGGAAGCCTCAATAAATACGGAAAACTCAATACGGAAGCTGCGTGGCCTTTTCGACTTCTGAGACGAGTTCGAAAACCAAAGCATTTACTTCCGGGTTTATGGCGTTCAGAAACCAAAATGTTCGTCAACGGAGACGTTCGAAAACCGAGGTACCGCTGTATATTGCTTGGCAAAAAATGTGCGTATTGGGAGACGTTTGCACTAAAATGCTTGATGTTGTTTTTAAATTTTATTTTACAAAACGCTGATAAAAGTTTCACGAGGACTTATTTAAAAGATTGCGAGCCGATGTGGAAAAGTGGAACTTAAGATTGGGGGAAAGAAACGAGAAATGGAGAGAAAATGAAACGGGGAAATCTTCCTGTGACGTTTTGCAAACTGTCATGCGAAAACCGCCACACTCCTAACCGTGTCTGTGCCTTGTTTCTTTGCAGGCCGACTGCGCCGTCTTGATTGTGGCTGCTGGGGTAGGCGAGTTTGAAGCCGGCATCTCCAAAAATGGCCAGACCCGTGAACACGCCCTCCTGGCATACACCCTGGGCGTCAAGCAGCTCATCGTGGGCATTAACAAGATGGACTCCACGGAGCCGCCATACAGCGAGAAGCGCTACGATGAGATCGTCAAGGAAGTCAGCGCCTACATCAAGAAGATCGGCTACAACCCAGCGACCGTTCCCTTCGTGCCCATCTCTGGCTGGCACGGCGATAACATGCTGGAGCCATCTCCCAACGTAAGTCACTGGTGGGCGGTGCTAGGCTATGTGCACATGAGGTTTGCAGCTCCAGTTGGGTCCAATCGAAGCTGGAGAAGCTCCTCCGTCGTCATCTCCCAGGGACAGGGAAGTCGACTTGCGAATACGGGAAAGGTTGGCTTGAAGAGGGAGTGTTAAGGCAGGCCAGGTGGAGCCTAGGCAGTGTTAGAAACTCGAATATATAAGCTAGGTGCCGAATGGCTCCTTAAACCAGGGTTAGGGATGCTTAGCTGCCATTTTGGGAGCCATTTTGGCTGCTTGAAAGTTGTATTTTCAACACGACTTTCCGCTTCCTGAAATTTGTTCTCCTTGGGCAGATAAAATATTGTGGATAGAATTCTATAGGATGGCTTGCTAGTCCAATAATAATAATAATAATAATAATAATAATAATAATAAAATTTATTTGTACCCCGCCCATCTGGCTGGGTCTCCCCAGCCACTCTGGGCGGCTTCCAACAAAGATTAAAAATACATTAAAATGTCACACATTAAAAACTTCAGGTGTCTTCTAAATGTCAGGTAGTTTTTTATCTCTTTGACATCTGACGGGAGGGCATTCCACAGGGCGGGCGCCACTACCGAGAAGGCCCTCTGCCTGGTTCCCTGTAGCTTTGCTTCTTGCAATGAGGGAACTGCCAGAAGGCCCTTGGTTCTGGATCTCAGTGTCCGGGCTGAACGATGGGGGTGGAGACGCTCCTTCATGTATACTGGACCGAGGCCATTTAGGGCTTTAAAGGTCAGCACCAACACTTTGCATTGTGCTTGGAAACGTACTGGGAGCCAATGGTTGACGCTACCTGCTGACATCGAAAGGGTTCTTTCTGAGGGTGGTAGCCAATTAAGTTTCACTCAGAGTAAACCAGAGTAAACTAGGCGTTTCGTCTTGGCGACTGTAACCCTGGGTTAAGGAGCCATTTGGCACCTACTGTAGCTTATATATATCTCTGAGTTTCTGATATATATATAAGCTACAGTAGGTGCCAAATGGCTCCTTAAACCAGGGTTACAGTCACCAAAACGAAACTGCCTAGTTGCCATTTTTGGGCCAGATCTAAAGTCTTGTTTTTCAATACAACTTTTTGGTTCCTGAAATTCATTCTCCTTGGGCAGATAAAACATAACAGGTAGAATTCTACAGGATGTGTTTCTGGTGTGTGAAAAGAATCAACATCCAGGGACCCCCAGGCATGCAACTCCAGATGGTGGAGATGTCAGATGTCATCCTGGCGCCTGGGCATCTTCACTTGGTCGCAAGTGGCCGATAGCCAGGTGCAAAATGCGCCTGGTGAATTTAAAACGCTGAGCCTATGTGGAGAGGCTGTCCTGTCTGCGGGGCTGTGCCTTGCGAAAACCTGACATTCCTGGCTGAATCGGATCTCAACAATTGCCCGGAAAAGATCCAAAGGCAGATTTTGCATAGCTGAGTTTCAATCGAGTGGGTAAGATCGGATTTTTGCAAAGCAGAGCCACAGAACTCTTGGGCTCGTGGGAATTAATTTGTCCACAATACAATCAAAATATGGGCCCAGCGAAAGTGGATGAGCCCTCTGTTTATGCAGGGTGACAACCAGACCCAGAAAACCTAGTCGTTACTCAATATGAGCGTGAATCAAGGATGCCCTGTAATCCTTGAGAATCTGCCACCATCTTTCAATTGTTCTTTATTGGACCAATCAATGCACATAGGGTTCCCTGAGGCTAAGAAGTTTGGAATACATTACTTTGGGGCACCACTTGCCGTCAGTGCTGGAGTTGTGAGCTGTATAATTTCTTTTTGGGATGACTTAAGGACGCGGGGGGCGCTGTGGGTTAAACCACAGAGCCTAGGACTTGGCGATCAGAAGGTCGGCGGTTCGAATCCCTGCGACGGGGTAAGCTCCCGTTGCTCAGTCCCTGCTCCTGCCAACCTAACAGTTCGAAAGCACGTCAAAGTGCAAGTAGATAAATAGGTACCGCTCCGGCGGGAAGGTAAACGGCGTTTCCGTGTGCTGCTCTGGTTCACCAGAAGCGGCTTAGTCATGCTGGCCACATGACCCGGAATCTGTACGCCGGCTCCCTCGGCCAATAAAGCGAGATGAGCACCGCAACCCCAGAGTCGGCCACGACTGGACCTAATGGTCAGGGGTCCCTTTACCTTTACCTAAGGCCTAGTTCTTAACAAGATAAAGGGTTTCTGGCCTGGTCTGTACTACTACTTAAGTTTTTTGTTTATTGATTCAAAGCGTTGAAAATAAATAAATAAATAAATTTTTATTTATATCCCGCCCTCTGCATCCGAAGCCGGGCTCAGAGCGGTTAATAACAGTAAAATGATACAACATTCTAAAATCATTTCATTCTAAAATCAGTTCAAATCAGATTAATGGCAACCATTGGGCTCTGTGAAGATTGCCAAAGGAGGGGGTCAGGTTGTGCCCTGGCCAAAGGCCTGGTGGAACAGCTCTGTCTTGCAGGCCTGTGGAATGATGTCAAGTCCCGCAGGGCCCTAGTCTCTTGTGACAGAGCGTTCCACCAGATCAGGGCCACAGCCAAAGAAACCTGCTATTCAGCTGGAAAAGGTTCCCAGAGCAGTTTGCATACCAGTAAAACTAGTGCATTCATCCGAGCATCAGAGAGAGCCCCTTTCTCCACTAAAGGAGGCTTAAATAGCTACTTAAATACTATGATGTGAAAGATGATTATTGTGATGACCACACAGCCTTTATTCCGGGTTGTATCTGGGAGCGGAAGAAGCTGCTGTCCGGCTGCTCCCCTCGGCCTCAGTTGCAATGTCTGTAAAATGGGAATAATGGTGGCTGAGTTCAGAGTTATTGTGAGGGCAGGCCCAGCACCGGTCGTGTAGCACTCTGCAAACCAAACAAGTAATCGTTTGCCACTGCCTGTTAAAAGCTTTTTTAGCCAATTATTTTAATCAGCGTACCCAAAGCCCAGACAGCTGAATGTCGGCAGCTGCCAGTGCTGGAGAGATGACACTGAACAATCTAATTGAAAATAGGTTTGGGGAAAACAGGGTGATGTCATTTTGGAATTTATACTTCCTAAATATGGAGGTCAAGCGAGACAGGGCAGCAGTACGTCGTTGCAAATCTGTGTCTAGTGGGGCGTTGCTGAGCTTGTGATTGAAAGCTGAGTACCCCCTACAATCTGGTTCTCAGAACTTTTAGATGCAGCAGAACCACCTATGTTAGGAGGAGGAATGCTCACAAAAACCTGACAGATATTTTGCGAGGATGCAGAAATGCATAGCTGTCAACTTTTCCCATTTCTTGCAAGGAATCCTATTCTGAATAAGGGAATTTCCCTTTAAAAAAAAGGGAAACGTTGACAGCTATGCAGTAATGTGGGGAGCTCTAATTCAGAGTGGGAAATTGAGAGAAACTGAAATGGATAGATAGATAATGTCCGCCTCTACAGTTGACCCATCACTGCAGTTGCATGGGGTACCTCAGTTGTCGAACGCAATCCGTTCCGGAAGACCGTTCGACTTCCGAAACGTTTGACAACCAAGGTGTAAAAAGCTGTTCAACTTCTGAGGTGCGTTCAAAAACAGAAACACTTACTTCCGGGTTTTTGGCGTTCGAAAACCAAAATGCTCTGCTTCCGAGATGCTCGAAAACCGAGATACCACCGTATTGTGCTGAGGCATCCACATTGATGTCCAATTCCTGGGAAGGAATTCCTTTCCTCCCTTTTGAGGGAAAGAACGGGCATGTGACGGCCTTCTGGAGGACCGGGGCATCATGTGGATATAGCCATGAGATGCTCCACTTTTTTTTGGGGGGGGGGATTTTGAAAAGTATGAACTGGGGCTTTGTCTGGCCAACAGAGTGGTCACTCTGTCTTGCTCTTGTTCCTGCATCAGTTTGCTAGATGCTAGATCATTTATTATGGTCAAAGACCAGCTCAAATAACATAACACAATGAAAACAGCGTTCATAAAGATAAAATACAGTGGTACCTTGGGTTAAGTACTTAATTCGTTCCGGAGGTCCGTTCTTAACCTGAAACTGTTCTTAACCTGAAGCACCACTTTAGCTAATGGGGCCTCCTGCTGCCGCCGCGCCGCCACAGCACGATTTCTGTTCTTATCCTGAAGCAAAGTTCTTAACCTGAAGCACTATTTCTGGATTAGCAGAATCTGTAACCTGAAGCGTATGTAACCCGAGGTACCAATGTATACAATTGGAGCAGATTGCAGCAATAGCTCGTGAGTTAAAATTGAGATATATACATACACCCGTACAACTGAGATTTGGGCTACCGTAAAAAATTGAACCTGAGGTGCTCCAAAGGGCGACTTAAGCATTTCCCTAGTAAGGTATCCTCTGCATCAGTTTGTAACTCCACAGCTTCTCATGGTTTTCAGTTCCTCCAACGTTTGTGAGTCTCTGGGCTTGCCGAAATTTAATAATTACATTTTTTTACTTGCCCTTTTCCGTGAGGGTCCCAGCAACTTAAAAATACGTCGAATCAAAACAGATCACATTCAGGAGAATAGGGTGGTTCCTAAAGTGCATAACCAAACAGACACCCCCCCGCCCCCCAAAAATAGTTACATAAAACCGAGAGAAAAAAGGAATACATTGAAAGCATCCTGCCTATTTTCTAAAAGGCCACACAGATAGTTAAAGGCCTAAGGCCTAAAGAGGGAAGTTTTCACTGGTGCTTAAAGATATGTATTGAAGGTGCCAGGCGAGCCTCCTTGGGGAGAGCATTCGAGAAACAGAGAGCCACCACAGATGAGGCCCTGTTCTTGTGTTGCCACCCTTCGGACCTCTTGTGGAGGGGGCACATGAAGAAGGGCCTCAGATGATAATATCGGGGTCTGGGTTGGTTCATATGGGGAGAGGTGGTCCTTGGGGGATTGCGGTCCTGAGAGTGTGACCTCTGCTGGACTGTCACCTCCCCAAAAACATCAGAAGGCAGTGGCAGTACCAAGAGTGTCCCCTTCACTGATTTTGACACGCGTTGTTATGTACTGAGTTGAATAGGATCCAAAATGCAGCAGTCTGATTGGTCCTAGAACAATAGGATTCAGAATGCATCAGTCTGATTGGTCCACAGGAGCCACCCAATCCAGCTCCAGGTGGAAGTGAATCCGCAACCTGATTGGCCTACAGGAGAATTCCGGAATTAGCCAATCACATGGGGCCCATTGTGTAAATAATGTATATAAAGCAGACATTATGGGAGAACTTCCATTCCTCCTCACCACTATGAGCTGAATAAAGAGCATGAAATCCACTCTCGACTCCGAGTATATTTCACGCGTCTTTAAAAGGAAGGAGGATGTCTTTCAGATAATGGCGCTAACTAGCTAGAGAGCCTTTGTGGGAAAAGGGCAATAGGTGTCTCCGTACAACACTCAGCACCCTGGAGAAACTACATTCCCCATAATTCTTTGGGGAGCAAGCCAGGAATTTAGAGTAGAATGACGCTGCTGTAAATGTTTGGGGCTGGGGTATCGTTTAGGGATTTTTGTTGATGGGGTTGTTGCTGTTATCGATGCTAACTCTTTGTATCTTTTGTTTTAGATCTTAAGATTTACGTGGAAAATTGTTCAGTTCCTTTGTGCATTTTTTTGATGTTTTATTTATTGCCTATGGCTGCTTTCGTTACGTTGTGTTTATGTGTCTTTTTTGTGTTGTAAGCTGCCTTGAGCGTGGTTTGAACTTTGGAAAGGCGGCATACAAACAAAAATTATGTATGTATGGTGTGACTGTGGCCTAGGACTGGGCAGATCTGGGTTCAAATCCTTAGCCAGCCATGAAGTTTACTGGCTGACCTTGGGCCACCCACGGTATCTCAGCCTAACTAAACTTCCAGGGGTGTTGAGGGTAAAAATTGGGGGCGGCAGCAGCACTTGTAGTCTTATGTTCAACTCTTTTGAGGAAAAGTAGGTTGTAAGAGCAAATAAAGAGAGAATTGCTTGGTTATTTAAATTTCTGTAAGAGATTATTATTCTTAGTGCTTTATAGAGCTGTTCCTATGTGCTCAAAGCAGTTCACATACATCATCTCAGCCACTTTCAACAACAACCTTGTAAGGCAGACCGCTATAACAGGTGCATTAATACAGACTAGAGGCAGGGCTGAGATTAAAGAAGTTAGTGTCTTGCTGCTTAATGAGTTCAAAAGAGATTTGAACCAGGGCCTTGCCAGCTCGCAGCGGTCATTAGTCTTAGTCCTCAGAAGGAAATAAGGATGATTCCTTGCATCGCCAATGAAAATCTGTTCCTCGGGGTGTTTTGTGTTGCATCTGAGAGCATTCCCCTCACTTCAAACGCAGGCTGTAGAATTGGTCTAAGAGCAGTTGATGGCCAAACTTGGCCCTCCAGCTGTTTTTGGACTACAACTCCCATCATCCCTAGCTAACAGGACCAGTGGTCAGGGATGATGGGAATTGTAGTCCCAAAAACAGCTGGAGGGCCATCACTGGTCAGAGAGGGTATGTTTCCTGCGATTCCGCAGTCCCATGAACTAATGGACAATTTGGCGTTAGATGTAAATTCCAGTGGCTTGAGTACGTCTCCTTTCGGAAATGCAACCTCTTAGCCCTTAGGACCGCAGGGATAAGCTTGAATTTTCCTTGCAGATTGCCTCAGAAGCTGGCGGGAAAGTGACAGTGAAGGAAACGGGGTGCAGAATAAATTATACATAATAAGGTGACACGTGCAAATTGGCTTTGTGTGCATAACCTACGCAGGTCAAAGCGTTCAGGTTTTGTGATGCGTAACTTGCAAAAGTGATTTTGGTACTGAATTTTGCCTGTATGGTGTTGTCTTTCGCTGCTCAGACAGAGACGCTCTGTTTTCCTGAATAGCATTTCTTTTCAGAAACGTGGAGGTCCTGTTCTTTCCTCTTCTCTTTCTACCCTCCAGATCTCTTTATATTCCCTTCCTTTCTCCTGGCTGGGCTGGGGCTTCTTCCTTAATGCGGAAGCTAGTCAGGTGACCCTCTGAGCCTCTCATGTGACCACCTTGAAATTCAGCAAGTCAGCGTTGGTGTGTTGGCGGAGATTAGTTTCTGTGAATCCTCTTGACGGTTCTGCACAGCTGGGCTAATGCTTTGTGACCTCCTTCAGGGAATACAGGACATGGCTTGGATGCAAGACAGATAGTCTTGGTGGCTAGGAAAATGCGGGAGGGGATGTCCACAGAAGTTTCAAAGTGAAGTCACCTTTAAAGATGTAGAAAATCAGTGAGTGGGTGGCTGCTAACTACTCTCTCTCTCTCTCACACTTGCAATTGCTAAATTGGTTAGGGGATTTGATAAAACGATGTACATTTAAATTTCAGGGTAGGTAAACGGAACCTCCAGGGACGCGGGTGGCGCTGTGGGTTAAACCACTGAGCCTAGGGCTTGCCGATCAGAAGTTCGGCGGTTCGAATCCCCGCGACGGGGTGAGCTCTCGTTGCTCGGTCCCTGCTCCTGCCAACCTAGCAGTTCAAAAGCACGTCAAAGTGCAAGTAGATAAATAGATACCGCTCCAGCGGGAAGGTAAACGGCATTTCCGTGCGCTGCTCTGGTTCGCCAGAAGCGGTTTAGTCATGATCCACATGAACCGGAAGCTGTACGCCAGCTCCCTCGGCCAATAAAGCGAGATGAGCGCCGCGACCCCAGAGTCGTTTGCCACTGGACGTAACTGCCAGGGTTCTTTTACCTTTACCTTTCTTGAAGACTGGTCTGTCCATAACAGCTGCATTCAGCAGAAAATAATATTCAGAGTCCACTGGACTCCAGCAAAACTTTACGAGAGGAAAATAACAAATGCAGACAACTGCTGGAGATGTGGAAGTAAAAATGCGAACTTAGTACATATGATTAACTGCCGGATGATAAGATCATTTTGGTGCGAGGTGAAGATAAAAAAAAAAGAAATTGCTATTTAGGGGAATTGAATTTAATTCTAAATTATATACCGGAAACATGGGAGATTACAAGGGGTCAAAACAAAATATGGATGTATCGTGCCATATTAGAAGCAAAAAAACTTGTTCTGATGAATTGGAAGAGCCGCAAAAAGATTCCATTGAGCACATGGATTGACAATATGGACAGACTAGCCACATACGAACGAATTGCATGTCGACGCAAATAAAGAACGGATATATATGAAGAAATCTGGAAGGGATATTTAAGCGATAAGGCGGGCAGTGGTGGGAAGTAGGGGGATGAGAGGTGGGGAAATATTGTTAAAAAGGTGTAGTCATAGGTATATCAGTACTCAAATCTGAAATGTTAAATTGTGTTATTAGTGTTATTGCGGTTTTTGTTGTATGTGTTTTTTGTGGTTGTTGTTTGTATTGAAAATATATTTTTTTAAAAAAGATGAGCGCCGCAACCCCAGAGTTGGTCACGACTGGACCTAATGGCCAGGGGTCCCTTTACCTTTTTTAAAATGGAACCTCCAGGGGGAGGTGCAGTGTATCTTAATACCAGTTGCTGGAGGCAGACGATGGAAGACAGGCTATTGCTGTTGCTGTTGCTGTCCTGCACTACTTTTGGGTTTTGCAGATACAACCTCTGGAAGGTTGCTATGGAAAGCTGGATTCCCGACGAGATGGAGCTTTCTTCTGATCCGGCAGGCCTCTTCTTTCCGTTGCTACGCAAACGTTACATTAGCTTCTAATTTTTTTAGCTTGTTAACATACAAGTGGAACATAGCAGCGGGTGCTTTCTCAACCGAAAAAGCCCAAAGGTCTCGATAACCAGGAGCTCTGTGCCCAAACTTGAGAAGCTAAAGTATAAAATATAAAAGGCGCGTTAAAATTGCTGCTGAAATCGGGTGTTGAAAGGAAGGCTAGCCTAAAGGGTTTTCGAAACAAAAGCAGCGGTTAGAAAAAATAAAATTATGTGTTATGAAACACATATTTAAAAACATGTCAGACTTATATGTCTGGGGTGGCTGGCTTAAACGAAAATGTTTTCAGCAGGATATTTAAAGTGTTGTGGAGCTTTAGTTCCCATTAGCCCCAGCCAGCATGATCAAGGGTCAGGGAATGAAGGAAGGAATTTATTACTGTATTTTTCTGTGTATAAGACACCCCCATATATAAGACTCCAAATTGGGGACTCCAAATTAAGAGAACAGCCCTCAGCACTACCCGTGTATAAGATGAGCCCCAATTTTAAACCTAAAAAAACCAACAAAAAAACCTAGTCTTATACACGGAAAAATATGGTAATTTCGGTCACAGACCAGTTCCAGCTCACATACAATATCAGGGAAATCACAAAACACGATAGGGATACATTTGAATTTGCAATTGGGTATAACAGGGACAATACAGATATTGCAGCAGTTAAAAATATGTAAGTTAAATCTTAATCACTAAAATGTAACCTAAAATTGTCATTTAAGGCCTTGGTCATTAAGGTAGCACAGCTTGTTCCCTAAGTTTTATGGCAGGTGCACAGAATTTGGCCACGCTTAGTGTGATCTCTAGATCCTTGTCCTCTACCAGGGATTTTAGACATAGGGTCAGGGATAATGGCAGAAGTGGTTGATCAACATCTGGCATTGGAGAGAGGACAGCTTCTCCATCCCTTCCTTAAACTGGGTTCAAATCACCATTTGGCCACAGGGTAAGAATTGATGACTGGTACAGCCTACCTTTACGGGGTTATTGTGTATGGATGCTGCCTTGAGTTATTTGGGGGGTAAGGGCCGTAAATAAGGAAGCTACGCAGTGGCAGTTCCAATGGTTGTTCATGCTTTCTTTATTTAGAAGATGTCTTAAATCTCACTACATTCAAAGGACCTCAAAGCAATGGACGGAAAATAAAATAAAAAATCAAATGCGGTAGATAAGAGTTTCTAAACTGTGTGCAAAGCTGAGATCCAGTACCATAGAAAAGAACATCAAAGCTATGTACAAAGCTATGTTCCCAGCACTGGGAAGGAAAAAAAAAAACCCCGCCTCAATTTACGGTGCAAAAATCCAGGAGAGGAATCTCAAAGTGGAAGTTCAGATGTATTGCAAAAGAAATCAGAACTATATATCAAACACATCTCAAAAGTCAGGACAAAAAAATAAATATCTCAGTAACAGTATGAGAAATCAAAATCAAGTGCAGGACAATATAATCATATAAAAACCTTTTAAAATTATGTTGTGTTAAATCAGTGACAGTTGCAGAATCCCAACCAATCAATCTGTGGAACAAAGCTTTATTTTTTCTTTATTTTTTAAATAGTATTTATTAAATTTTCCATTTTAACAGTCCAATAAAAATCACAACGAAACATTCCAAATGATTATTTAATCACAAAAAGTCAAAGATTCAATGCCATATTATAGATCTTAGAAAGACAGCTAACCCTGTGGCTGTATTCTAGGGAAGCTTGCTCCCTCGGGACAAAACCTTCCCTTCCAATAATTCATCTTAGAATTGTAGAATTGGCAGGGACCACAGGGGTCATCTAGTCCAATCCCGTGCAATGCAGGAATCTTTTGCCCAAGGTGGGGCTCAAACCCCTGACTTTGAGATGAATAAAGAGTCTCGTGCTCTACCAACTGAGCCAACCGAGTTTGACTGGGCATTTGTGGCCTGAGTCTGGGGAACGGGTGACTTGCCTTTGGGAAACTGACCTTAGCAAGTTTTGCACAATTGTCCTGAGATTATGGGAGAAGCTGATCTTGGAGTGATCTTGGAGTGAGCTGCTAGGGTTAACACTGGCCTGGTGTTGTGGGAGATTCCCCCCCCCCCCTTGGAAACCGCCCCCCCAAACTTATCTACAGATGGAGGCAGACTGCTAATCTCTGATAATACCTGAAGGAGTGTCTCCACCCCCATTGTCCATCCCGGACACTGAGGTCCAGCTCCGAGGGCCTTCTGGTGGTTCCCTCCCTGCGAGAAGTGAGGTTACAGGGAACCAGGCAGAGGGCCTTCTCGGTGGTGGCGCCCGCCCTATGGAACACCCTCCCATCAGATGTCAAGGAAATATACAACTACCTGACTTTTAGAAGACATCTGAAGGCAGCCCTGTTTCGGGTAGTTTTTATTTTTTTATTTTTTACCAACAACCAAAACAACAGTGAAACCCCCCAGGCGGCTGATACATTGGGTATACATAATCAAGAATAACATATTCAAATCAACCATATGTACAATTTTATATATGTTAATACTCCTCCATCCACAAGGTTTATTTAACTGTTTTGGGAAGTTTTTAATGTTTGATGTTTTATCGCTTTTTTAATTAATATTTATTCATATTGCTCTGGGAAGCAAAGGAAGGATTGTATCCTTCAGTTCCTGCCCTTGTGATGAGGGAGTGATTCATACGGCTGGGCGAAGGTGTTCTCATGTGCCAACAGTTCCTTCCTCACAGCCCACTGGATCCACACTCCCGCCATTTTGTTTTGCAGATGCCTTGGTTCAAAGGCTGGAAAGTGGAGCGCAAGGAAGGGAACGCCAGCGGAGTGTCGCTGCTGGAAGCTCTGGATACCATCCTGCCCCCCACCCGCCCCACAGATAAGCCTCTGCGCCTGCCCCTTCAAGATGTCTACAAGATCGGAGGTGAGTCCAGCGCTTTCCTGGCAGGTAGACAGGTGCCCTCGCTGGGCTAGGCGGATTTCCAGGCAGTAATCCGCTTTTGTAGTCTAAGCGACAGGAAGAGAAGAGGATTTGGTTGCTGACACTGGCATTTACCTGTGTGCATTATAGATGGCAAGGTATGTAGCAATTGTGCCTGTTGCCTGAAGGTGCCCTGACCGTTCGGTTTTGGCAAGAAGTCAGTTTCTCATCCTCATAATTGCAGAAGCAGGTTTGAAATGGCAGCGATGAACATGCTAAAAGATGGGAAACGAGAGACATGAAAAAGACACTTCTCTATTCTACTGTCCAACACTTTGCCTTTCTTTTTATATATATATATATTTTATTAAGTTTTACAATTTTATATTCAACACAGTCACCATTATCACAAAAAAATATAAATCCCAATCTCTCTCTCTCCCCCCCCCCAACTTCCCTCAACCTCCTCTTCTGGTTCTTTAAATATTTGCTTTTCCTGTTTTTTTTATTATTATTCTACCTTAATTTTGTAATCTTTAACTTAAATCTTCCTATCTTTTTATATCATATTTTTTTCCAGTTACATCTTGCACTTTGTTATTTTCCAGTTATTACATCTTAATATTGGTTTCTTAATTGTGTTTACTCAAACCCTGCTAGTGAGTCCACTTCTTTACAATATTTCTGTAGATACATCGTAAATGGTTCCCAGTCTTTTTTAAAGTCTCTATTGTCCTTGTCTCAACACTTCGCATTTCTAAGTTCATTTGCCGAAGGTCACTCAAAAGCTCTTTCAGAATATTTCACACTTGAAGATACATTTCACAAATAATAATAATGCAGCCTCTTTGAAAAACCTGTCGCTTGCAAAACCTCCTAGCATTGGTAGAGTTGCTGCGATGTTCCATTCTTTTAAATTTATTTAAGACATTTATGTGCCGCTTAATTATTTTTAGGGTGCAGAGTACACCCATTTTACTGCTGGAATGCATTGATCAGTTGGTTGTAGCCCACCTTAGGAAGGTATACCGTATATTCTCTCCCCTTCCCCAAAGTGTCTTATAACATAAACTACAACCTAAAAAAGACAAAATTTAAAAAGAGCCATTCAGAAAGCAGTTAGCAGCATTAAACGGCGGCAGCAGGTGGAACGGTTCTTTAACAACCATGAAATCCCCAAAATGCAGACCAGAATATAAAGCATCTCTAGGCTTTCCATGAAAGGGGCTGCAGAGTCGTGTGCTGTCAGTTATACGCAGCTTAAATTAACAGAATTGCCGTTGGGCCTGCAGTTTCCTGTTTCCCCAAAAGTTGTGTTTTTAAGTTGTCCAATGTTATATCCAGTGCTAAACTCTTGCAGTTCCTCTTCAGTCATGTCCACACCATTCATTTAAACCGCTGTGATAACACTTTCAACAGTCACAACTTTCCCCAAAGGATTCTGGGAACTGTAGTATGTTGAGGATGTTGACAATTGTTAGGAGACACCCTGCTCCCCTTTCAGAACTACAGTTTTCAGAGCACCCTGGGAACTGTAGCTTTGTGAGGGCACCGGGGGTTTCCTGACAACTCTCGGCACCCGTAACAAACAACAGCTCCCATAATCCCTTGGGGGGGAAGCCTTAGCAATGTGAAGTGGCGTCATAGTTATCTCCCGCTTGGACTACTGCCATGCACTCTCTGTGGGGCTCCCTTTGAAGGTGACCCGGAAACTACAACTAATCCAGAATGCGGCAGCTAGACTGGTCACTGGGAGCGGCCATCGAGACCACATAACACCAATCTTGAAAGACCTACACTGGCTCCCAGTACGTTTCTGAGCACAATTCAAAGTGTCGGTGCTGACCTTTAAAGCCCTAAATGGCCTCGGTCCAGTATACCTGAAGGAGCGTCTCCACCCCCATCATTCTACCCGGACACTGAGGTCCAGCACCGAGTGCCTTCTAGCAGTTCCCTCACTGCGAGAAGCCAAGTTACAGGGAACCAGGCAGAGGGCCTTCTCGGTAGTGGTGCCCTCCCTGTGGAACGCCCTGCCACCAGATGTCAAAGAGAACAACAACTACCAGACTTTCAGAAGACATCTGAAGGCAGCCCCGTTTAAGGAAGTTTTAATGTTTGATGTATTACAGTATTTTAATGTTTTTTTGGAAGCCGCCCAAGAGTGGCTGGGGAAGCCCAGCCAGATGGGCGGGGTATAAATAATTTATTATTATTATTATTATTATTATTATTATTATTATTATTAATTATTATAGCTTTTATATGAATTCTCCCTGGCTTAACCTGAAGTAGCCAGGCAGAGGGCCTTCTCGGTTGTGGCACCCACCCTGTGGAACTCCCTCCCACCAGATGACAAAGAGAAAAACAACTACCAGACTTTTAGAAGACATCTGAAGGCAGCCCTGTTTAGGGAAGCTTTTAATGTTTAATAGGTTATTGTATTTTAGTGTTCTGTTGGAAGCCGCCCGGAGTGGCTGGGGAAGCCCAGCCAGATGGGCGGGGTATAAATAATAAATTATTATTATATTATTATTATTATTAAATGCATGGCTGCCGAGAGTCTCGAGGATTGCGTTTCATTGCATGTTCCCCACTGCCCTCTTTTCCCCTCCGCAGGAATCGGGACCGTCCCCGTGGGCCGCGTGGAGACGGGGATCCTGAGACCCGGCATGGTGGTCACCTTCGCTCCCGTCAACATCACCACAGAGGTGAAGTCCGTTGAGATGCACCACGAGGCCCTGAGCGAGGCGCTGCCGGGGGACAACGTTGGCTTCAATGTCAAGAACGTGTCCGTCAAGGACATCCGCCGCGGCAACGTCTGCGGCGACAGCAAATCCGACCCGCCTCAGGAGGCGGCTCAGTTCACTTCTCAGGTCAGCAGAAAGCGAGGCGGCAGCCATTTTGAAAGCCTTTGCCGTCGTATCACAGCTTCTGCGGCCGTTTGCGTGATGCAGACCTCTGTCCTGCCGGTGACGCTTGAGGAAGACGGAGCAATAACCAAGAGCCCTGAGATTTTACTCTGCAGAAGTCGCGTTGCGGGACGCCAGCCTTTAATAGTTTGCTTGGTGCGGTTGAATCGCTTAAGGCGCAATCCTGCACCCACTTAGCTGGGCTAGGAGTGAAGCCCAGTGAAAGCCTAAGATGTACAGTCATACTTCATGTTAAGTCCGCTTCATGTTACGTTCTTTCAGGTTACGTCCCGTGGCGACCTGGAAGTACCGGAAAGGGTTACTTCTGGGTTTCACCGCATGCGCAGAAGCGCAAAATGACGCCATGCGCAGAAGCGACGAATCGCAACCCGCATGTGCGCAGATACGCCGCTGCGGGTTGTGCTCTTTTCATGTTGCGAACGGGCCTCCGGAACTGATCCCGTTCGCAACCAGAGGTACCACTGTAGTTGTTTAGCTCCGGGGCTAGGTTTTAATTTGTCTCCTGATTAGTCTGTAGGACTGACGACAAATCAGTCGTCTCGCATTCAGAGACTTTTGACAGAAGGGTCACGGAGCACCCTTGTTAAAGGCCAGTTTTCCTCCTTACAAAGAATGCCAGGCTGTTGCTCATTAAATTTATAACCTATCCCACGGAAAAGTAAATTCTCCCTTCAATATGCCCCTTCGTGGAATGTTTTGCAAGGCACGTAGCTATTTAGATTTATTTGGCTTAGCCATTTTAATCCCTTGAAAGCCAGATTCAGACTAAAAAGAAAGTGATAATGCAAAGGTAAAACCCTCAAAGTGGAGAGGAAGGCCAGTGCTCTCCTGCTGTTGTGGACTGCATGTTCCTTTAGCCTTAGCCAGCATGCCCATCAAGAATGATGGGAGTTGTAGTTCAGCAACTTTTGGAAAGCACCACGCTGATTACTCTCACCCTAGTTTCTGGTATTAGCCAAACCGGAGAGTATTTCAGGGTATTTTTATGTTTTCCAGTCGTTTGTTCAAGTGCATCTCCCTGTCACTTTCCTAACAGCAAGAAGTTCATTTCTCCTTTAGGGTAGATTTTTCCCAGTAGGGTGACAGAGCGATGTCATCTGCTTTAATTGTGCAAAAGTACAGCTTTTCCAATCCACACTTTTGTTTGTCTCATGATTTCAAGTCACAGGTTCAAGGTTATTTTTTGACCCACCGCTTTTGTCCAGAAAAGCTGCTGTTTGTTGATGAACTGGAACAAACAGCAACTGGGTTTTTTGCAGATTGGCATTTGTTCTGATTCAGAAGTAAACTGCTGGTTTTCCGGGGGGGGGGGGGGAACCCTCTCAGAAATCATGGAATAAACGGGAATATAGATGCACCCTTAGTTTCCGAAAGTGTACTTGAATCCCTCCTGCAAAATACCGCCAGTCTGCAGGAGCCCATTTTCCAGAATGCAGTAGCTAGAAGCGGCTGCCTTTTCAGCAGCCTTCCACAAGGGAGCAGCGTTGCCCAGCTAGGAAAGCCAGAAAGTTGCCGTGGTCATCCCATGCCCTTCCCGAATTTGTTCCGGCCTGAGTCCTTCTCTCGTTCTGTTGCACGGCTTAGGTGATCATCTTGAACCACCCCGGCCAGATCAGCGCTGGATATTCCCCCGTCATTGACTGCCACACTGCCCACATCGCTTGCAAATTCGCCGAGCTGAAGGAGAAGATTGACCGGCGTTCCGGCAAGAAGCTGGAGGACAACCCGAAATCCTTGAAATCGGGGGACGCCGCGATTGTGGAGATGATCCCGGGGAAGCCCATGTGTGTGGAGAGCTTCTCCCAGTACCCACCCCTGGGTGAGAACCTCATCTTTCCCTCAGATGCCTACCAAGTTGGGTGACGGGGGGCTATTTCAAGCTAAACGGCTAGATGCCCAGAAACTCTGATGTAAGATAGACCTAGGAGCGGGAGGGAACCTTCTATGGCCCATATCTTAATTGCCCTACCTCTAGTGGGGCAGATTTGACGGCTGAATGGCTCGCCCACCTGCCAATCACCTAATGGCACTGTGACGTTGGGCAATGCTGCGCTTTGAAGCCCCGATTATTGGGGCTTCAAAGCGCAGCATTGGGCTGTTCGAAAGTCCTTTGGAAGCGTATCCATGCTGCCTTTTTAATTTCTGAAGGTGGGAGGCTTTAAAGAGCAGCGTAGGGCAGTTTGGGAAAGGGGTTCCCCTTCCTTAATTGCAGCAAGTTCTTTTTTAAAAAAAAGAAAACTTGGAATTCTCCAATGGCTACCACAGACACCTTTTGAGCAGAATTGACTCACCCACTCCATTGAAGAAGGCATATAGTTTAGCCAGGCTGTTAGACCTAAAGAGGGAGCTGTGCTTTCTGCTCTCTGCTTATGTGTTCTGCCACTTGCATTCTCTCTGTATTAGAGCTACGATGGATGGATGGATGCTTACTTAGCTGCCACTTTTCCACAATGAGCTGTCCCCAGAAGCAGCGGTTCTCAACCTGTGGGTCCCCAGATGTTGTCGGACTACAACTCCCATCATCCCTGAGCTCTGGACTTGCTAGCTAGGGGTGATGGGAGTTGTAGTTCGACAACATCTGGGGACCCACAGGTTGAGAAAGGCTGGCTTAGAGCAAACATTCAAAACATCAAAATACAAATATACAAAATACAGAGATAGCTCAGTTGGTTAGAGCATGAGATACTTAATCACAGGGTCGAGGGTTCAAGCCCTACACTGGGCAAAAGATAACTTCAAAAGATAACCACTCCACGATTCTATGATTGGCATGGTTTTAATGTATTTAAATAGATAGATCGTTTTGATTCTATCTTACATTTTTGCCAATTTTTATGGCTTTTCATTTTTTAGCAAATTTAACATCAAATGAATTCAAATTTCATACAAATTTAAAAGTTGAATTCCCACCTCACTGTCCTGATGTCTCACTACCCACCCTTATTTGCTGCTCAATATTACATACATTTCAAGAAAACTTTTTAGCATTTTATCCTTATTTTCTTTCTATTTCCTTTTTCAATAGTTTTGATTCTATCAATGCTTAATCTTTTTTTAACCATTGTTTACCCCCTATGTTTTTAGCTGTTCTTATTTTTAGCTGTACATCCACCTTGAGACTCTGCTACGGGGTAAATAAATATATAACGGCGGCAGCAACAACAACAATAGTAATAATAACGAGCACTGCCGCTTATTGCCACTAGAGGGCAGTAGAGCGCCGTAGGCTCTGTGGCATTGGCAGGAAGTGCCCTCCTCCTCCGCCCAGCCTCTCACTCTTAACCCTTCATGTGCCCCATGCAGGGCGCTTTGCCGTGCGCGACATGCGGCAGACCGTGGCCGTGGGCGTCATCAAGAACGTGGAGAAGAAGAGCGGCGGGGCCGGAAAGGTCACCAAATCGGCCCAGAAGGCCCAGAAGGCTGGCAAATGAATCGTAGGTGCCCAGTGCCTCGCGCAGAAACCATCCCCGCAGCCGGGATGCCGCCACCTTCTCCCTGAGGGGCATGCGTGCACATCCGCTTGTAAGAGTCTGTATGTCAACGACTGGATGCTCACCATTAAAGTCCAGTGGAAATTCTTTAAAAGGAAAAGCATGTCCCGGCGTCCGTGAGGCTTTGTGTTCAAATTTTACCAATAAAACTGGTATACAACATCCACAGCGAAAACGTGGGGGTGTCGTTTGTGCGGTTGGGCCAGTCTGCCCGTCCGTATTCGCATGAAGTTGTTTTCATCTGTTTCCTGCTGTCAATAATTATTAAGAGCAGTCAGTAGAGCGTGAGACTTGGGGTCGTGGGTTTGAGTCCTGACTTGGCCAGGAAGACTCTTGCATCGCAAGGGGTTGGGTCCCTTCCAGCTCTACTGCTAAGATTCTAATACAGTGGTGCCTCGCAAGACAAAATTAATCCGTTCCATGAGTCTCTTCGTCTTGCGGTTTTTTCGTCTTGCGAAGCACGGCTATTAGCGGCTTAGCGGCTTTAAGAAAAAGGAAACAAACTCGCAAGAACTCGCAAGACATTTCGTCTTGCGAAGCAAGCCCATAGGGAAATTCGTCTTGCAAAGCGACTCAAAAAACGGAAAACTCTTTCGTCTAGCGAGTTTTTCGTCTTGCGAGGCATTCGTCTTGCGGGGCACCACTGTACAGGGGTCAGCAAACTTTTTCAGTGGGGGGTGGGGTGGTCCACCGTCCCTCATACCTTGTGGGGGACCGGACTGTATTTTTTTTAAAAAAATTAATGAATTCCTAGGCCCCACAAATAACCCAGAGATGCTTTTTAAATAAAAGCACACATTCTACTCATGTAAAAACACCAGGCAGGCCCCACAAATATCCCAGAGATGCATTTTAAATAAAAGGACACGTTCTACTCATGTAAAAACACGCTGATTCCTGGACCGTCTGTGGGCTGGATTGAGAAGGCGATTGGGCCGGATCTGGCTCCCGGGCCTTAGTTTGCCTACCCATGTTTTAATACATAACTATAATATTACTCCCTGGAAAAGACCCTGATGTTGGGAAAGATTGAGGGCACAAGAAGAAGGGGACGACAGAGGACGAGATGGTTGGACAGTGTTCTCGAAGCTACAAACATGAGTCTGACCAAACTGAGGGAGGCAGTGGAAGACAGGAGTGCCTGGCGTGCTCTGGTCCATGGGGTCACGAAGAGTCGGACACGACTAAACAACAACAATATTACAGTCATACCTCGGGTTACAGCCACTTCAGGTTGTGTTTTTTCGGGTTATGATTACTCACCCGCTGAAACCCGGAAGTACCGGAACTTCTGAGTTTCAGCGGTCGCGCATGCGCAAAAGCACTAAATTGTGCTTTGCGCATGGGCAGAAGCACCGAATCGCAAACCGTGCGTGCACAGACGCGCCGTTGCGGGTTGCGAACATACATCCCGCATGGATCACGTACGCAACCCGAGCGTCCACTGTGTTGCAAATGGTCCTTTCTGGTTCGTTTCATCTTTACACCTCGCCTGAAAGCTCGCAGCAAAAGCGTCACTAAAAGCATTCGGTGCGCAACGGCTCTTAAACAACATGGCTAGCTAGAGCCATGGTTGGCTACGAGAGACCAAGGAGTACATCTGCGGCTAGACCATGGTGTTGATAACGCCAAGGTTGCGGGTTCGATCCCCATCTGGGACTTCTGCATATTTTCTGCATTGCAGGTGGTTGGATTAGATGAATCTTGGGGTCCCTTCCAATTCAAGGTTCTGCAATTCCATACAGGTCCCCCCCTCCCAAAAAAATGGAACATCAGAATGAGAGACACAGGCACCCACCCCAAACCCCAAAGGATTAGACTGTTCACCTGCAGAAACCCTGTTTGGGTTTTTTTTGTACAGTGGTACCTCGGGTTAAGTATTTAATTCGTTCTGGAGGTCCGTACTTAACCTGAAACTGTTCTTAACCTGAAGCACCACTGAAGCACCTGAAGCTAATGGGACCTCCTGCTGCCACCGCGCCACCGGAGCACGATTTCTGTTCTCATCCTGAAGCAAAGTTCTTAACCTGAAGCACTATTTCTGGGTTAGCGGAGTGTGTAACCTGAAGCGTATGTAACCCGAGGTCCCTTTGTATTTTCCTACGTTGGCCTCGGCCTGTAGTAGCAGCTGATGCCCTGATTTTACAGCTGGGTTAGACCAGCAGGGCCAAAAATATTTACATGAGGGATGTTTTGAGAGGGAAGAGGGATCACATGCGGTTGCTAGGCAACCTGCCAAGCATCTCCTGCAGCAAAAATTGCCACCTGGGTCTTAAAAGATGTTGGAAATAAGATGCTTAAAAGCCTGTTTAACTTTCCTATGATGAGATGAATGAGTTTCATGGGATGAGAGCGTGACATAAATAGCAGTGGTAATGACAGCAAACTAATAATTCAAAGGCTAAAAATTCTAACCATTTTAAAAAGGAATTTTTAAAAGCGTGCCTTTAATTAGATGTTGACTACAGCAATTTTAGGCTGCTCCGCAGAATTTATTATTTATTTCATTTCATTTCACTTTTAATTTGTACACCACCTTCCTATATTACCAGAAACAAGGCAATTTACAAGCTGAAGAAACAACAAAATAGACAGCAACGATCACACACTTAATTGCAATCTGATCCAATACAAAAAGTCATAATAAAAACCTAACTTTAAAATAGACAACTTGTATCAAATAAAGCAATCTTCAACAATCCATTAGAATATATCAGTAAACGGTAAAATTAAATACCAGCAAATAATATACAGTTGGCAACAATTTTTTTTTACTAAACTATAATCAATAAAGATAAGGGCCAGTCGCAATTCATAAAATAACTCAAAAGCATTCGAAACCACGTAAAGGGATCAAATGGAGAAACAAGGACACACAACTTACAAAATTATTTTTTTACAAAAAATAATAATTTGCATCTCACCTTTCTCTGCAAGGAGCTCTGAGAGTTAGCTAGTCTGAGAGGCAGTGTCTGGCCCAAGGTCACCCACTGAGCTTAATGTCTGAGTGGGGATTTGAACCCTGGTCTCTCACAGGTTCTAGTGCGGTTCTCTAACCATTACACTACACTGTCCATTGAACAGGAAGAAATTGGAACCGAGGAGTAAACCTTAGCTTCCTCCACAAGATGCCTCTGTTGAGCTGAAAGAGCCCGAAGGGTTGTTAACTCTTGAGTTGGCGGCATTGGTTGTAAGACTGCCTTGCGCCTTCACATCTCCCCCTACTCCCGCCTGACCCAAATCCAGGCTGAGCCCACCTTTACCTGCTAGCATCCTGCCACAGAAGCAAGCAGGAATCCCGGTGGGGTCCATCATCCTCTGCCGCCTGACCTGTCTCTCCAGGAACCATGTGTCGGCATCGGAACTTAGCAATCACATTGGTGATCCAGGTGGAGGTGGACGTGGGTGGTGCTGTGGTCTAAACCACGGAGCCTCTTGGGCTTGCCGATCGGAAGGTCGGCGGTTTGAATCTCTGCAACGGAGTGAGCTCCCGTTGCTCTGTCCCAGCTCCTGCCAACCTAGCAGTTCGAAAGCACGCCAGTGCAAGTAGATAAATAGGTACTGCTGCAGCGGGAAGGTAAACGGCATTTCCGTGCGCTCTGGTTTTCGTCATGGTGTTCCGTTGCGCCGGAATCAGTTTAGTCATGCTGGCCACATGACCTGGAAAGCTGTCTGTGGACAAATGCTGGCTCCCTTTACCTGAAAGTGAGATGAGCACTGCAACCCCATAGTCGCCTTTGACTGGACTTAACCGTCCAGGGGTCCTTTACCTTTATGTTACCAGGTGGAGGCAAAGGGGAATCAACTGTATTGGAAGAGGAGGACCAGGGCGTGATCTTTTTGGTGGGGGATGCAATTAATTAACCAATCAATCAATTAATCTTAGCATGCTAGTAGCTGAGCTATAGGTTAAAACAAAGGACTGCAACCTTTGGGGGTCTACAGGTCTCACTCACTCACTCACTCACTCACACACACACACACACATCAGCCAATTATTTTGGCTGCCATACAATGGTTCTTTCCAGTGCTATTTTTCTAGAAAGAGAGGTCTGGAACTGAGTTCTGGTGAGTTCCAGCTGATAAAAAGCCCCTGGTTCTTTCCAGCCTAATATCGGAAGGCAGGGATGGGGACCTTGTGGGCACCATGTTGGGTTAGAGCAGTGTTTCCCAACCTTGGGGCTCCAGCTGTTTTTGGACTACAACTCCCATCATCCCTAGCTTAGCGAGGCCAGTGGTCATGGATGATGGGAATTGTAGTCCGAAAACAGCTGGAGACCCAAGGTTGAGAAACACCGGGTTAGAGGGAAAAGAGCGGGGCAGGGGAAAGTGTTAACAGAAGCAGATTTGGGTCAAACATGAGGAGGAACTTTCTGATGGTAGGAGGACAGACTGCCTTGGGATCGGGATGTTTGATGGACACAGAAGTAGGTCCTTGGGTGGGGGCAGAACTGCTGTGTTAGTCTCCTGGAAAGTGGGCCACTTGCTTACCTGGAGGGAGTCGCCATGGTGCAAACCAGTGCGCTGACGGGAACCCAAAATTGGTTCTGCTGGTATGCAGTGGTGAAGATGGTGTGACGTTTCTGCGTCACCCAGCAATCACTTCAGGTTGGAGGCATTGAAACAGAGGCTGACTAGCTCTCTGTCTGAGATGCTGTGGCTGCATCTTATAATTGCAGATCTTGCATCAAGCAATGGTTTAGATGAGATTGTCAGGAGTTCAGCCTACACTCGAGTAGGACCCTGGCAGAGACACATGCCCGACTGGCATGTTCCCTCCCTCCTGGTCGATCGTTCAGGAGCTTCATAAGTTTTCTTCAGCCCGAACATCACAGCTACCAATGCCAACCGACACAGGCACACTTAGGGATCCGCAGAGTTTGCGCATCATGTGCGTGACAGACCTCAGCAACTCAGCATTTTGGCTAATCTACTTTATTTACATATAAACACACACAGAGCACTGCAACGTGGCTCCCTCTCTCTCTAGCATCAGGCAGCAAAGAGAAAAAGAACAAAGGACAATAGTCCCACTTCACGGAACACAGTAACACAAGCATCCTGTCTCCGTCACTTCCCACTCTGTGGAGTCAAAACATACACCATCATGTGACAGACAACTATCCTATGACTGCAATCATGGAGCAGGAATTCTAACAGAGATAACCGCCAAAATTCCATTCTGACTATAAGAAGATCAAACCTCTCCATTCTTAAGGAAATCAGCCCTGAGTGCTCACTGGAAGGACAGATCCTGAAGCTGAGGCTCCAAGACTTTGGCCATCTCATGAGAAGAGAAGACTCCCTGGAAAAGACCCTGATGTTGGGAAAGATTGAGGGCACAAGAAGAAGGGGACGACAGAGGACGAGATGGTTGGACAGTGTTCTCGAAGCTACCAGCATGAGTTTGACCAAACTGCGGGAGGCAGTGGAAGACAGGAGTGCCTGGCGTACTCTGGTCCATGGGGTCATGAAGAGTCGGACACGGCTAAACGACTAAAAACAACAACCCACTTTCTATCTTACACAAGAGCCTAGCTCTGATCTGTTAGCTTCATTTGGCCATCCTTTTGTAATTAACGCTCAAGCGAATCAGAAAATTAAACCCTTCCCCTCCCGGCGTAATTTTTAACAGTTTTTATACTAAAAATATGAAAGGATAACCAAGCCATCCTTTTATGTGCCTGCAAGGCTTTCAAGTCACAGATGAGCTGTATGAATCAATATCTGCAGTAATTAACAATGTGTTTTCAGAGCAAAGGAGAGAGAGGATGAATCTCAAGGGGCAGAAACCAAAGCATTTCTCTTAAACTGTGTTGAGGAAAAGGGCATCGCGGTTGTGGTTTCCTTCCCAAGGAATCCTGGGAAGTGTAGAGGGGGCATTTAAAATAATCCCAAGCCCCTGGACCAGAATGCACCTCCCATAATCCTGGGAATAGAAGAGCACGATAAATTCTGCACAAAAGTGTCTCCTCTGAAATTTCAGCCACACGGGGGCTATTCCTTGTGGCAAGCCAGCCATGCCCTCATGCGAGTGGGATGAGGTGCTGCCTAATTTGGCTGTCTCCAGGCTGTTGCAAAACACATCTCTTGGCTTCTTCTGGCATTCTTGGGTGTGTGCATTGCAATAACTGAGTCTTGATGTTCCAGGTTTTAAAGGTGACGACGCACACTTTGAATGCTGTTGTGTTCTTATGATGAAGTGAACAGGAGACGAGTATGATTGTGTTCACACAGGCTGGCAGAACGTGTTGATCTGCTCTGCGCTGTGCAATGTCCGTGCACAGATGTGCTTCCCCCCACCTCGGTGCCTTGTAGCTGTTGTTGGCTGTCGTAAGACTCGTCATGCCACCTTGTGGGTATAAATAGGAACTTGAGAACTGCCAACACACCACCGTCATCAACCCGGCACCCTCATCTGTGCCAGCTGGTGCTCATGGGAGTTGTAGTCCAAAACATTGAGAGGTCACCTGGCTAACAAAAACTGCACTAGGGAAAAGATTGCTCACAGGAGTGAGAAGATGTTGGACTCTGGCAAATCCTTGGGGCAGTTTCGGGGGGGGGGCACCTCATTAGCACCTGTTGAGATTATTGCAAAGAATGAACCTGGGTGAATTTCGCTCTGATCCTTCAAGGAAGGGGTCATATACTCAGGATCACCCAACACAGATTACACAAAAAGGAAAACTCACTGTGCCAGCTCAAAAACCATATTAGGGCAATACCACCACCACCATATTATTATTATTATTATTATTATTATTATTATTATTATTATTATCATCCTCCTGAAAGTTCCAAAGTTTCAGAAGCCCAGGCTTTCAGTGTGGTTGATAATCTTCTTTTGAACAACACAGTTGTCAAGATATGACAGGCGCTCAATATCTGTACTTTCCAGAAACAATTGAAGGCAATTTTTCAGACAGTCTCTCCCAGGTGAATGAACGGGTCTCTGCCATCAGGGTCTATTTTGTGTTGTTTTGTAAATATATCTGGTGTTTTGTGTGTGTGTCTTAAACTTTTCTTTTTTGCTACTTCTCTGGAACATTGCCTTGAGACATTCATGTAGAAAGTGGTAAAGAAAAGAACAGTGATAACAGCAGCAACAACAAGAAGAGGCCAGATAAAATTTTGCAAAATAGTGTGCATGCTTTTGAAGTACCGATTTTCATTCAAACGAATCCTGGAGCGGCTTACAACCAACGAATAATAACAACACAATAGAACATAATAGAACACTGTGAATACAGCATAAATCGTATGGAATAATTAACAAATAATAAATGAAATAATAATAACAACCAACGAATAATAACAACAAAATAGAACATAACAGAACACTGCGAATACAGCATAAATCGTATGGAATAATTAACAAATAATAAGTGAAACAATTACAATCTATAGAACACTCTGAATGAAACAACTAAAAATTAAACATCACAATGAAAGCAAAAGTAATATTCTGTGATTAAGAAATCAGTACAGCAGTTATAATCTATAAAACAATATCAACAACATTAGCAACAATATCAACAACTGGATAACACTTAAGTTAACCAGAACTCTTCATCAGACTAGATAAGGGATGGGGAACTTTTTTTAGCCTGGGGGCCAGGTTCCTTTCTGAGGGTCACAGGCCAACAAGGCAGGCTAGTTTTCTTCTACACGCTCCCCTATCTGTTCTCTGTCCAGGCATGCAAGAATGGCAAAAAATTGAGGGGGGGGGGTGAAGGAGGGCTAGTGAGGGATGTGGCCCAGGGAGCATTCAGGGGGAGAGAGAAGAGATGTCTGGAGGGCCACATTGAGCCCCTGATTTGGAGGTTTCCCATTCCTGGAATAGATGGCAAAGAAAGCAAGCAGTAGCAGAACAAGGAGTAAGGGGAACTTGGCTGATGGAGATGCCATGAGTCTGCATCTAGACCATTTGGAGAAGCAGAAATTCCACTGCTATGGAGGCATCAGGTTACAGTTCAACCTGCTTGGAGCAAGAGCACCATTTAAGGGAGATCAGTCAGGCCCTTGACCATTAAGGCATCCCTAGTCTGCCCTCTTCCTTGTACAGTGGTACCTTGGGTTACAGACACTTCAGGTTACACCTGCCTAGGCTTCCAATCTGCTCCCCACAAACCAGTTCACTATAGTCCAGTGTGTTCCAAATGAATTCAGCTCGCTTTATCATTGGAGGCCACCTTGAGCCGCACAGGAACTGCTAAAATAAGGAAACAACCAAGCGTCTTTCTAACAACCCAATCTCTCGCCACCCGAATGGGCTGCTTCTGCTCAGAAGCTGTTGCGCAGAATAGCTTGCTGCGTTCAGGCTCAGCGGTATCTCAGTGGTAGAGCACCAGTTTTTCATGCAGAAGGCACCTCCAGGGAGGGCTGGGAGAGAACCCTGCCTGAAACAATGGAGTGCTGCTGCCAGCCAGTGTAGGTAGACCAATGGGCTGACTCAGCAGAAGGCCACTTTCAATGTCCCCAATGCAACATAAAAGCAGAGACATCACCTTGCCAACAAAGGTCCGTATAGTTAAAGCTATGGTTTTCCCAGTACAGTGGTACCTCGGGTTACATAGGCTTCAGGTTACATAGGCTTCAGGTTACATACGCTTCAGGTTACAGACTCTGCAACCCAGAAATAGTACCTCGGGTTAAGAACTTTGCTTCAGGATGAGAACAGAAATGGCGCAGTGGCGGCGCGGCGGCAGCAAGAGGCCCCATTAGCTAAAGTGGTGCTTCAGGTTAAGAGCAGTTTCAGGTTAAGAACGGACCTCCAGAACGAATTAAGTTCTTAACCCGAGGTACCACTGTACAGATTTTAACACACATCCGTAGGGGAATTTGCAAGCCTGACGGGAGCTGCTCTCGGTTTGGTTGGAAGCTTTCCCCCAAGAAGAGACAGCTGGTCTTTCCCTATGACAGCAGATGAATCACGAGAAAACATTGTGCAGGAAAGTCTTTCTCATGTTCAGATTTCACATCTAGCCTGCCGTTTTGCCAGTGAGTCTCTCTCTTAAGAGGAGCTGCCCAGAACTTCTATGTGACTTCTGTTGTTGAGGGCTGTAGCTAGGAAATAGATATTCCTGGATACCAGAGTCCCCAGTAACAGTTTTGGATCTAGCAGCACCCCCCAAGCTGGACAGAGTGCAGCTCTTGTGGGAATGTTCAGCGTGGCAGAAGAGGATATATTGTTTATTAATATCCTTCCTAACTTGCGCTAGCAAGTTCCTTTACTTAGCAGAGCTTACATTCCTCTTTTGACGCACAGCAGATAGCTGGTTGCAGGCTCGTGTGAGCCTCTCACTATTAAACAATTCAATCTGTCTCAGATTGAATTGTACATTCCTGGTAAATTCCCTTGAATCCCTCTTAAAAAGAGTAAATACGCCACAATCTTATTCAAAGATGATAAAAAAGTTTACTCACATCAGTTCACAGTTGGATTCCTGAAGGCAGACTTCGTTACAAATATGTACATGTGGATCTGCCCCATATGGGGGAATAATCCCAGTGCTTCTGCTAGCTGAGAAGCTAGCAGAGCAGTCCTAGCTAAAAGCTGGTCAAATGACGAAGTCAAAAAGAGAGAGAGTGCTGCGTGACTTGTCCTTTTGTTACCTGGACAGGTAAGGTCACACCCACCTTTAGTCATATGCAAAGGAAGGATGCTCCAGCTAGGAGGAACAAGACGTTTTGACTGACTGGATCAAACATTCCTCCACATGTCTTCTCTAGCATTACAAGAAATGTACTTGACTGCCTCTCATGGATCATATCCCACAGCTCTGTCCTGAACAGGGTGCCTCCCCATCTCTCAGGCTTGAGAACTTGCAAAATGTCTTTTCAGGATTCAAATTCAATTCATTGGCCGGCATCCATTCCATCATTGCCTTCAAGCACCAGTCAACACCTCAGTTGCCTCTCCTGATTCAGACGGAGCTGAGATATAAAGCTGGGCGTGATTCACAGTGGCGACACCTCACTCTAAATCTCCTGTTGACAGATCCTAGTGGTTTCAGATAGATGCTAAACAGCATGGCGGACAGGGAAAAACTCTGCAAGGATGCAAATGTTGCAGGGGGAAATGGCAGTGAACGGGAAGTTAGCAACATGAGCCGGAGAGGATTTGGGAGGCTGAGCTCAGCATCCTGGATCTTAATTATGCTGCTTAAAGGTAAAGGTAAAGGGACCCCTGACCATTAGGTCCAGTCGTGACCAACTCTGGGGTTGCGACGCTCATCTCGCTTTATTGGCCAAGGGAGCCGGCATACAGCTTCCAGGTCATGTGGCCAGCATGATTAAGCCACTTCTGGCGAACCAGAGCAGCGCACGGAAATGCCATTTACCTTCCTGCTGGAGCAGTACCTATTTATCTACTTGCACTTTGAAGTGCTTTTTGAACTCCTAGGTTGGCAGGAGCAGGGACTGAGCAGCGGGAGCTCACCCCGTCGCGGGGATTTGAACCTCCGACCTTCTGATCGGCAAGTCCTAGGCTCAGTGGTTTAACCCACAGCGCCACCCGCGTCCCTTAATTATGCTGCTTACTTTTACTGGGAAAAAAACACAAAACCCCCAGCATTGTTAAGTCTATCAACCAACCAAATTTCTGGCTTTCCTCCACAAATACATTGGTGAGGAAAAAGACCTGTAGGTTGTTTTTGCTTGCAATCCTCACGGTGGAGCATTTTAACACCCAAGAGTTGTATCCATTGCTGCCATTCTGCTTGTCAACAGAATCAACCCACGCTGTGCACCCTCAAAAACTTCTCCATAGGGTAAGTGGATTTGGGGGGAACATGCAGGGAGAGGAATAGGAAGTCCCGTTGCCCAAGGGGAATTCTGCTCATGCAGCATTGGATACAATCCTGGTTCTCCAAGCCCCCTGCCTTCCTTCAGCAGAGAGCCAGTGTGGTGTAGTGGTTAAGAGTGGCGGACTCGTAATCTGGTGAACCAGGTTTGATTCCCCGCTCCTCCACATGTAGCTGCTGGGTGACCTTGGGCTAGTCACACTTCTCTGAAGTCTCTCAGCCCCACTTACCTCACAGAGTGTTTGTTGTGGGGGAGGAAGGGAAAGGAGATTGTTAGATGCTTTGAGACTCCTTCGGGTAGTGATAAAGTGGGATATCAAATCCTAACTCTCCTTCTTCAGCAGGGTGGGCATCGACCAGGGCTAAGGCAACTGTGCTCCAAGATCACTGCCCTTGCAGGAGACAGGGTTATGGGTGTCCTGCTTTGAATCAAATCACTGAGCAGTGAAGGTTGTCATCCTAGAGTAATTAACCTTGGATTTACTGCATCACCTTGTAAGTCATTCTTTTCCTGGGGGAGCAGGGCTTACGTGGTGCTCTTTGCACCAAACTGTTTTGCATCTCCAGTGTCAATGGTACCTTCCATTGGGGACACTCAGCAGGGAGTGACATTGCCACCATTAATGAACAATGCCCAGTGCCCTCTGAGAACTGCTGATGCCAGCTCTGCTGTCACCCTGGTCCTCTTTTCCTTCCTGGACTTGGAAATGCCCCTTAATGGCAGGACCGATCTGGAGTCAGTAGGTGTACAGCCACTGTGGATGCAGAAATTCCAGGTCTGGTGTTAAAGAAGACATGCTACCAGGGTCTAAACACAAAGTCTAGGGCAGGGGAATGTACCATTGACACTGGAGATGCAAAACAGTTTGGTGCAAAGAGCACCACGTAAGCCCTGCTCCCCCAGGAAAAGAATGACTTACAAGGTGATGCAGTAAACTTTTCCAGCAGGGGGCCGGTCCACTGTCCCTCAGATCTTGTGGGGGGCCGGACTATATTTTTTGGAGGAAAATGAATGAATTCCTATGCCTCACAAATAACCCAGAGATGCATCTTAAATAAAAGGACACGTTCTACTCATGTAAAAACAAGCTGATTCCCAGACCATCCGTGGGCCAGATTTAGAAGGTGATTGGGCCGGATCCGGCCCCCGGGCTTTAGTTGGCCTACCCATGGTCTAGGGGCAATGTGTGCTGGTCCCGTGGGTTACCCGAGAGGCGAGGTCCAAGTCCGGTCCGTGGCCAAAGGTGCAACGAGGAGGCAGTCCGTAGTAGCTGGAGCTGGGTGCAGGGCAGGGAGTCGGGTGAAGTCAGGAATAGACATGCAAGCAGGGAGCCAGGGCGGGTCAGGAGCTCAGGCAAGAAAGCAGGACAGGGTTCAGGCAGGAACTAGCAACCAACAACGTTGCTCCCACAGCTTGGGACTGGGGCTGGCCGGCTTTTATCTGCCCCGAGGCATAGGGTGGCCCCAATCCTCTGGGGACTCACCTCTCCTGGCCTGGAGGCGAGCACTCCTCCTGTGGGAACTTAGTTCCCTCTGCCCCTCTGCCCTGAGCCTCTGCAGCTCAGGAGAGGCTGGAGGGTTACCAGACCCAGAGGCAACCTCAGCTTCCACTGACGGGGCTGAGAGTGGAGCACCTGCAGGCAATGGGTCCTCCATCCCCTCAGGAACCAGAGCAGACTCAGCTGATGCCTGCACCTGAAGACCCAGCACAGGTGAGGACCCTTCAGGCTCATGGCCCAGCCCCAGCCCAGCTGGTTCTGGAGGCGGGGAATCCTGTGCAGGCTGGGATCCCTCAGGTTCAGCATCCGAGTCTGAATCCCCGGCCATCACACAATGGGTGGTAATGCCCCATGTGAGGGGGTTAGATTACCTGGGGGCTGGGCAAAAAGAGGCAAGGAGTTGAAATTGACAACCAGATTTTGAAAAGCTGGTATCACTGGATGAACTTCACCAATTTCGTTGAATTAATTAAACGAAATCGTTTTCGTTGCATTTTTTTAAAAAGTGCAGTTAATGGTTGCTATTTTGAATTTCAGAGGGTTGTGCAAACCGCTATTCTGAATAATGCTTGGTATAGGGTAGGGGATGTGTTTATGCATTCTGGTAGTGGGATGCGGGTGGCGCTGTGGTCTAAACCATGGAGCCTTGTGGGCTTGCCAATCGGAAGGTCAGTGGTTCGAATCCCCGCGACGGGGTGAGCTCCCGTTGCTCTGTCCCAGCTCCTGCCAACCTAGCAGCTCGAAAGCAGGCCAGTGAAAGTAGATAAATAGGTACTGCTGCAGCAGGAAGGTAAACAGCATTTCTGTGCACTCTGGTTTCCATTACGGTGTCCCAGAAGCGGTTTAGTACTGCTGGCCAAATGACCTGGAAAGTTGTCTGCAGACAAATGCCGGCTCCCTCGGCCTGAAAGGCCACCGTGAGCATGTGGTCCTCCAGAAAATTGCAAGAGGAGAATGTGGCCCTTGAGCTGCAGATGGTTCCCTACCCTGATTTAGTTGACCGACCTGCCAATCAAAGATTGTAGCCTTGATTCTTATATCAGTTATTGAATTGGACTTGCAAACAGCAAAAGCAAAGGGATCCCCAAGGATAATAGGGATGGAGGTCCCGGAAAAGATGGTTAAACTATTTATGCATGCAACAACAGCAGCCGGTATCCTCTACGTGCGGAAATGGAAAGGAAGAGAAGGATTAATCAAGAAGGAATGGCTTCAGAAGTGAATGGACTATTCAGAAATGGCGAAATTGACAGCAAAAATAAGAGAGAAGAGAGACAAAATGGGCATGGAAGAGTGGAGACCCTGTTTAAAGAACTGTTATAGTCAAATGAAAACGTGGGCAGGGTTCAAATTATGAGCAGTGGAAAGAAATTGTATTAGATAAAATTGTATTAGATAATTACTTTTTTTTATTGTATTGTATTAGATGAATACAATTATTGTATTGTTGTTTAGTCGCTTAGTCATGTCCGACTCTCTTGTATTTATTGTATTAGATAAACACAATAATTTTATTGGAGAAAAGTGTGTTCTATAAAGCAGTATGTAAAAGGTGGGGATAAAAATGTCATGGAAGTAAGGGTGGGAAGTCAAAATTTTAAGAAAATCATATATTGACATTTAAGCAAATCTGTAAAAATTGTGAAAATCCATAAAAATTTATGACCTGGAGGGGAAACGGATTCCTTCCCACACATTTTGTCTCTGGCCTGCCCAGTCGCTAAAATTATTGCATCCTCCTGGCTCTCAGGCCGTTTTTCTGCCTTTCCGTTCAGCGAAAGGAGCAACTCCCTCTCTCCCTCTCGACCTCCCATCTAACTGTGCTTGCTTAATAATTTAAGATCCGTCTCTCGCTAATCCGCTGCCTCTGATTGGCTGACTCAGCAAGGCACTTTGGTCCTTCTCTAAAAAATTCATAAGGCGTTTGGAGGTGGGAGGCTGTTTGCTGCCAGTGCTGAGTCGGGGCAATTTGATCCACCCGCTGCCCTTCTATTGGCGAAGGCGGGTTGCTCCGGCAGTGCCAATAAAATAAAATAAAATAAAATAAAATAAAATGCCCAAGCCAGGTGGAGTGGCTTTAGCAGACTGCTGAAATTCCTTTAGAAGGGACCTTCCTGCATGTGGAGCCAAGGAAAATGCACAGAGGGATAGTTTAAATAGTTAGAAATAATGAAGAAACACCATGCAAGGTGTCACTCATTTGCCATTCATTCCAAGCAGTGCATGGGGAAGCGACTTCAGCTTTGCAAGTTCTAGGCTTCTCTAGAGGAAAATAAATAAACAGAATCTTTAGCGGTATGCTGCCTTCTTTTTCCAAAACTCCATTGGCCTGCCAACCTTGTTTGATAGAGCTCATGCACGTTGATGCAGTAGTTCTTCATGTTCTCTCTTTTATAATTTTTTTTATTGACAATTTCAACATAACAAATTATCAAAACAAATCATCTTCTTATTTCCCCCATTCCCCCTCCCCCCTCCCCAACAAACCCTCCCCCTCCCCAACAAACTTCCCTCAGCTCCTCTCTCTGATTTCTCAACTCATGTTGTTCTCTGCATATTGTAAAATTGTATACATCCTTGTATTATCTATCTACTATCTTAACCCTCACAAAATTTGTGTATGTTTATTCAAAACCTGCCAAGGAGTCCAGTTCATTTTGTTGTCTTTTTAAGTAATTTGTAAAAGTTCCCATTCTTCTTTAAAGTCACAGTTGTCCTTATCTTGCAATTTGTATGTCAATTTCACCAGTTCTGCATAGTTCATCAATTTCTCTTGCCACTGTTCTTTTGTCAGGATTTCCTTATTCTTCCATCCTTGTGCTATTAAGACTCTTGCCACTGTTGTAGTATACATGAATAAGTTCTTTGTTTTCCTTGGCAGGTCTTGTCCTACAATCCCTAATAGAAATGCTTCTGTTTTTTATACAAATGTCATTTTAAACATTTTCTTCAACTCATTATATATCATTTCCCAATTTTTTTTTATTTCTCTGCATTCCCACCGCATATGGTAAAAGGTCCTTTCCTTTTCTTTACATTTCCAACATATGTTTGACCCAGTTTTATACATTTTTGCTATCTGTACTGGTGTTACATACTATCTATACATCATTTTCATGTATTTTTCTTTCAAAAGAGAGCAATCTGTAAATGTTCTTCATGTTCTCAAGGCTTAGAGCCCCAATGGCGGTGTTTGCAAAGCCAGTTCCTCTCAACTGCCCCAAGTCAGCAGCTTCACGCTCCTTTTGACATCACCACGAATGTTCTTCATCCAGGAACTGAAGATCCAAACTAGACATTGTGATGCCTTCCAAGGAGACAGCACCAGGTCTCTCTGGATGGAACCTTTCTGCTCTGGCCAAATTCCAGGCAAATCTGAATCAGCTCTATTTGGTTCAGGATCTGGGAATTGGCTGGATCTGGTGCATAGCCCAAGGGGCTTCTTGTTAAACCACCAGCCGTCAACAAATATATGGACAACAAAATTATCATCATCAACAGTAGCAATAACAGGCAAAGGAAGGGAAGTTTGACAGGACGGTCCCTTGGCGGAGTCCTGCATAAAGCATCAGCACACATCCGAAAGACATGGGCACGCTATACGACGTATCAGCAGAGTCAGCAGAAGCAAGATTGTGTAGGAATTGTGGCATCAAGCATTTTATTGCCTCTCATGTCAGTGGTGTTACAGCCTCACTGAGGATGTAGGCTGACTTATCGACATTCTTTGACATACACACCTGTACAGAGAGCATATTAACGCCCATCGTCTTCTGCAACAATGGTAGCTTTATCATGTATAATGAGATAAGAATCCAATGTCTCTATTTAGACCAGGTCTTTCCATGGTTTTAAGTTTGGTAATAAGTTATTAACAAACAACTTATTCTCATTGTACATGATAAAGCTACCGTATTTTTTGCCATCTCACCCCTTGCTTTTTCCTGTAAGACCAACTGCAGTCGTTAACAGTCATCAACTCGTTTACCACACCTATCAGCCAATCACCCATTCCCACCACCCTTCTGAGTAATACCCCTCCCCACCCTCTCACTATATATAAAGTTCTGGTGACTTCTGTTTCAGTGCGTCTGAAGAAGTGTGCATGCACATGAAAGCTCATACCAATAAGAAACTTCTTGTTGTTGTTTAGTTGTGTCCAGAACACACCAAGCACTCCTGTCTTCCACTGCCTCCCGCAGTTTGGTCAAAGTCATGCTGGTAGCTTCAAGAACACTGTCCAACCATCTCGTTCTCTGTCGTCCCCTTCTCCTTGTGCCTTCCATTTTTCCCAACATCAGGGTCTTTTCTAGGGAGTCTTCTCTTCTCATGAGGTGGCCAAAGTATTGGAGCCTCAGCTTCAGGATCTGTCCTTCCAGTGAGCACTCAGGGCTGATTTCCTTAAGAATCGATAGGTTTGATGTTCTTGCAATCCATGGGACTCTCACGAGTCTCTTCCAGCACCATAATTCAAAAGCATCAATTCTTCAGCGATCAGCCTTCTTTATGGTCCAGCTCTCACTTCCATACATCACTACCATAACAAACTTAGTTGGTCTCTAAGGTGCTACTGGAAGGAATTTTTTTATTTTGTTTCTCCAATGGTGTGACTTTATCCCCAATGGCACACTCTTCCGTTGTCTCTTGAGACAGATGGATGCCAAAAATTTTCATTCTATCCCTTCTCCAAACTCTGAGCAGCATCGTTGCCAGCAACTCCAGCATTTGGAATATTCATGAACATCCCATAGCAGCTCAGCAAATTGTTGGGGAGGGCTTGCTCTCTGATAAGAGCGAGCCTCGCTATTGCCAAAGCACAACTAGGTATCCAGAGCAATTATTGACATTTCAGCTGTATTTTTAGCATACCAGCAGGTGCCCTTTGTGTTTGTATGTAAAAATTGGAAATGAGTTGGAGCAGGGATGGAAAGCTATTGTTGTGTGCATGCAATATTAACATGGCAAATCTGAATGCTTCTCAAAACAGACAAACAGGGATTTATTTTAAGCAGGGAGATGTCAACTACATTGTGATTCTTCTGGCCAGAGAGCTGGTCTCATCGAGCCCAGAAGAAAGGCGAGGAAGACCTTCTACAAGGTTAAGCCAGGGAGAATTCATATAAAAGCAATAATAATAATAATAATAATAATTTATTTATACTCCGCCCATCTGGCTGGGCTTCCCCAGCCACTCTTGGGCGGCTTCCAAAAAACATTAAAATACTGTAATACATCAAACATTAAAACTTCCTTAAACGGGGCTGCCTTCAGATGTCTTCTGAAAGTCTGGTAGTTGTTGTTCTCTTTGACATCTGGTGGGAGGGCGTTCCACAGGGAGGGCGCCACTAACGAGAAGGCCCTCTGCTTGGTTCCCTATAACTTGGCTTCTCGCAGTGAGGGAACTGCTAGAAGGCACTCAGAGCTGGACCTCAGTGTCCGGGTAGAATGATGGGGGTGGAGACGCTCCTTCAGGTATACTGGACCGAGGCCGTTTAGGGCTTTAAAGGTCAGCACCAACACTTTGAATTGTGCTTGGAAACGTACTGGGAGCCAATGCAGGTCTTTCAAGACCAGTGTTATGTGGTCTCGGTGGCCGCTCCCAGTCACCAGTCTAGCTGCCGCGTTCTGGATTAGTTGTAGTTTCCGGGTCACCTTCAAAGGTAGCCCCATGTAGAGCGCATTGCAGTAGTCCAAGTGGGAGATAACCAGAGCATGCACCACTCTGGCAAGACAGTCTGCAGGCAGGTGGGGTCACAGCCTGCGTACCAGATGGAGATGGTAAACAGCTGCCCTGGACACGGATTTAACCTGTGCCTCCATGGACAGCTGTGAGCCCAAAATGACTCCCAGGCTGCGCACCTGGTCCTTCAGGGGCACAGTTACCCCATTCTGGACCAGGGAGTCCTCCACACCCGCCCACCTCCTGTCCCCCCAAAACAGTACTTCTGTCTTGTCAGGATTCAACCTCAATCTGTTAGCCGCCATCCATCCTCCAACCGCCTCCAGACACTCACACAGGAGTTCAAATCATTTGCACTCACACAAGCTTCAAATCATTTGCATTTTCTAATCTAGCTGGATGAATCTGCTGAAGTTTCATGCCCTGTTGCAGGACATATTTGGGATTCTGGAAGCTGCAGTTCTTGTGGAGAATTTCCAGAGGCTGTGATAGCTCTGAAAGCTGGGCTGATGCTGTCTGCTTCTGAAATGGCTTATTATTTTGAAAAAGCATTTGACATTCTCTTATTACACAGGTGTTGTTAGGCACTCAGATACCCATCCTCTTCAAGCCTTTTAAAATACCTTTCCCCCCCAGCATTTTGCTGTGTTTCTGTTTCTGTGTGTAGCCGATTTCCAGGTTCCTTTCTCCTCTTGCACAGCTCGTTAAGCATTTTAAAGGGAAAAAACCATGGTTAGATCTGATGCATAGATAAATGCA